>NC_065445.1:215533288-216143995 GCF_917563875.1 Diabrotica virgifera virgifera
ACGAATATCTTGGTTCAACCACTGAAAGATGGCGTAGAATAAATTCACGTTGTCTCTGCAAGACTCCCATGGTCCAATAGTTATCAAAAATTTGCTGGCGTTGTGTTTCTGTAATCTTTTGTACACAATTTTGTTTGCATTTTTCAGAACATGGTGCTTTTAAAGACTTTGCAGGGACTATGGTCATTTCTTTTTTTGAATTAGACAAGTAAGACTTACCAGAATTTCTCAAAATTTTCGCTTTGGCGCGTAACCAGTTATTGGGTGTAGCTTTTCGTTTCCGTTCTTTTCTCGAATTAACATTTTCATTACCTTCAATACATGGAGAAGCTATATCTGCAGAAATTGTAGACCGTGAAGCTACGGGATCAGAAGGGTTACTAAAATTGTTATTTGTAAACCTTCCAGCTACTGGTTCAGCAACACAATCGCGTGGAGTTTCATCTTCGTTGGTGCTAGATGACGAAAAACACCTCAGGATATTTTCTATTTTAGATGGCGCAACTGCTTTTGAACAAGCTTGATCTGCTTCAGAATCTGAACTTGACGAACTGCTTGAACTACAGGAGCAGCTGTTCGAACCACTTGAGCTGCTTGAACTTCTACGGTTATTTGCATCACCATTCGAATACTCGTAATCTGGGTCTTTGACACTATCATCGGAACAAAAATCCTCAAAACTTTCTATGTTGTTTGTAGATATTATGGGGGATAAGGTAGGGTGTTTTCTTTTGGTAACTTGCTTGTCAGTTGATGAGACAGTCGGTTTACTATTTTCATTTTTGTTGATATTCAGTTTAATGTTCATGTTTTGGAACATTTCAATAGTACGGCGATTCGACACTGCAAGAAAAAGTTTTCAATAAAATAGTGAAATAGCGAAATAACTTTTTTATTTTAAGGATGCTCAACTTATTATTATGATCAATCAACATCAAAATCTCAAAAAACGATGAACATTATCAAGACGAGGTGATAGTTTTATTTATTGCACAATCGATGTAGTCAAACCAATAATAATTAATAAAGACTATTTTTTATTTTACAGAATAAACGCAACGAATGATTTTTAAAACCTTTACAAAACTCAGAATTCAGAATCAATTATTGAGAATAGTACTGTATTATGTTTAAGGTCATAAGTTTTCGATGCGAATTTTTAACGAATAGCATCTCATTTCATTATAATAGGTGAATATTTTATTATTGTTTTCGTGAATAAACAAGTAAGTCCGAATAAGTGAAGTCATTTTACTTACTTTTTGACGAAGAACAGAATATCACTAGATGATGCACTTTTCTTTAAAACAAATATTAAAACTAGATTAAGTTTTTTCGTGAACAAACACACAAAACGAAAAGATATACTATTGCAGAAAGTATTCATTAATTTTAAATTGATTATTTCAAGATGTGTTGTTATTCTGCAAACAAACAATGTTATTGCCTGTAAGGACTTGAAGCAACTGGTAGTCGTCGATTGTTCATGAAAGATGGTGCCGAAAATCAACCAATCACATAATGACATTTTGTGGCGCCACGTTGCCAGTTTTCGAGATACGAATGTGAGATTTATTTACAAGATAGTAGAGACCGCTTTGGATATCGCTGTGTGCTTAACTAGAAAATGAACTATTTTGGATTGTGTGGTTATTCTTGAAAAGCAGCGAACTAACAAGAACACAATTCGGATTTCGTGGTGCTCTGGGAACACGGGAGGCCCTTTTTGCTGTGCAAGTGCTATTTCAGAGATGCACCGATGTAAATTGTGATATATACGTATGCTTTATAGATTATCAGAAAGCATTTGACAGAGGAAAATATGACAAATTATTAACTCTAATGCAAGAAATTGGAATTGACATCGGAAATTGACATGGAATTATCGGAAACATTTATTACAATCAAACGGCAAAAATCAAAATAGAAGACCAGTTAATTGATAAAATTGCAATAAAACGAGGAGTACGACGCGACAGAGCTGTATTTTATCTTCACTACTATTCAATATTTACTCTGAATGGATATTTAAGGAAGCTTTAGACGGTTGTGCGAAGGGAGTATTAATAAATGGTGAATGGTTGAACAACATTAGATATGCAGATGACACCATAGTTTTTGCCGATAATCTTAACGATTTACAGATATTAACAAATCGTATAACAAAAGTCAGCAACAGATATAAACTAGCTCTTAACATAAAGAAGACCAAATTTATGACAATTATTAAAAAACCAATATTAAACGCTCAACTTACAGTCAACCAACGGAATATCGAAAGAGTTGAGCAATATACATATCTGGGTACGAATTTAAATAGCCAGTGGGACCACATGACAGAAATTAAACAGCGAATAATAAAAGCGAAAGCAGCATACGTTAGAATGAGACCCATTTTCAACAGTCGAGACATATCATTAAAAACAAAATACCGTCTGTTGAAAAGCTATATATTCACAGTTCTGCTCTACGGAATGGAAGCGTGGACACTAACTGTTGCATCTATGAATCGGCTCGAAGCTTTCGAAATGTGGTGTTATAGGCGCATCTTACATATATCCTGGGTTGACCGAATTACTAATGCGGAAGTCCTGCGTAGAATGGGGAAAGAGTGTAAAATTCTCATAACCATCAAAACAAAAAAAATAGAATATCTAGGACATGTAATGAGAAATCAAGAACGTTACGGCCTTCTCCAACTGATTCTCCAAGGGAAGGTAAATTGGTAAAAGGGGACCGGGATGAAGACGCATTTCCTGGCTTCAAAATTTACGAAAGTGGTATAACACCACTACCACTGAACTGTTCCGCGCTGCGGTAAACAAAGTCAAGATAGCCATGATGATCGCCAACATCCGGAACGGATAGGCACTTTAAGAAGAAGAAGATACATTTCATAAAGGGTTTTATAAACTGCTCGTCAAAAGTTAGTTATATAGAAAATTATGCTCATTTTCGAGAACAGATTAACGGATTCCGTTAATCTTTTTCTTATTATTTTAGATTACTCTTCAGTATTTACACAAATGTGCAAAGGTTTACTCAAACTTCTTTTTTGTACTTATACCGGGTGGAAGAAAAGAAATGTTTTTCTTATGTTAAGTTTGTGACACCCTGTAGGGAGGACCAGTTACAAATATTTATTTCCTACATATAAAACGAAAGGAACAGAATATTTAAAAAAAAATCTGTGCAATGTACGTCTCGCTATTTAAATAGCCCCCACGTAGACACGAAATATATACTTATTCTCAAGGAAATTCCACCCCAAAACATCTCAGCCTCCATTAAACAATCTCCTCTCCCTTTTGTTGCGCTGTGCATACCGCTTACCTGGTCGACAAATAACTCTTATAGGTGTCGATAAGAACTGTTTACCTTATGTACCTTTAATTTTTTAAAGTTTTGTTAACCTATTATTGTTTAATATTAATTTAGTTTTGTTTCAGTAAAAACACATGCCATGTTAAGGCGGCATTCGTAGGTAGATTATTACGCGAGTGGTCGCGCGTGAGATTTTCTCTCACATATGCAAATTTTGCCTTTTTACAAAATAAAATTTTTAAAACAGATTTTAAGAGAATGGGTACGTATTTTCGGCTGCAATAAATTTTTCAAAAATATTTATTCGTTTTTTCAGGATTCGAAAAAAATGAACACAATGTCCGTGGTAATATTTCCAAATCTATCTTTGTCATACAACGCACTCAGTCGAATAGAATTTATAGAATATTGTGAGCATACTGCCAGTCAGACAGTGACAATCAGTGACAATTTTAAATATTTGACATGGCATCGGGAATATTTTGAGTTGTTGATTAAATAATATTGATATATAGTGTATTTTATAAATAATTGGTTTAAGAGTGAACTTAATAAAAAGTTATTTATTGTGTATTATTTGTGGAAGATCCAAGCAGAGAATACATCAGGATAATATTATATTCTGTGATCCAAGTATTTTGTTGTTAAAGATGTTCAAAATTGTAAGCGTTCCATAGTAACAATATATTATTAAAAAATCACTTAAACACTTTTCCTCTTTTCTCGATTGAGTATTAGTTTTTGTTGTACATATAAATTATTACAATCACTTAATATATAGTTAGTGAAAAAAATATCACATTTATTAACTGAATTAATAATTTATAATTATAAAAATAACAGTTATCCAAGAACATTCAAAAGCCATCTCTTTAAATTAATGATGACATTTTCAAGTAGAATGACATTCTAGTAATGTTTACATATCCATACCAGTGCGAATTTTACTACACGTAATTTGCCGTGTAAAGACAGAAAAAGTAGGAATACCCGTAAAATATTTGCGAATTATGTACCGATGGCCTTAAACTTTTTTTATTAAGTAATAATAGGAATATAATAATATAACATAATATAGATAATAATATGATAAAATACAAAAAAATAATCGGAATTAAACCAATGTTAATTAATATAATTAATCTCCGTATCTTCACAATTTACGGCACAGCACACAAGTATTACAAGAATCCTCTGGACAAATTGGTTAATGACAATAATTACAATTTTTTACATTATTTCACGTTTAAAGTGAGAAAATAAAATTAATTATACTATGTAAACTGAGTCACTCTCTGAGCGGACGAGTCCATTAGATTGTCGAGAAAGGATAGATAGGAGACTAGAAGGAACCTCATTTTTCCCAGCGTTAAAGAGTAAAGCCACCTATCTTCTTTGTTCCTTAAGATATCACGTACATTCAAAAAATAAAATGTTCACAACACTTTAGAGTATAATTCGATTCCAATGTATATGTTATAGTCAAAGCCCGAATTTCAGGTACTTCTAGGTTTGACTAGGCAATCCTCGGTCTGACTGACGGTCTTAGTCAAAGCCCGAAATAAATTATAGTTTCGGCCTTTGACTAGTCAAACCTAGGAGAGACTAAGTTGGTCAGGCAAAGGTCGAAATTTAATTTTATGAAATCAGGGTTTGACTAGTGAAACCCTGATCAGCTATTAAAATGTCGTAATTTGTTAGATTAGGTATAATAAAACTTCATTTTTTAAATTTAACGTTTATTATTTTTATATTTTCGTAACTAAAATAAAAAAATAGTATTTATTCTCACATGTTGAGGCAATACGGCATTTAGTGTTGCACAATAAGTTAGGGTTAGACCTTTTACACTTACATAATTTTGAAGAGCATTTATTATTGCAGTAGCATTTTATAAAGCCTTGTCCTCCAAATTTAGAAACCTTTGTACTAATTTCTCTTAGAGACAGCTTAACGTCTGGAACATCTTCGAAATTAAGAAAATCCTCTTTGAATTCTTTTATTTCATTTCTTGGAAAAAGTGTGTTTATTGTTCCGTATTTTGTACCAACTCTATATAAACCGTCAATTTTTTATCTTGTATGATACCCAAAATATTTCGAGCATCTCCTTTGGTTCTATCAAAGCTGGGGATAGGTATTGTTATAGTTTTTCTGATCGAAATTGGAGGAAAATTTTTTTCACTTAATTGTTTTATAGCGTTAGCCTGGGCATGAAGAACTTCAATCGCCTTTCCTTTATTTATTTTAATCTTTCTCTCTGTGCACAACGCATGCATGTAACTTTTCTTTTAAAAGCTTCATAGTATGCATAAGGTGTGCTTTTAGTGCACACAACATGTACCACCTGATTAAAAATTATGCACGTATGTGCTTCAGAGCTCTCTTTTTGGCAAATACAACAAACCACATCTGAAGAAGTGATCTAAATTGTTTGCAAAAGCTGTCTCTAAGAGAAATTGGTACAAAAGAATCTAAATTTGGAGGACAAGACTTTATAAAATGCTACTGCAATATAAAAATAATAAACGATAAAATTAAAAAATGACGTTTTATTAAACCTAATCTAATAAATTACATTTTAATAGCTGATCGGGGCTTGACCAGTCAAACCCCGATTTCATAAAATTAAATTTCGACCTTTGCCTGAACAACTTAGTCTCTCCTAGGTTTGACTAGTCAAAGGCCGAAACTGTAATTTATTTCGGGCTTTGACTAAGACCGTCAGTCAGACCTGAGCATTTCCTAGTCAAACCTAGGAGTGCCTGAAATTCGGGTTTTGACTATAACATATACTAATATTTGTACCTCGTCCTCCCCACATGGTGTCACAAACTTAACATAAGAAAAACATTTATTTTCTTCCACCCGGTGTAAGCACAAAAAAGAAGTTTGAGTAGACCTTGGCACAACTGTGCAAATGCGAAAGAAAAATCTAAAGGAACAAAAAAAAATTAGCGGAATTCTTTAATGTGTTCACGAAAAAATGAACTATGAAAATAAGCATAATTTTCTATATCCCTAACTTTTGACGAGCAGTTTAGTTTATTGTTCTAAGATATATTATATTTTTAATAATTTCTACAGTTTTAAAAATAAAATGATTGTTTTTATAAAAGGGTAACCTTCATAAATTGAGCGAAAAATGAATAAATGTTATTTTGTACATTTCCGAATTGAAATTCATCGGCCGAATGCTACTGTTTTTCTTTCATCTTTTTTAAAATTTCCAGTTGTAAACGTCAGTTATTTTTTCATGCTCGGTAATAGCTTTATTTTACAATTATCGCCCATTTATCATTAGCTAAAAATCTGCCGCTGGAATAAAATTGAAAATTATGCAGCCACGCTAAAAACGTTTGTTTAGTTTTCCACCAAAAGATAAATGATGAAATAATTAATCTCGGTATATTTTTTCAGCTTCCGTTTAAATAATTTTGCGGGGTTTAATGTCAGGGCAATATCAACAAACACAAAACGACGACCAACAGATTAGAGTTATTTTATTACCTACTGTTTTACAGGTAGCGTCAGAGAAATCGTTACGAATAATTAGTTTTATTTTTAAATTTAAGCGAAATCCGAAAATACTTTATTATATTATACAGTGAGCACGTAAAGGTTGGAATAAATTCATTTTCTCGAGAACGGACGATTTTGGAAAAAATCCCGAAACAGGTCAATGTTATTTTTAAATGGCAACTTTTTGGCATATGTCTCATATAGTGACGTCACCCATCTGGGCGTGATGACGTAATCGATAATTTTTTTAAATGAGAATAGGGGTCGTGCGATAGCTCATTTGAAAGGTAATTCAATTCTCTATTCAGTAATATAAATATTAATATAATTATTTATACAGAGTGTCCAAATAAAACTTTTTTATTTAAATTTATTGACATAAAAAGAAGAATGTGTGTAATTTATTTAACTTAAAATACACTTTACTGCTATCAGAAAACAGCAAATAATGTTTATTTGACAAATAAATATTGTTTTTTGCCTAAATTTAATATTAAAGCCGCCACCCACCTTCCTCTTGACAGTTTGAACATTTAATTTAAGCGGAAAGCAATGATTATTTTTCAAATAAACATTTTTTTCTGTTTTCTGAGAGCAGTAAAAGGTATTTTTGACTAGATAAATTACATGCATTCTTCTTTTTATGTTAATAAATTTAATTAAAAAAAAATTCTTTTGGACACCTTGTATAAATAATTATGAAAATGTTTATATTGCTGAATATAGAATTAAAGTACCTTTCAAATGAGCTATTACACGACCCCTATTCCCATTTAAAAAATCATCGATGACGTCATCACGCCCAGATGGGTGTCGTCACGAGTATGATACTTATGCCAAAAAGTTGCAATTTAAATATAAAAATTGACCTGTTTCGGGATTTTTTTTCCAAAATCGTTCATTCTCGAGAAAATGAATTTATTCCAACCTTTACGTGCTCACTGTATATGAATGAAATATTGTTTTTCTGCGGCCGTGCTAAAACAGCCTCTTTTCCGCACGCTTTTCCGCCTTTCCAAAAGTTGCACGTTCCCGCACTAGGGCGGGAAAGTAGAATACCGTGTAATATGACTAAAAAAACAAGATAAATATGATAGCCGGAGAAATATGAGTCTCGACTCACCTAAGAAAAATAAGTAGAAGCTTATCCATTGAAGCTTTACCTTAAGACTTAAGATTATCCATGATTAGATTGAATTGTGTAGTCCTTAGTGAATCCTCTGTTTCATTCAATTGTTTTTATCTATAGGTGCCCTCAATTACTTACTTACTTACTCCATGGCGTTACAACCATTCGTGGGTTTTAGCCGACTCGACAACATGCCTCCACTGTTTTCTGTCTTGAACAACCTCCATCCAATTTTCCACGTCCATCGCGCTTAGGTCTCCTGCTATATTATCTCGCCACCGGAGTCGAGGGCGTCTGCGTGGTCTCCTTCCAGTTGGGACTTCCTCCCACATCAGTCTTACTGTTCTTTGGTCAGAATGTTTTCTGAGGTGTCCCACCCATTGGAGTCTTCTGGACTTTATTTCTTTTTTGATGTTGGCGTCTGGGTAAAGTTCTTCGAGCTCTTTGTTAGTTCTTATCCTATATTGTCCTGATGTTTCATTCAGCACAGGACCAAAGATCTTCCTTAGGATTCTTCTTTCCCAAACAAGTAGTCTCTCTTCGTTTGTTTTTGTTATCGTCCACGTTTCGCTTCCATACATCACAACGGGTCGTATGATTGTTTTATAGACTTGTATCTTCGTACGTCTTGTTAATTGTTTTGATTTTATAAGGTTTTGGAGGGCAAAAAAACATCTGTTGCCGGCCTGTATCCTGTTGTTTATTTCTTGTGATCCGTTATTGTCTTCAGTTATTGTTGTTCCAAGATACTTGAATTCTCTAACGCGCTCAAAGTTAAAGTCATAGATGGTAATGTTCTGACCAATTCTGTCTCTGCTTTGGTTATTGCGGCTCATATACATATATTTCGTCTTGTTTTCGTTGATTTGGAGTCCCATCTTCTCTGCTTCCTTCTCGAACCTCACGAAAGTCTCCTTCATCCTTATTCGGGTGTTTCCTATTAAATCGATATCGTCTGCAAATGCCAGTAGTAAGTTTGGTCCTTCTCGATGAAATACTGTATTGGGTTTTTCTATTCTTGCACTTCTGATTATGTGTTCCAGAGCTAAATTGAAGAGTTGTGGTGAAAGTGTACAAAACAGAAAACATACCAAAACAATGGTTACTCTCAACTTTTTGTGCTATCCCTAAAAATACGAACGCTAAAGATTGCAGTGAATACAGAACAATATCATTAATAATTCACATTCTCAAATTACTATTCTTGAAAATAATACATGGTCGTATAAATAAAAAACTAAAAGAAGGAATAGATGATAGTCAGTTTGGGTTCATAAACGGACTAGGAACAGGAACCATAGAGGCGTTATTTGCTTTTAATGTGTTAGCTCAAATATGCATGGACATGAATGTGGTTGTGCATGTTTGTTATGTTGATTTTGAGAAAGCTTTTGACAAATTAAGACATGAAAAATTAGTCCAAATTCTAAAGACAAAAAACATAGACAAAAGGGATTTACGAATAATAACAAACCTTTACTGGAATCAAAGAGCACAAATTGTAATAGATAGGGAACCCAGTCCAGAAATTGAAATCAGGAGAGGAGTTCGGCAGGAATGTATTATGTCTCCATTACTCTTTAATGCATATAGTGAAGCCATTTTTGAAGAAGCATTACTATCTCAAAGTGAAGGAATAATAATTAACGGAAGATCTATTAACAACATAAGATATGCAGATGACAGCGTGATTATGGCAAGCTCTGCTGAAAAACTCCAACTACTACTAAACAAAACAAACAATTTTTGTGAAGAGTATGGACTAAAAATGAATATAAAAAACACCAAATACATGATAATAACTAAGAAAACAAACATACAAACAAGCATACATTTGGGAAATGTACCGATAGAAAGGGTTGATAAATACAAATACCTAGGAACCTGGATTTCAGAGAAAAATGATCACACAACAGAAATAAGGACCAGGATAGAAATAGCAAGAAATGCGTTTGTAAAAATGAAAACAGTTCTCTGCAGCAAAGATCTTAGCTTAGAACTGAGAGTAAGATCTTTGAGATGCTACGTGTTCTCGATACTACAATATGGACTTGAAAGCTGGACATTAAAGCAAGAACACATAAATAAGCTGCAGTCATTTGAAATGTGGTGTTACAGAATGATGCTTAGAATAGCATGGACACAGAGGAAAACGAACACGGAGGTATTGCGAGAAATGGGTAAAGAATGCGAAATAATAAACACAATAAAAATAAGAAGGTTACAATATCTGGGACACGTAATGAGGGAACCACAATATGAAATGCTAAGACTAATAATACAGGGAAAGATAAGAGGCGGAAGGAGTATAGGAAGAAGGAGAGTGTCATGGTTAAAGAATTTAAGGGACTGGTTTAGATGCAGTTCTATAGAACTCTTTAGAGTAGCCGTGGATAGAGTAACAATAGTGATGATGATATCCAACCTCCGATTAGAAGACGGCACATGAAGAAGAAGAAGAAGGTGAAAGTGCATCTCCCTGTTTTAGTCCATCGTTTATTTCAAATATCTCCGAGTATTGTTGTTCAACTCTCACCTTACATCCTGTTCCATACACGTCCGTATCAACCTGACTAGTTTTTTGAAAAGCCAAGTTCCTGCATCTCTGTCCACAGTCTATCCCTGCATATTCTATCAAATGCTTGTTTAAAATCGATGAACATCTGATGAAGCTCACGATCAAATTCCCAGCATTTTTCCATTATCTCTTTTATTGTGAATATCTGGTCAATAGTAGAGCGGCCCGGTCTAAATCCGCATTGATAATCTCCAACGATTTCTTCTGTGTATTTTTTGGTTTTTTCTAGCAGGATGTTTGCAAGGATTTTATAGGTGGTGTTTAGGAGTGTTATTCCCCGGTAGTTAATACATTGCTTTTTGTTTCCTTTTTGTGTATTGGTACAATAACTCCTTCTTTTAATTCATCTGGCATTGTTTCTTCTCGTGCCCTCAATTGTCATCTATTATGTTTATAGCATCGAGCTGGATCTTTTTGTTATACAAGAAATGTGTAACCTTTTCACATTTTACTCTATCAAATGCTTTCTCCCTAATCTGTGTTATGACGAATATTGCATTTGCACACGTCCTTCCTGTACGAAAACCGTGTTGCTTATTTGTTGTTTGGAAGTTTCAGGGTAGTGTTTGGCAGATTGATACTTCTGTGTAGTGTTCTGGTTGATCTTATTACTCTTTTTGAGTAATAGCCTAATAAAATAAAAAAAAATCAAAATGTAATTCCGTACAGGTTTAGGTGAATACACAAGATATTTTCAAAAAAGTATCAAAATCATATAAGGGGATCATTGTTTAAATAATTAAAAAGTGGCCATTTTTGCAGGATATTTACTTTTTTAACCGCTGAGGTAATTTACATTTTAATGAGGGTCTTTAAGCGTTTTTTTTTCTATGAAGCTGTCACTTACGAATTACTAAATTAAATTTGAATTATTTATTTAACTAATTATGTATAAAATTTAAAAATCAAATTTGCAAAAAAATTTTTTCTTGCGTTTTAAATACGCAATATAAATTATTTTATTTAATAGAAGTTGCGCTATGTTACCAGTATTAGGCAAAAAACATTGGTTAAAAAATATTTAACAATTTATGAGATATTTAATTAGTTTATTAAATGTTACTATATTTTTAATTGCAAAATCGCGGTTGTTACCAGAAGAATATATATCTGTGTAAAACCTCATTACTTTTATTTTTATGTATGTTTTCGACGAATGTATTGAAAAATTCAAATTTAGATTTAACTCCCCTTTAAAATGGCATTTGAAAATTGTTCTAATTTGTTTATAATTTGTTTTTTTAACACCGTCGCGGGGATTAAACATTTTTAAATGCTGTTCCGATAATCGGGTTCCTGGGAATTTTTCACTAATTAACAAATTTTTTTGTCGTTTTTTCGTTCTCTTTTTTTATAGTAAAAGATATAGCTTTGGTTATAGAGGGGGTTTCATTAAGAATGTCCTATCACTGAATTGTAGATTCTAGATCTCAAATAACTAAGATTTAACCAAAATCGCTTTAATAAAATATTGCTCCTTATTGAGTTATAAGGTGTTTTACTTAAAAATTAAAAAAATATATTTTTGCTCAGTATTTTAAAACTATTCGACGTATCCTTTTCATACTTGGTACAGAGTGTAAGTACTATACACCCTATGAAATTAAGTTAAATACAAGTTTCCGGCTATTACCAGAGGCGTTCGACAGAAGGCAGTAAATGGTTGACCCTTCCCAAATTCTACGTCACTGGTGAGATTGCCATTTTAGTACAATTTTTAGATTCTCTAGTACTCTCTATGTAAATAACATTGTTTACTTGTAACGATAAAGTCATTAGTTTTCGAGATATTTGAAGTTGAACATGTAACGGCACAGTTATTTAGTTATTTTGATTAATACATTGTGCCGCTTAATTTTTAGTTTCAAATATCTCGAAAACTAATGATTTTATCGCTAATAGTGGATAATATACTCTTCAGTCTTAACGATAAAATTATTACCTTTCGATATATTTAAAATTGGAAATTAAGCGGCACAAAATATTAATCGAAATAAATGTGCCGTTAAATGTTTATCTGCAAATACCTCGAAAACTAATGACTTTACCGTTACGAGTGAAGAGTAAGTTATTTTCATAAAGATTATTGGAGAATCTAAAAATTGCGCTAAAATGGCAATTTCGCCAGTGACGTAGAATTTGGCAAGAGTCAATCATGTGCTTTCCCCTTTCGTACGCCTCTGATAATAGCCGGAAATCTGTATTTAACATACTTTCATAGTGTGTTTAGTGTATAGTACCTACACTTTCTACCAAGTATGAAAAGGATATGGCGAATGGTTTTAAAATACTGAGCAAAAATAATTTTTATATTTTAAATAAAACCCAATAAGGAGCCACCCTGTAACCCAATGAGGAACCATATGTTATTTAAGTGATTTTGGTTAAATCCTTTTATTTTGAGGTCTAGAATCGACAATTCAGAGATTAGACTTTCGTAATGAAACCCCCTTTATAAGCAAAACTATATTTTACTATAAGGAAAAAAAGAAGAAGAAAAAACGACAAAAATTTTTGTTAATTAGTGAAAAACTCCCAGGAACTTGATTATTGGAACAGAATTTCAAAATGTTTACTACCCGCGACTTTATTAAAAAAACAAATTATAAACAAATAAGAAAAATTTTCGAATGTCATTTTAGAGGGGAGTTTAATTGAAATTTGAATATATTTATCAGTACATTTACCGAAAACATACATAAAAATAAAAGTAATGAGATTTTAAACAGGTTTATATTCTTTTGGTAACAACCGCCTTTGTGCAATTGAAAATATAGTAACATTTGATAAACAAATTAAATATCTCATAAATTATTAAATATTTTTAACCAATTTTTGTTTGCTTAGTACTGGTAATATAGCGCAAATTCTCCTATTAAATAAAATAATATTATAGTGTTTATTTAAAACGCAAAAAATATATTTTGGCAAATTTGATTTTTAAATTTTATATATAATTATTTAAATAAATACGGGGTCAAATTTAATTTAGTAAGTCTTAAGTAAAATATTTGTCCTTCAGCTTCGTAAAAAAACCCTAAAAACCCTCATTAAAATGTAAATTACCTCAGCTGTTAAAAAAGTAAATATTATGCAAAAATGACCCCTTTTTAATTATTTAAGCAATGATCCCCTTATATGATTTGGATACTTTTTTGAAAATATCTTTTGTACTCACCTAAAATTTGATATAAAATTTGTTCCAACCTGTACGAATTTACATTTTGATTTACATGTAGTTTAATCTAATTTTACTAGACTCTAATAGGATTAGGTAGCTTGTGCTCCATTCTTCTAGTATTTTATTGTGTTTTATAATCTTTTTAATTAATGTTGTCAATTTTATCGGTCATTACCATTCACCCATATTTCAATAATTCATTTAGTATGCCATCTTTATCTGTAGCTTTTCTCTTGTCTAGTTTCCAGTGTTTTTTGTGCATCATGCTTGCTTATGTGAACTTTTTCGTTTATGGTAATTTTTTGTACTTGTGGTTCCAACTTCATTAATTTGTTGTTCTTCTGTATATACATTCTTTAGATAGTCAATCCATAATTCCTTTTCGATGACTTTCAGGTCTATTAATTCCTTCACCTCCGCTTTTTCCGTTCTAATAAAGCGCCATATTTCTTTTTGTAAACCATAAAAAGTATGCTCTAATTACTTTGAGAAGCATTCCCAGTGCTCGTTTTTAATTCTTCTTATAAGTGCATGCGTTTTATTTATTAAAAATCCACAAGGAAAAAGTTTTCTTGTAGTTGGCTGTATACCATGTAATACAAAAAATAGTAAAATTCTTTATAAAAGGTATATATTTTAAAATCCCTAAAAAGGGCTACATCACAATCACATAACTAGTTTTCGATTGGTTTACCAATCATCATCAGTGCTTACCTAAAATGAATATAACCTGGTAAAATAATGCAAAGATTTTGAAATCTTGACTACGGTTAAGAAAAGTTGTAAGTAATACTCACGGGAAGTTTACATGCTAACCACCAAGATATAATTTTACAAAAATATGAGGGTCAAAGCTCTGTAAAAGTAATCCGTCAAGGAAACATCGGTTGAAAATCCTAACTTAAGAATGGATGTTTAAAGTATTTTACTAATGTGCCCCAGGTAACATCTGAACTGTGGTTTGACTTGTTCACATGGTGAAAGTATGGCAGTAAGTGACAATGAAGTGGATAGAGACATCCGAACGATGACATGACTGAAATGACAGTTCCACACGAAGTTGAAAAATTAACCTGTCATATTTAAAGATTATGGTGTACAGCTAAGTAAAATTAGAAATGATGTAACAACACGCCATTGTGAAAAATAATCATTTAAAATTCAGTAAACTAGATGTTGTACTTAAAAATGTATTCACGTATAATGTCGGTGGAGGTGGTTAAGCAAACCACATTACACAAATGTTAGTATTCGAGAACTAAAAAGCCAGTAATCAAATCTTGTGGTCAAGAGACCTAAGATTTAAAAAAGCAATTTTGTGTCGATTTAAAGTTATTGAATTTATTTAACTTATTGATAGCTGTTGAAATTTGTGTAAGTTTAAAAAAGAGGTCACAATGGGGGTGACAGACTGTAAAAATGTCTTAAATAATCTAGGGGGATGTATCATTAAGAAAGCACAAGCTAAAACTTAGGCGACTAATTTCTAAAGACCTCGCAGGCTGCCCGCATCCCTAAGGGTTCAAAAACCAAAACCGTCATAAGATGATGATAGTAGGGGCTGGGAGTATGAAATAAAGTCTGTGAGGAAATTAATGAGAAAGAACATGAACGGGACCCAGAAAGAAAATTAGATTTTTGATTTGGTTTTACTATAGATGAGTGTTATAATATGTTGGTAATGATAGATTATATAGGTAGGGTGAGAATGATCATATGTAGAAATATGGTGGTGGGTTGTATGTATGTAGATGAAAATTTATATAATGTGGATGTCTGTATATGATGATATCAGTAATTTATATGTATGTTATGGATAGATGAACCGGTGTCAACTGCCATGTTTCGTTCAATCGACACTTCCAACCACTCTGTCGACAACTTTTTTCTTAACACATTTACAATAATACTCTTCACCCCCTTCTACTCTTTTGTTCACATTCACAGTTATAATTTATCTGGTACAAGCCACAATAATCTTCTTTTCATCTTCAGCGATCAAACCAC
The DNA here is from genome assembly GCF_917563875.1 of Diabrotica virgifera virgifera. NCBI lineage: Eukaryota > Metazoa > Arthropoda > Insecta > Coleoptera > Chrysomelidae > Diabrotica > Diabrotica virgifera. The sequence continues at coordinate 215,549,029 of NC_065445.1, forward strand.
TTTCATCTATCCATAACATACATATAAATTACTGATATCACCATACACAGACATCCACATTATACCAATAAATTTTCATCTACATACAGCCCATCACCATATTTCTACATATGATAATTCTCACCCTACCTATTCAATCTATCATTACCAACATATAACACTCATCTATAGTAAAACCAAATCAAATGCCAAATTTTCTTTCTGAGTCCCGTTCATGTTCTTTTCTCATTAATTTTCTCACAGACATTTCATACCCCCAGCCCCTACTATCATTATCTTATGACGGTTTTGGTTTTTGAACCCTTAGGGATCCGGTCAGCCTGCGAGGTCTTTAGGAATTAGTCGCCTAAATTTGAGCTTGTGCTTTCTTAATGATACATTCTCCTAGATTATTTAAGACATTTTTAGACCCTGTCACCCCCATTGTGACCTCTTTTTTAAACTTACACAAATTCCAACAGCTACCAATAAGTTAAATAAATTCGATAACTTTAAATCGACACAAAATTCTTTTTTTTTAAGTCTTAGGTCTCTTGATAACAAGATTTGATTATTGACTTTAGTTCTTGAATACTAACATTTGTGTAATGTGATTTGCCTAACCACCTCCACTGACATTATACGTGAATACATTTTTAACTACAACATCTAGTTTACTGAATTCTAAATGATTATTTTTCACAATGGAGTGTTGTTACATCATTTCTAATTTTCATTAGCTGTGCACCATAGTCTTTATATATGACAGGTTAATTTTTCAACATTCTGTGGAACTGTCATTTTTGTCATGTCATCGTTCGGAAATTTATATCCATTTCATTGTCACTTGCTGCCATATTTCACCATGTGAACAAGTTAAACCACAGCTTAGGTGTTCTTCTTCTTCTTCACGTGCCATCTCCGCGACGGAGGTTGGCAATCATCATGGCTGTTCTGATCTTAGATGCTGCTGCTCTAAACAGTTCGGTTGATGTGCATCCGTACCATTCCCTCAAGTTACGCAACCACGAAATTCGTCTCCTTCCTACATTTCTCTTGCCCTGGATTTTCCCCTGTATAATCAACTGAAGTATGTTGTATCTCTCATTACGCATAACATGCCCCAGGTACTGCAGCTTTCGTGTCTTGATGGTTTCCAATATTTCCAGTCTTTTGTTGACTCTTTTCATGACTTCGTTGTTTGTTGTATGCTCGGTCCATGATATCTTCAGGATTCTTCTATACACCCACAGTTCAAATGCTTCCAACTTTTTAGTAGTCGATGCGTTAAGGTCCATGCTTCTATCCCGTAAAGCAGAGTCGAGAAAATGTAACACCTTGCCAGCCTAACTCTCAAGTTTAATTTCAGTTCTCTTGCACAAAGTACCTTTCTCATTTTATTGAAGTTTGTTCTTGCTTTCTCTATTCGAAGTTTGATTTCTTTGGAGTAATCGTTTGTGTGATTAATTATTGTGCCAAGATAGTTATAGTTTTCTACTTGTTCTAAAGTTTTACCTTTAATTGTCAGGCTTTCATCATTATTTTGGGTTTTTGATATCCTCATGAATTTAGTTTCCTTGATGTTTATTTATAATCCATATTCTTCTCCATACTCAACTATCTTGTTCATGAGCTTTTGGAAGTCTTTAAGGTTGTCTGCTATTATGATAGTATCGTCCGCATATCTAATGTTGTTAATTGGCGTTCCATTTACCTTTAGTCCTGCTGTTTCTCCCTCAAGAGCTCTTTTCATAATTTCTTCAGAGTATGCATTGAATAGTAGTGGTGACAATACACACCCCTGTCGCACCCCTCTTTTAATTTCGAACTCAGGTGTTACCTGGGGCATATTAGTAAAATACTTTAAACATCCATGCTTAAGTTAGCGTTGTCAACCGTTGTTTCCTTGACGGATTACTTTTACAGGGCTTTGACCCTCATATTTTGTAAAATTATATCTTGGTGGTTAGCATGTCAACTTCATGTGAGTATAACCTACAACTTTTCTTAACCGTAATCAAAACTTCAAAATCTTTTCATTATTTTACCAGGTTATATTCATTTTAGGTAAGCAATGATGATAATTGGTAAACCAATCGAAAACTAGTTATGTGATTGTGATGTAGCCCTTTTTAGGGATTTTAAATATATACCTTTTATAAGGGATTTTACTATTTTTTTTTGTTTGACTTATTATTGTCCTTAAGAAAAAATTCGCAATAATCAAAGAAAAGAAAAAAATATTGTCAAAATATGTACTAATTGTTTTACAACTGTCATAGTGAGTTTAAAAGAAAATAGTAAGAATACTAATACTGTTGGTTTCAGCAATTAATTAGCTTCCCAATGGAGGTGCTGCAAATTCTCTGTTATTTACCTTACATTTCTATTTTCGATGAGTGGGTGGCTATAACGCCGTAATATGGGTAACGGAAACTATCGTTTTGGTAATAATATTAAGAGTGATTAAATTAACGCGCACGTAATGGCAAGCGGATAGCAGGTCGGGCTCCATGGCCCTGCTCTATGATTTAGTCTCGGAATTGATGCGGTCGACGCAGGATCTGGCCGTTTGGTGCTAATTTCTAATCTCTGCTATCTGATGCAATGAATTACACTATGATTGAAGGCCACTGTTTACTCGCATTTTGTGCAATTGCATTTCTTCCCTTGTGGGATTGATAAACGTTTGAATATTGTGTTTGAGCCATTAAACGAGGAAAAATGACAGTAAATGTAATCAACCGATATTACTGAAAATAATTATGTGGACCGCTGCAAATACTTTTTGTAAATTTGCAAAATAACATTTAAGAACGAATAAATGACGGCTAAGTTCTGCAAATAATATGAAGTAGAAATAGTACATTCTTTCACCGTTTTTGCTGTAAATTTTAAAGAACCGCTTGGATTAACATGAAATTTGGCATACGCATAACTAACATGTCAAACAAAAAAAGCGATATGGTGCTGATGTGTGCTTTTGCCCTGGGGGTGAGTTTCACCCCATCTCGAAGGTGAAAAAATATAAGTCCAAGATAAGTCCCGAAATGGATAAACTGACTAATTGTAAGCAACTTTTGTTCTATAGAGTTTTTTCACCAAATCAATACTTTTCGACTTATTTGCAAGTGAATATGTTCATTTTTCAACAAAATAACTACATTTTTATACGGTTTTTCGCAAGTAACTCAAAACGTAAGCATTTTGTCGAAAAAAAGTATGCTTAGCAAAGCTATAGCCTATAAAAAAGTGAAAAAAAACGTTGTATATATTAGGTCTCTATACCTAGCAAAAACCGAGTTATAGCTAATGAAAAATAGGTTCATATTCAAAAAATTCCAAATAGAATAATTCAATGTGAAATATCCAAAAAATGAAGCATTTTTGGGAAAAACACATTAAAAATGTTTTAAAGTGTTTAAAAAGCTTTTTTTAAAAGCTTTATTTCTGTTTTTATAAAATTAATTTCCAGCATCAAATGTAAGCAAGTTACGCTCAAAAAAAAAGTTGGTACCTTTTGTTTTGGCAAAAAAAATCAGGAAGGTTACCCCCCAATTAGCAACTTAAATGAAATTAGTCATTACCGCTTCACAAGTTACTTTGTGTTCATATGATCTGTAAGTTTCATCGACTTAAAGAGCTTATTTTTGAAAAAATTTGGTTTGGAAGTAAAATTTTTTTAAATTTTCATTTGAAAAAAATGGTTTATTTAATATAACTTAAAAATTGTTATAGACACTAAAAATCTTAAGCAATAAAAATAGTCGGCTTTATTTTTCTGAATATTTTGTATTTTTTGGTTGTTCTTTAGGACAAAAATTGGTTAAGATTCGATGTTTCTAAATTTGTATACACTCGTGATAAGTGACTTGTTCAAGCCATTTTAACTACAAAAATAAGGAATTTGAGTCGATGAAACTTACAGATTATATGATCAATACATACGTGGGTAAAAAACTTGAAGCGTGATAACGTGAAGTGGTAACAATTAAGTTCATTTGAAATGCTAATTAGGGGGTGACTTTCCCGATTTCTTACTAAAAAAAGGTACCGACTTTATTTTGAGCGTAACTTGTTTACTGTTGATGCTATTTTTTTTTTTAACAAAAATAAGCTTTTTTTAAACACTTTAAAAAAGTTAAACTGAGTTTTCCCCAAAAAGGTACTTCGTTTTTTGGTTATGGCAAATTAAAATATTCGATTTGGAATTTGACGAATATGAACCTATTTTTCATTAACTATAACTCTGCTTCTGCTAGTTATAGTGACCTATAATATATACACCATGTTTTTCACTTTTTTACGTGCTATATTTTTGATAAGAATTTTTTTTTCGACCAAATACTTATTTTGTTAGTTACTTGCGAAAAACTGTCTGAAAACGTGATTATTTTATAGAAAAATTAACGTATTCACTCGCAAATAACTCGAAAAGTGTTAACTTAATGAAAAAACTTTATAAAACAAAAGTTGCTTAGAATTGGTCATTTTATCTATTTCCGGACTTATTTCGAACATAAACAACTTATGTGCATAGAAATCGGCCCACTTGAAAATTTGGTAATTTCTGATGTCTCATATTTCCTAAACCTGTTGGCCAATTTAAGTGATTTTTTGAATATGTTATAGCCTAATTCTTTAACAATACCACTGTAATAATATTGTTGCTAAATAGGTAAATTTTCATTGTATACCGGGTGTACCAACCAATTTGTGTTTTTTTCTCAAAGTTCACATCACCCTGTGGAATATTATAGCATTTATGAAATACTGAAATTAAAACCCATCTATAGCCTCAGGTTTTATTAATATTTTGTTTTTTGATTTATTCGTTTTTGTCGGATAATAAAAAAGTTAGGTACTTTAACAGCTAGACATGTTCTTCATCAATACACGGTGTTTCGAAATAAGTACGACAAACTTTAAGGGGTAATCCTGCATGAAAAATAATGACAGTTGGCTTTATAAAAGTATGTCCGCAAATGTTTCGTTTCCGAGATACGGATGTTGAATTTTTTCTTACAAACTGACGATTTGTTTATTGCTTTAAAACCGGTTGAGATATGCAAATGTTTGGTAGGTTTTAAGAAATATTTATTGCGGATTTTTTGATATAAGATTAAGAATTTTATAGTTGAAAGACTGATAAGAATTTTATATTCACCATTACGTGCATACGGGTAATATGATCGGTCGTATTACATGTATGCGCGCTAATGGTGAATATTAAATTTTTAATTGTATGTCAAAAAATGTGCAATAACTACGTCTTAAAACCCACCAAACTTCAGTGGCATAACTCAACTGTTTTTAAAGTAATAAAGTAAATCGTCAGTTTGTTAAAAAAAATTCAACATCCCGTACCTCGGAAACGACACTTTTGCGGACATACCTTTATAAAGCCAACTGTCATTATTTTTTCATGTAGAATTACCCCTTAAAGTTTGTCGCACTTATTTAGAAACACCGTGTATTGATGAAGAACCTGTCTAGTTGTTAAAGTACATAACTTTTTTATTGTCCAACATAAACGAATTGGTCAAAAACCAGAATGTTAAGAAAACCTGAGGCTATAGTTGGGTTTTAAATTCAGTATTTTATAAAAGCTAGAATATTCCACAGGGCGATTCGAACTTTGAGAGAAAAACACAGTTTGATTGGTACACCGTGTATACAGTGAACATTTTCCTATTTAGCAACAATATTATTACTGTAGTCTTGATAAAGAATCAGGCTATAATATGTTTAAACAATCACTTAAATCGGCCAACAGGTTTAGGAAATATGAGACATCAAAAATGACCAAATTTTTAGGTGGGCCGATTTCCATGCACGTAAGTTTATATTTTTCACCCCCAAAAGGGGGTGAAACTCACCCCTAGAACAAAAGCACACATCGGCACAATATCACTTTTTTTCTTTGACTTATTAACTATGTCTATGCCCATGTCAATCCAAGCGGTTCTATAAAATTTAGAGGTTTTGCAATATTTTACCTTTTAAAAACGTACTAAACATATTTTTGGTCAGATTAAAATTTTTAAATATATAAATAGTGTCAATATCAGTATCAGTGAGTATACAGCTTCAGTAAAAACGTGCCATCGAGTTCTCTTTTGCGCTAAGGTCTTCACCTAGTTCCAAGACTTTCATTGACTTCCCATCTCGTGTATGATTGATTGTCTATAGGTTTTTGCCGTTCGACCTCTTTTTCTTTTTTTGTCTGTTTCACTCTAGTGCAGTCTTTGCAATACTGGAGCTATTCATTGGAAGTGTGTGACCGATTCAACCCCACTTTCTGGACCTTATTTCATTTTCTACCCTCTTTTGTTCGTTCAGTTGTATGAGATCTTCTTATCTGATGATGTTAGGCCAGAAAGTGCAAACAGTTCTTCATAGGAATTTGTTAATAAAGACCTGCAGTTTGTCTGTAAGGGTTTTTGTCACTTGCCAGTTTTCACGTCCGTAGAATAGGACAGACATAACAGTTGACTAGAATATTCGGATCTTTGTCATTATGGTACATTGGCCAGACTTCCAAACAGGGTTCAGCAGGCTGAATAGGAATATCGCCATCTGTACCTCCGCTTTCTGTTATGACCCTTTCAGGATACGTAAAATTTTCCACAGTTTCAACCTGCATGTTTTGACAGTTTGATTATATTAGTAATGATTTTCAAACCTACTATATTAGCTCCAGTGGAAAGTATTTCCAATTGATCGACCACATTTCGAAACCTTTGTTCAAAGAGGCAGATAATATTTGCATATTCTAGATCGATTAGCGATCTCGAATACATATACCTTTTGTGTGGGAGTCTAATTTGGAGAGAACATTTGGAAAGAGAAAACACGCATCTCTGTCTGATTCCAGTAGGTATGTTAAATTCGTCACTGTTGGTCCCATTGTGTGTCATGCTGCATTTGGCCTCAGTGTACAATGACCCATACAGTGCTCAACCAAATCAGCGCCGTTGCAGGCTTTTTTTAATATCTTAGATATGGTAGGAATATATGCTTGGATTCTGTATAAGGAAGTTACTGGTTGTCAAATATTTGGGCAAACTTTCCTTCTTCAGTTAGTAGAAGAATTGCGACTGACTAGGGGCAGGAAAATATCAACGAAAACAAATCAGAGATACAACACCTCAATCAAATAATAAACGTAGGCAGTGACAAAAGCTAAAATATCTCGGACATGTGATGCGGAGCGAGAAGTATGGCATCCTATGACTCATAATTCAAGGAGGAGTAGATAGCAGAAGAAGCATTGGAAGATGACTAATTTCATGGCTGAGTTGGGGATGCAGCTCAAAACAACTATTCAGATCTACTGACTTAAAAATTAAAATAGCTGTGATGATTGCCAACCTTCGTAGCAGTGATAGCACCTGAAGAAGAAGAAGTGGAAAACTGGGAACTGAAACAAAAAAATAAAACATGTCGATGGTATAGTGCACAAATGTGGTAAGTGCAAAAACTAACATTTTACAGTACAGCCATTTGAAAGTTCTGTTGGACAATGTGTGTAACTCTTACTTTCTATAAACTTAGTTTTTTGTAAGGTTGAGTACAGAACCTTTATCTATCACATAGTTATTAGTTTAAATAAGTTTACTTACTTTTAAATACTTAAATATAGATTTTTGTACTTATAGGTATGTACTTACCACATGTGGAGTTTCTTATATTGTACATACCCCATTTGACAGGTATATACTACAAGCTTCTAAATGAAATTAAATGGCAACTATCAAGGAAAAATTGTTTAATTACCAAAAAGAATGAAAACAAATATTTATTCATCATCAGAAGTACCATATCTTATTCTATTACTTGTTGGTAAAGTGTTATAAAATGCTTCATACTCTCTTGGAATGACGTGAGTTTCCAATAAACTGAGCAAATCCTTCTTTTTCTGTTCACTGATGGGAAGTAGATTGGGATAAGCCTTCTTTAAATTTATTTGCTGCAAATCTGTTACCTGCAAGATAACAAACTTATCGGTGTCATCATTCTCACAGCTTTACAAGGGGCATTAAAAAGGAGAAAGAAGGCTACTCTAGTCAAAATAAAAGTTGAAAAGTGTGTTCACCACTATCTTAGTCGTCTCCTTATGATGCTAATTTAGTTAGTGAAATGTGCGTCAAGTGTTAAGTTTAGTGTTTAGTAGTTTTGGTGATAGTGGTGAACACATTTTTTAACTTTGATGAAAAGCTAAATGTTCCAATTTTCCAACTTAGTCAAAATAAAATGTTAAATAATACAATAACTTTACCTTGGCATTCCTCTTCTGATTAATATTAATGTTCATAAACTCTTCAGCATTTAAATTGTACTTATAAAGAATAAGGTTAGGCTTCTCTTTCGAAAATCGTAGCCACTTAATTCTTAACCAATTTACCATCTCCCCGTTGGTGTTTTTTGTTGTGTTGTGTAGCACTTCTGTTGTAAGCGCTTTAAAATCGTGAAAATCTTGGTTATTTAATACATTGACTTCATAATTTCTTGGATTAATTCTGGCAGTCGAGATTAGCAGTGCCCATTCCCTGGTAGTGTAAATTTTCTTATGCTTTCTTGCTCTTTCTATAGTGGCATGCATTGCATCTACTTCTAAGTAGGAATGTCCACTCTCCATGTACTTTAAATCTATTATTTTTAAATGGCTAGATATATTTACAGCATATAACATTGCAGCAGAGATGTGTTTATTTCGATTCTGACCTCCACATGTGTCAGAAAAACTAGATACATACTTGACAGTATCAGGTAAGGAACCTAAATATTTTAAAATGCATGTAGCTACTTCAGTACTTCCCTTCTGACCATTACACTCATCCCACACGTAACAAAAACCATTTTTTGAATGGGGTTCAAAAATCGTAAAATTGTATGCATTTAACTTTCTTTTATAAAATATTGCAGAGTCACCTGCAAGTGTTAAAATGCTTTGTAGATCAAACGAAATAGATCTAAATGTTTTTCCTTGATCCTCTTCTGCTCTTATTTTGTCAGAATGTTTCATCTGCATTGCTTCATTTTCTCTATTCTTGTGTGCTTGCCACTCATTTTCCAAGTCACTTTTGTCTAAAGATGCATTGTATGTATTACATTTGGTACATTGATCCTTTTTTGGTTCATAAAAGCTTAATACTGGATCATATGAGTGAAAAATGTTTTTATATACGTAATATGACACAGGTTCATTTGTACACTCTTTGTATAAACGGTACATTATACTTATATTTAAATCAGATGCCAAATATAATTTTGTACTATCACGCCTGCAGTAATGAGACTCCATCCTTGGAAAAGAGTCTATGTGAGATTTTACAAGTGCATTAGTGTTCTCTGATGTAGCATTCACTGGTCTTTTACCAATTTTTTTATTAGTGCCAGAATAATTGCCCATATTTGACAAAGCCAGAGTATCTAACATGTATACACCGTTCTTAGGCGTCAACGCCCTTCGGTAGGGATCTATGGAGGAGTATCACCAAGCCGGAAGCCCTTATCCCTTCCCGTACCGCTCCTCCATAGGCCGATCAGACGCCAGTTTATTCCAGACCAAGCCGTAGACTCTATTGAGTTTTATACTACGGCGTTGGCCTTTTATAAATTTCATGACCTAGCTGAGGCTCGAACCAGCGACCGCAAATCGCAAATCCACTAAACTTGTCGATCGACTGAGCCCCAGCTAACTGGACCGTCAAGACCGGCGAGTATCTAACATGCGGTGACTTATTGATAATGTGTTACAAAGAAACTTCATGCATACTCTAATTAATTTTCCTCCAGGTGACCTTAAATGATATTGTTTGGACACATGTTTTGGGTTTTTAACATTTAATCTATGGCGAATAACGTCACTAAATGTTACTAAAGATGCTAGATACTGTTTTTGCCTACAACTGTCACTCAAACCCCAATATTCTTGACATAACAGTTTTCTCTGATCTTCATTAAAATTAGCGTTGCACTTATCTAAAACAATAATAAAAATTAAGTAGTGATTGGGTACTACTTAATGTTTTTCTGGTTTATTCAGCTATCTCTCTTGGGTGGGTACTACATCCACAATCAGTGCCAAAAAGAAATAAATAGAAAGTCAAAACTTACCGGCATTTACTGGGAACTGAAACTAAAATAAAACATGTGAAAGTCATATGTAAAAAAATTGTGTAGTTCTTGTACGAGCAAAATTAAAAAATTTTGTTACTACATAAATTGTGATTAAATAAGTAAATAATTTATTTAAATTATCTAAATGTCTTTTGTTAGTAGGTATTAACTCAATATAGGTTTTTTTCAATTAAAAAACGATACGAAAACGACTGGCGATAGAAAATTCTAATACCCGTCATCTTGACCGCTCCGGTGCTTCTAGGTATTCAAAACTGTTGGTGCTTCTATTGTTAAATCCAGTTAATGAAACTGAGAAATTTATAATAAAAATAATTATTGTACAAAATGGTAATTAACATGTTATCTTTTTTACATTAGCTTTAATACAAGATGTTTGTTGATAAATCTGAAAACTATTTTAACTAAATTCATAGCTGAAAATTACTCCCACTTAACATGTAGAGAGGAAATGGATATAAAAATCGCACATGACAATTTTTCATAAGAGTTTGCCTAAACTCCAAATTAATGATTATAATAAGTATATATAACAACAAGAGGAAAACAGTTTATAAAATTAAATTATCAGTGAGAAAAATGACATTTTTCTCATTAGGGAGTTGAATGAAACGGATGAAACGGATTCTCATTAGCGAGTTGAGATGCTCATCTGTTAGCTGAGATCTGTAGCGATTTTTAATATATTTCATTCTTGCCAAATCGGCTTGGCACACATATTTTGAGCCAAACGTAGTACCTAGACAATTTCACTGTCAAAGATTTTTAAAATGGCAAAACACAATATTCCGAATTTAATGGGAGTCCGCACAAAACTAGCCTACGGTCCGGATGCGGCCCGCGGTCCGCCATTTGGTGATCCCTGCTCTATACTTCTTCTTCTTCTTCTTGTAGTGCCTATCCGTTTCGGATGTTGGCGACCATCATGGCAATCTGTACTTTGCACACTGCTGCTTTGAAAAGATTTGTAGTGGTTGTGTTGAACCACGTACGTAGATTTTTAGCCACGAAATCCTTTGCCTTCCTGGTCCTCGCTTTCCCTCTACTTTTCCCTGTAAGACCAGTTGCAGCAGTCCATATCTTTCACTGTTCCTCATGATGTGACCGATGTATTCGATTTTGGCTGTTTTTATTTTGATTAACAGCTCTTTGTCTTTTTGCATTCTCAGCAAAACACTCACCATACTAATAATAAATAATATTAGCGAACTAAGATGCTTAAAGCATAAATGAAACGAAAAGAACATCTAATATAAAATTGACATTTTTATAAATTCAAGCGTTATACTAAGATCGCCTGGTGGCACTATTTACTTAATGTCAGCATTACCGTTACGAACTTCAACTATTTCCCTTTTCTGTGATTCAAATCAGAAGCTAAAAGATAAATTTTAGGATTAAATTCAATCTCTTTATGTACTTTGAATCTTTTGAAACCTAAGTAAAGCTTTATTTTTAACGAAAAGTCTCGCCCAAAGGCACAGAGAATTTCATCGGTTGTAACCGATTGAAAACGGCAAGTTTTTTTCTAGATGAAAAAACGATGGATGTTGTTTTCAGAGGATAATCGATTTACGATAAGCGAGAGGCGGAACTAAAATTAGCCAGATTCTTTTAGATCAAAGCTTAATAAAATGTTTATACGAAAAGTTTCGTAATGAACTTTTTATGTTGTAGTAAATAAAGAGGGACGTTCTCACAAACAATTTATTTTACAACTGACGACCGGTTTCGCTGTCTACACTTTGCACAGCATCTTCTGGTCCCAGTTAAAGTAAAATTAAATGTTTCCGGTATAAGGGAAGAATATGGTAGTATTCAATATCATACTTTTTCTCTGCACTTTGCTAAAGGGAGGGTTGATACAGTGACAGATTTGAATGTAATATATTAACAAAACATTGGCAGGATCTTGAGGGGATTAGTAAGAACACACGACATTAAACCGAGAAAAAACAAAAAATTGTTAGTTATATATAAAGTGATGTTATTTTTAATTAATTGTGTAGAATTTATTTATATTTCATCTAATTTACTAACCGTTGCACGTCATCCGCGTCATAGCCTTTGACGTCGCATGACACCAACACGAAATATTTAGGCGGTAGGTGTGTTCTTTTTTAGAATCATTTTGCCAAATACACTGGAATTACAGCCACTAGACATATTTTATTATATACGCGTAGAAATATTATTTGAAGATTTCTATTAATGTTAACCTAAAGAAACACACAATAATATATTTCATTTAATTTGTATAAATGGATTATAAAGCGTTTTTGTGAAGCACATTTACTCGAATCACACTGTAACTGTAATCGAACGAAGGTGACATTTTAGAATAAATTGGTAACATTTATCTGACATTTTCAGTGATGACACTTCATATTTGTTTATATTCTTTGTATCTGTATATTATCTGTATATTCTAAGTATCTGTTTTATTATATTTACTGTTTTTATTATTTACTTTACTATAAAAACATCCTCTACTATAAAAATTAAAATTTCACCTAATTTTATCACGACTTGGAATAATCGAGGTATCTGACAACTATTTTAGTTGTTATTGTAGACAACATATTAAAGGAACCTACCGGCTTCATGCCAAGAGTTCGGAGCCGTTTTTTAATTATTAACAATGCAGTGCAAAGACGCTTGCATTGCAAATCTTAAAAGATTATAACTTAATTCTTGTTCTCTATTTCTTAAGTTTTTACTTATTTACATTGAATATTAATTTGTTTTGTTTTATTATCCACGTTTACAATAATTATGTGATCTATTTGATATAAAATGGATTCAGGATTTTTTTATACTTTGGCAACTATGTCAACTTAGATCTCTGGCGTAGATAATGACATGCAAAACGGTAAGTAAATTAGACGGACTGTATACGCTGTGAGCTCATACGTAGAGGGGATATTTACAAATTCGCGAGCGCCAGTAGTGGCAAGTCTGTAAACGTTTACCGGAAATTTGACATAAATGTCAAAGTGATTAATTTAAAATTAAAATTAAAAACATCAATTATAAAAAATTTTTACCTTAAATATACTTACGTTTTAAATACTGAATTTAAGTTTTTTTAATGTTCCGTAATATGTAATTATAATTTAATCTAAAAATCATAGCGCCATCTACACGATAATTGTGAAAGTATCCGAAGTAAGGAATTCATATTTTATCAATAGAACGTCAAAATGATTAGCAAAATGTTAAAAGAATCAATTTAAAAATTACCGGTGAAAGTTGAATTAGTAATCCGCTAGGAGCGCCACCAGCGAAGCTCAGAGCATATATAGGATTATTAGATGTTGTTCAGGATGTTCAAGAACTTATAGATGTAAAATTGGGTGTGCAATGTGCAATTTTTAGACAAGATTGGTCGGATATGCAATAGTTGTGACCTGATTGTGAAAATTTGTTTGATTTATTTAAAAATTGAAATTGAAAAATAGTAATTTGCTAAAATTTTTATATATAGGGCCGGTTGTTCGAACGCTAATCAACAATGATCACTATCAAATATTTAATTACTGTCACCAAGACTGTCAATGTCAACTTTTATTGGGTTGCTGAAAACATAATTGATTAAAATTATGAGATTAGTTAATCAATTAACATAACAATTATTAACATAATTGATTAAGTAATTTCATAATTGTAATCAATTATGTTTTCAGCAACCCAAACAAAGTTGACATTGACAGTTGGTGACAGTAATTAAATATTTGATAATGATCACTGTTGATTAGCGTTCGAACAACCGGCCCTAAAAGTGTCAATCAATAAAATCATTAATAGCTAATTCACAGTTAAAGTCAAGTGTATAGGTAATGCAGTAGGTGATATTAAATTTATTATAATATAAAGTTATAATTATCTGTAGAGCAATGAAACTTTATGGAATATAACTAAAAAAGTTGGAAAAGGAATATATGAAAAATATAAAATATTCTTCTATATAAAATATATCTACTTCATTTATGCTAATATCTGTTGAATTTAATACATAGTTGAGTAGGAAAATTTTTGAAAACATTACCTGGTTGAGTTGAATTAAATGGTTTCTTTCTAATGGTAAAAAAAAATTTGGTTTTCAATTCGATAAATAACACATAACAGTTTCTAGAACAAACACAAAGGAGATGTACATAACAGAAGTTTGGAAATTTTTGATGGCGAAAGCAATCTGAGCACTACATCTTATTTCTTTTCGATTTTAAGAATAAGAGAAATTCCTGTAATTAAGCTTTTTTAGGAAGGCTCGAGCCTTCCTAAAAAAGCTTAATTACAGGAATTTCCTTCCAAACTCCCGTTATGTCCATCTCCTTTGTATTTGTTTTAGAATCTGTTATATGTTATTTATCGACTTTAAAACAGATTTTCTTATTATTATTACAAAGAAACCATTTAATTTAACTCAACCAGGTAATGTTTTCAAAAATTTTAAATTAATTTTTAACTTACTCAACTATTTATTAAATTCAACAGATATTAGCATAAATAAAGATTTTTTCATTTATTATTTCTTCATATATTACTTTTTCAACATTTCTAGTTATATTCCATAAAGTTTCATTGCTCTACAAATAATTATAACTTTATATGTAATATAATAAATTTAATATCGCCTACTGCATTATCTATACACTTGACTTTAAATCTGAATGAGCTATTAATGATTCTATTGATTAACACTTTTGATATAAAATTTTTAGCAAATTACTAATTTCTCAATTTTTCAATTTCAATTTTCAAAAACAATTAAACAAATTTTCACAATCAAATCACAACTATTGCATATCTGACCAATCTTGTCTAAAAATTGTACACCCAATTTTACATCTATAAGTTCTTGAACATCCTGAACGACATCTAATAATCCTATATAAATAAAATTTACACAATTAATTAAAAATAACATCACTTTATATATAACTAACAATTTTTGGTTTTTTCTCGGTTTAATGTCATGTTTTGTTACTAATCCCCTCAAGAGCCTGCCAATGTTTTGGTAATACATACATATATTACATGCAAATCTATCCGTCTATCAACCCTCCCTTTAGCAAAGTGCAGAGAAAAAGTATGATATTGAATACTACTATATTCTTTCCTTGTACCGGAAACATTTAATTTTACTTTAACCGGGACCTGAAGATGCTGTGAATATTGTAGACAGCGAAACCGGTCGTCAGTTATAAAATAAATTGTTTGTGAGAACGTCTCTCTTTTCTTTACTACAATAGTATGGACTCACACATGCAACCCATTCATTATTTGAACTTTTTATGCTTGTTATCATTAAGATTCTGCAATACAAGGCGGTACATAAGATACTATGCGTAATATTTCAGGAAATCATGGTGGTATGGCTGCTCTAAAGTCTTTTTTTCATTTTACGCGTATCTATAATTGATTAACATACTTTTTATACTTCTTCTTCTTTAGGTGCCGTGTCTGTATTCAGACGTTGGCCGTCATCATGTTTACAATTTCCTGAAATCTCTCTCTATCGGCTGCTGCGCGAAATAATTATTTGACTGTGCAGCCACACCATTGTCTAATATTACGCATTCAAGAAAGTTTCTTTCGACCAATCCATCTCTTTCCCAAGGCGAAGCAGATGGTATTTAGGTCCTCTAATTATATAGCCGAAGTATTCTGTTTTTCTCCTCTTTATGATGCTTATGAGCAGACGTTCTGAATTCAGCATTTGAAGAACATCTTCATTGGAAGTGTGCGAAACCCACGATATCTTTAGGATTCGTTGATAGCACCACAATTCGAATGCTTTTATTTTGTTTAGCATTGTGGTTTTTAACGTCCATGTCTCATAACCATACAATAGGTTAGACCACACATAACATTTCAGCACCTTCTTTCGAATATTCGTCGACAGGTTTCTGTTACATAAAATTGGTTTCCAGGTCATAAAAGCCTTCCGTGATATTTCGATCCTAGTTATTATCTCTTTATCAGAGTCACAATTTACATTTAACCAGCTGCCAAGGTACTTGAAATGATTCACCCGTTCTAACTCCTCTCCATCAAGAGAAAGCTGACCTTGATCTATATTAATCTTTCCAACTGCCATCCACTTTGTTTTTGAAATGTTGATTTTAAGGCCTCTCCGATAACTTGGTTTACTGACTAGATTTAGTAGTGTCTGAAGATCTTGTAAATTTTCAGCAAGAATGACTGTATCGTCAGCGTATCTAATATTGTTGATTACTTCTCCGCCTAGCCTTACTCCCTCTTGTCGGTCATCCAAAGCTTCACTAAAGATTTCTTCAGAGTACAGATTAAAAAGGGTGGGTGATAAAACACAGCCTTGTCGTACTCCACGTTTTATCGACAGCTTTTCAGTACGACTGTCTCCAATTTGGATAGAGGCTACTTGATTGTAATATAAGTATTTCAGCAGTCTTATATCGTAGTGGTCAGGTCCTGCTGCCTGCAGGCAATCGAAAAGTGTATCATGTTGTACTCGGTCGAATGCCTTCTCGAAGTGGATGAAACAAAAATAAACGTTCTTTCGGAATTCACAACTTCTTTGTAATAGAACGCGCATACAAAATAGAGCTTCTCTAGTTCCTAGACCATTTCTAAATCAAAATTGCTTATTACCCATTCTAGTTTCGCACAGAAGGACTACTTGGTTTTGTATAACACGTAAAAGTATCTTAAGTGTGTGACTCATCAAACTGATTAGTCTAAAATCGCTGCATTTTGTGTACTAGACATACATATACATATACTACACTTTGTATACTAGATTAACAAAAAATAACGGAAATGGGTTTTTTGATATTATATGTCGTACATTAGTGATCTGGTTTATAATATGCCATTGACTCTTCAGTTCCGCCTTTACCTCTTGTAGGTTGGTTGTTGGATGTAGATGGCTTGTTTTGGCTTGAACTTTTGTTTGGTCATCATTAAGAACCCTGATTGTGTGATTTTTCTTAACTATGCTGTTTAGGAGACCATGGGCAGGAAGAAGAAGAAGAGGAAGGCCTTAGATGCGATGGAAGGACGGACGATATTGTAAAAGCTGCAGGAACTAACTGGAAAAGCGCAGCCTGGACAGACGGCAATGGAAAGATTTGGCGAAGGCCTTAGTTGGATAGAAATGGGCTAAAGAAAAAAAGAATGCTGTTTAGTAGGAGGTTTAGTGGTTTTATATCTATGACGCCTGCAATAAATATTTTAGTAGGTTTTGGTGTTGTAACATTTTCTTGTGTCTCTTCATCGCCATCGTTGGATTCTTCATTTAAAGAATTAAATCAGTTTGACGTTGTCGTAGGAGGATTGAGCCAGTAGTTGTCTATTTTCCGTGCTCGGTAATGATTGATGCTTTAGTGTATAGTGTTGTTGATTTTCCTCTGGTTGTACTTGTTGAGCAGTGTATACTTGTGTGTCTTATATAACTGGTGGTGATTATCACATAATATACTCTAAAAATAGTTTTTAATTTTTAATTGCAAAGTTTGTGAGTTGACGGTCCATTAGAATAACACAACCAATTTGTAGTTTTTAATTACCGTAAACTGCGCTTATTGATTTTTATTCCAGATTATTTTTCCCTTAATTAATTTCGTGATCCAAAAAACCGGGAGTTGTGTATCCCGAAATTTCACATCCAATTTGCTTCGCACCACATCATCGGAATAAGTTCAGCAGAATTTTAATTAGTTTTCAATTGTGACTAGCGAAACGAATACTGTTAAGGGTAAAAAACATGAGTTAAAAGTGGTTTATATAGGGGCACTTTGGAGATTAGTTCGTAATTGATAAAATGTAATTTTGTTTACCAACTAAAGTGAAACTTAAAATATTCTGAAAACATAAGTAAAGGGTTAAACAATTCAAAAATTTATTTACTTATAACTAAAAAAATGAAATAATTAATAATAATATTGACCAAATAAAGAGTGAGCTATCATTCTCAAAAACCAAAAAATATGCAATTTGTAATTAATAAATCGAGGCAGGATGCCAGTGTTAATAAAATTATTAGAACGAAGTCGAAAAATTACAATCGATTACTTATGTGATTCCCAGACAATGGCTGTGATGACGATAATGTATCCCCAGACAATGGCTGCAATCGATTTTTGTACCACTTCCAATAAAGCCAAGTGTGTGACGGGTAGTTTTTTTCGGACAACAGACTCAGCAAAACACAGGTTCAAAATAAATATATATTATTGGTCCCTCTGGTATAAATGCTTCCCTCTGTTGATCTTGGGCTTAGTCTCTTCAAACCCATTGGGACCGTGTGCCAAGGTTTTTCTACAGCATATGCTCACATCCTTCCTGCTGGCTGCATCTGCGACGGTTTAGTCTTAAGGCATATATTTTAAAAAGTGTTTGTCGATTTTTTCTTCGCAAACCGATTTGGGATGATTGTTAAGAAGATTCTTTCCTCTGTAGGCGAGATCCCCTGATATCAATTGAGGCAGTGTGCCAAGGCTTCTACAGTGGATATAAATTTTCTTGCTGGCTTCATCTTCGAAGGTTGAAGGTATTTGCTTTAACAAACATCACTTTCCTACACAAAAGTGTGGACTTTTTCGGTCATTCGGTTCTTCGTGAATTGGTCTTGGATGACTGCCAACAAGATGCTTGCCTCTTTAGATCTTGGGCTTGGTCCTCTCAAATACATTGAGACAGTGTGCCAAGGCTTTCCTATAGCAAATGGTCACATTTTTCCTGTGGTTGTATCGGCAACGGTTTACTCCTAAGGCATTCTTCTTTGACGGATATTGTCGGACCATTAGCATTTTGCACTCTTCGGAACAAAATTGTCGCAATCCCTAAATGGCCTGCTGCTACGCGGTTAGTATTCAGGTTATTTTCTTTTTCGGATCCTAATCTGGTTCGGTTCGGTTCGGATCATTTTCGTTTCGGTTAATTTTCGGTTTTTTTTTTAATATATGCCGATCTTTTCGGCTTTGTGCTACAATTCCTTTTTAAACGGGTTATATTGTAACAAAAAAGAAAAACTTCTGTTGTAGTGAAAGTAAAGAGAAAGATATACTCCAACAGAACTAAGAAAAGAGAAAGAAGCTTAATGTAGACTAATGCAAACAAAAATGATGTAGCTAAAATGAAGGGGGCTTCTACGTTGAGAAGCCGAAGTTAGAAAATACTAATAAAAAGCTGAAGTAATATGTAGGGAAAAATGCAAAAATGTAGATATATGAATAGACAGAAGCAAACTGAATGGAGTGGGCTAGCAAGAGATGCAAGAGAACGACAACTTGACACTCAAGGATAAATACGACCAATTTTGCATGCCTGTCGAAGACGGTAGCTCTAAGTAGATAGTGATAATGACTAAGAATGGAAATATTAAGATAAGAATAATGTACTTAACCTGAATAAAGATTCTTCTTCTTCATGTGCCATCTCCTCTAAGAAGGTTGGCAACCATCACGGCAATTCGCACTTTCGATACCGCTGCTCTAAAGAGATCAGCAGAAGTGCAATTAAACCAAGCTCTCAAATTGTTTAACCAGGAGATGCGTCTTCTTCCGCGACTCCTTCTACCCTGTATTCTTCCTTGCATTATCAATTGTAACAAGTTATAACGCTCGCCCCTCATAACATGTCCCAGATATTGCAGTTTTCTGACTTTAATTGTATTTAAAACCTCTTTATCTTTTCCCATTCTTCTCAACACCTCGATATTCGTGACTCTATCCACCCAACTTATTCTTAATATTCTTCTGTAGGCCCATAACTCGAAGGCTTCTAATCTGTCCGAAACATCCTTCTTTAATGTCCAAGCCTCCAACCCATAGAATAATACGGAGAACACGTAGCATCTCAGAAGTCTTATCTTTAAAGAAATTGTAATGTCCCTGCTACAGAGTACTTTTTTTAGTTTGTTGAAAGCATTTCTTGCCTGTCCTATTCTTGCTTTAATCTCTTCTGTGTACTCATTAGTTTCATTAATTATTGTACCCAAATACTTATATTTTTCAACCTTTTTAATTTGTTCTCCATGTATTGTTATGCTTTCTTGGCGCTGTTGAACTTTTGTGATTACCATAAATTGTGTCTTTTTTGTGTTTAGGGACAGTCCGTTTTCTTGGCTGACTTCTACCACTCTGTCAACCATTTGTTGTAAATCCTCAAGACATTCGGCTAATAAAATAGTGTCGTCGGCAAACCGTATATTATTGATTGGTCGACCATTTACTTTTATTCCCGTGGTTAGGTCTTCTAGTGCTTCCTGGATTATTTCCTCTGAATACAAATTGAACAAAGTAGGAGACAGGACACAGCCCTGTCTGACGCCCCTCTCAATACGTATTTCATTTGAAAAGGCGTTGTTCACTTTTACCACAGCGATCTGATTATAATAGATAGCACTAATGATCCTGATGTCCCTCATATCTAAGTTTTTCTTTTCAAGTAATTCGATAAGGCGGTTATGTCTGACCTTATCGAAGGCTTTGTTGTAATCCAAGAAACACATATATACTGGCTGATTAACATCCATGCACCTTTGCACAAGTACATTTACAGCGAACAGGGCTTCCCTCGTTCCCATTGCATTTCTAAATCCAAATTGCGTGTCGCTTATGTCCTGCTCAAGTTTGTTATGTATTCTCCGGTGTATAATTTTTAAAAATATTTTGAGTGTATGACTCATTAAACTTATTATCCGGTGGTCTTGGCATTCTTTTGCATTTGGTTTTTATAAAGATTAATAATTGCTAAAGAAGAACAAATTAAAAAAACCAAACAAATCATGGGCGCCAAGAAAATGATCTTCGATCACTCTCCCAGGTATCTTACACTGCTGTCAAATATTAAATATATTAAATCTGTAAATATAAATATGTATAAGGAAATAATAATAATAGTCGAGGAAATGAAGCATTTTGGCTCGCAATTTTTTCGTCCAGCATGGATTTACTTGAAATTTTCACAGAAGGTATGAAATAGTCCAAGGATAATTTTCTATATCATGCCGCTGTACGCTAAAACCTTGGGGGTGGTTGCCACCCCATCTCGGGGACGGGAATTTTTTATTACATTTTAACCATGCAAATCAATGTAAAAAGTAATTCTAAGAAAAAAATGTGTTTAACATTTTTTTCGTAAAACTAATATTTTTCGAGTTATTCGCTTGAAAGAAACAGTTTTTCGATAAAAAAAATCGACTTTTTTAGAGGGCTTTTTGAGAATACCTCGAAAAATATGCATTTAATCAAAAAAAATTGTAGATATCAAAATTGTATCTTTTAGTGACACAAACCTTATTCTTTTTCCGTGATATTTTTAAGACCAATACAAACCGAGATATGGCATAGTAAAAGTTAGCTTTTTGTGTCAAATGTTTAATTTGAAATATTCAAAGTAACATAACGGAAAAATTTGCATTTTTCGAGGAAAACTTACATAACACAGCCCAACAAAAAAAATGTTTGTCTTGCTGCCGAAAAAAATCAACTGATTTTAGTTAATTCATCTGTGCTGATTCCAAAAATACAAACCTTTTCTTTGTATCAGCTGTAGTTTTCGAGATATATCATACTTATTAAATACTTAAATATTCTTACATTTCCGTATATTCCACCACTATAATTGCAATATGTTTATAAACAAACTTAACAAATTCTAAGACAAATGGACAAATGAACAAAAGGGCCTATTTTGATGTTCATTTACGAGTTCAAGATAAATCCTGAGCTCCACATCTAGTGTGAAAAACTTGTGTTGAAAACTTGCGGCAGTGGATGAAAGGACAACGAAAATGTTTAAATTTGGTTTTCCAATGGTATGGAGGGAACCAAAAAATAAATTTAACGATTGCTATTTCTGTCTTGTGAATATAAAGGGCATTAATCGTAACAATCGACATACGTATCCTAACCTGGATTCAGCAATAAGACCAATTCCACATCAGCTTGAGCAGATACCCATTCCAATATTTAGCAGTCTACCTATGTTACCAGAGGATAATGCCGAAACGTTATTTGACGAACTGCAGACTAATAGATTTGAGGAAGAAAATAGTGATTTTGAAGGGGATTCAACACGTCCTGAGCGCTTTACTCAGGAAGAGCTAAGCGATCTTATCAGAAATTTGAACCTTCCAAAGGATTCTTCCAAGTTGCTTACCTCCAGACTAAAAGAAAAGACACCTAAAAGGTTCTTCACCCAGACACCAAAATTACATACTACCGTAATAGAGATAAAAGATTTTTGCCCTTTTTCCCAGCAAGATGATATGGTTTTTTAAAGGACTGTTAGAAAAAATGGGTGTATCGGAGTATTCAACAGATCACTGGCGTCTTTTTATCGACAATTCCAAATGAAGTTTAGAGTGTGAAAACGATGGAAAAGGGGTATCAGGGAGATGGGGCTATCACCTGATGGCGGATTACTGCTGGAGTCGTTAAAGGGACCGTCCTTTTAAAGCCTTTGCAAGAAAATTATATAAAAGGACATTTTTAGGTGACTCCGAATAATACGTTTTTGTTGCGACGCTGCCGGTTAGGTTAGATGAAAAGTTAAGTTTTTTTGCAGATATGTGTAATGATTTTTATAAGTACATTATTGTACAATAAATATCTTACTTTTTATTCGTATTTGGTTTATTTCATGGGTAGCAGCACTATATATATGTAGGTAGTACTGCGTTAAATTACCCTATATGTTAGAAATGTGATCTGTTGTCGTATTTTCTGAAAACGATCTGATGGAACAAATCTGGCGGCATTTTTGGATTCAGCAGACCAAAATTACCTAGAAACAGTAAAAAAATTTCTGGCAGCAAACTGTGTGTTTACCAGTGTAATCTTTTTTTAAGTATACAGTTAGTCCTTTCAAAAATAATAATAAAAAGTTTCTACCCTAAAAATTAAGCTACTTATGATCGGAAAAAAACCATACCTGCTTTTCCCTATGAAAAAATCAGTGAAAACAACCCCCTAACTACCTTCCTAATTAAAAATTAGCCTTCACCTTTCTGTAATTCATTTTATATCTCTATTATAAATATACCCAAGAAGTTTGACCTATGTAAAAGGCCAATTTTAGAAACATTGGAGTTTAAAAAAAATAATTTTTTGGAATTTCCCATTTTTTACCTTTTACTTCAAAATATCTCCTAAAATACTGGAGATACGAAAAAAATTATAACATACTAAACTGTAGCTTTTTTATAAGTAAAATTCTCTTGTACATAGATTTTCATTGCAGTGAACAGTTAGCGAGATATAGCTATTTAAAACCTCTATTTATGAGCAAACACCCCCTTATTCGAGCCTTTAAACCCACCCTAATCAAAAACTAAGAGATCTTACGGAATTTAGTTTACACAGTCTTATAACCTTTCAAAGATCCTACAAAGTCATTTTTGAAAAAACTGTTTATCGCCAAAAGTTACTATGTCTATAAAACGAATTTTTTTATTCGAAAAATTCTGATAGTCCGCTTATGGATAATTTTCATTGTATGTATAATACCACAGAACCGGTTAGTATACTGGAAGATGACTAAAAAACTATTTGTATTTGTATTTTTACATATCGCACCCTCATTGCAAGACTGCAGTAAGTCAAAATAAGTAAGTTTCGAGATAAAGACGATTTTATTTATTTTCGTGCTAATATCGGTGAAATAAGACATAAGTTTTAAGAAAAATTAACATTTAATTATGATTTTGCATGCTTTTTAGCCTATATTACATTAACCAAAAATATAAATTTAAATAAAATAATATTAATGCAAAAAAAATTAGGAATTTCAAAGTTTTTGCACGGAAAAAATTGTTAACCACTACACATTTAGTATTAGAATTTCAAAGTTACAACAGTTTTGCACGGAGAAAATTGTAAAACGTGTAGAGACATTTACTTTTACAGTAAAACCTGTGTTACCGGCCGCCTGCCAACATCGGCCAGCTGTACTAACGGCCAGTTTAAAAATTCTCCAAACCAATTATGTACATCTAGACTACAAAAACTGCAATACCGGCCAACTTTCTATATCGGCCAATAGTTTTTTCATTTTTAGTGGCCGTTGCTGACAGGTTTTACCGTAGTTGTTGTCCTCTTCTCGTACATCATCTTGTGCCAAAATATTTTTATAAAAACTATGGTGGGCTTCTGGTATCATACCCGAATGGCATAAATATACCAAATCTTTCTTTTTGGCCATTTGAATTTTTGGCTGTTCTTTGGCAAGCTTTCTGAGAATAGATATTTTTGACCTCTCAGTATTGTCAACACACAAGTTTTAAGATAACTGTTTTTCCTTTCATGAGAAAAAATACTTTTTGGTCGTAAATAATTAGTCTTAATTTATGTGGTTTTAATCCAATCTAACAAATAAATGGTCAAAGGACATCGCACACATCTTATGGAAAATAAATATAATATCACACAATAAATATAATATCACACAAAGGACATAAAATTTACATGAATAGATTGGTCTCAAAAATCTTTGTTTATTGTCTCAGCCGTTAATGGATTACGTAGACGCGCTGTATATTAAACACCACATATATAGATATTAAAATAACAAATATCTTACTTTTTTCTTTGCTTGTTATCGAATCCGTTGCAATGTTCCGTGCAAAACCGTTGTAACTCTGTTACATTAGAGTTACAACAGTTTTGCACGGAACTTATGTTCAAAAACGCAAAATAGTTAAACTGTTGTTGTTGTAATATTTAGCCCATTAAGCATTTGAAAGTTACTAAAGTTTTACAGGGGATAGATATGCATGTTTACAATGGAATTCCATGATTACTTCAATTTAATAAAATTTTGAGTTACTGCAGTCTTGTACTGAGGGTGCGATATTTGTAAATTAGTATTTTTGTGTAAATAAATGTTTTTGTAATTCTTTAATTCTACTTTTTTTTTCTGTATAGATCTATTAAAATATTTACTTATAAAAACTGTAATGTTATTAAGGGTGGTTTTTAAGGGTTGCAATATTATGATATTATATCCTAAAGTATAAAACAATCATTATTTAACCAATCAAAACCAAATTTTACCCATATTAAAGTTTACAATGTTTTTATATAATTTTTGACAATAAAGGGTAGTTACCACCCTTAAAAATAATCAACGCCCTTAAGCATGATATAGAATATGAAGTACAGGGTGAGATGATCCTAATCCCAAATTTTTATGTAAATCGATGCAAGCCGAGATTATTCTTTTAGGATAAGTAAATTTTTTATATATAGCTCCAACAAGGGCGGTTTTAAGGGTTGACATATTATGATAGTATATCTTAAAGCATAAAACAATCATTATGTAACTAATAAGAACCAAATGTTGACAATATTAAAGTTTAAAATGTTATTTTATAATGTTTTACAATTAGGGGTCGTTTTTACCCTTAAAAAACCAAAAGCGCACAACGGCTCCATATATAAAATGAACTGGAGGGTGTAATGAGCCTAATCCCAAATTTTTGTACAAATCGATGCTGGACGAAAAAATTGCGAGGTTTTGCCATTTTTTCAGCTTCATTTCCTCGACTATAAATGATATGCAAAATATATAAACATGCATTATAGTTAAACAATGCATATACAGTGTTTCAACATGTCAAAAGTTATAGTTAAACATATTCTACAATAAAACAGTAATGTTATCTATTATAAAATTTAATACTCTTACTATATATATATATATATATATATATATATATATATATATATGTTTGTAAAACGTAAAGTTTGGGGACATTGTACAAATCGAAATTTTGTTGTATACATTCGTATACATTTATATTGTCATCACAAAAAAATACGAATTTTTGAAAAATACAGTATTTTAAAGAAATGGTCATATACTGTAAAGTTTGAGTACATTTGTTTTTGTAAAGTGTCAACTATGAGGACTATTTTTTTAACAGTATTTTTTTGTATATTTGGATATACATTTAGTCTTATCATATCTGGTGTTTTATTGTAAACACTAAAGATCACTTTACTACAAAAATCAAGTTGTTCTTCCGTCTCAATAAAACAGCAAGGATGATTTTATCCAACAAATATTTTTTTATATCACGGCCCTTTGTATTGAAAATTGCTATTTAAATAGCACTTAATATATATGCAAACTTTTAACAATCTTAACCAGATTGCAATAACATTGCAGCAATCCAAAAATATAATATATTATTGCACAAGATTCTAACAATATTGCATCAACATCATGAAAATAGATGAAATTTATAGATTTTTTATCTTACGGCAGTAAAATACCATCAATTTTATTGCGCGAGATTGTCGCAATATTGCAGCAAAGCAAAGAAATAATTGTTTGAATTAATTTTGCAGCTGTCAAATACCATAATATATTATTGCCCAAGATTGTAGCAAGATCATGAAAATCCCCGATTTTTTTATCTTGCAACAATCTTGCGGTACTCAAATACCGTATCTAATATATTCTTGCGCAGACTTGTAGCAATATTGCGGCAAGATTATGTAAATATATAAAAATCACCAATTTATTAAGTCTGGCTGCAATCTTACAACACTCAAATACCATAATATGTTATCCTGCAAGATTTTAGCAATATAGCTGCAATATCATAAAAATAAATAAAAATCATTCGTTTTTTAGTTTTGCTGCAACCTTGCAGCATTCAAATATAATATATTGTTGCGCAAGGTTGTAGCAATATTGCAGCAAAATCAAGAAAATATATAAAAATGATCAATTTTTGTAATCTTTCCGCTATCTTGAAACAGCCATCAGACATAATATATTGTTTAAGTTTTTAGCAATAATGCTGCAGGATCATAAAAATAGCAATCAAACAACATATGTCTGGATTCCGCGTATAAAAAAAGTTAATTAATAGCAAGCTGAAAATTTGTTAATAGTTTAAGGGTGTCTAGTGGGACAAACTTTGATATATGGGAACACTGGAACAGGGGAAGTTTTAATTGTGGAACAGGTTAAAAATTTGGAACGTCAGACCACGAAAACGTCACATGTATTTTGTCCGACAGAACTTCCAATTGATTTGTTACCCTTTCATTAAACTCTCATGCAAAAATCAGACTGCTATTGATCACCAAATAAGCATTTTAATGAGTGGAACACGTAGAACATGTCCATTTACAGGAATTATGACAGGTGATAAATAGCAGTCTGATTTTTGCATGAGAGTTTAATGAAAGGGTAACAAATCAATTGGAAGTTCTGTCGGACAAAATACATGTGACATTTTCGTGGTCTGACGTTCCAAATTTTTAACCTATTCCACAATTAAAACTTCTCCTGTTCCAGTGTTTCCATATATCAAAGTTTGTCCGACTAGACACCCTTAAGCTATTAACAAATTTTCAGCTTGCAATTAATCAACTTTTTTTTCATACGCGGAATCCAGACCTATTATTGCGCAAAACTATAACATTAGATAAAAATAATGGGAACGGGTCCTATTTGTTCATCTCAAAAGGTTGCCAATAGATGGCAGCACTTTTTTACTTTAATTGAATTGCTATGGTACAGACTTCAAAACGATGGGAATGTATATAATCTGTTCTATTTACGATTCTTAATATCAGATTATTTTTGTTAAAAAAGGGACAGATATCGAGCTATAATATTGCAACAACTGCTTGAAGTCTGTTTGTTGATAACCTAATCCACTCTCTTGAACATGAGCAGGTATTTCTGTCTGGGAGATGCGGATGGCATAGTTGTCCTTATCTCAGGCAGGTTTCTTGAACAATGCTTGAGGTAATGAAAAACCCTGTCGCGCTGACAGAGGATTGGTACCGTAACCAGAACATAAAAGTAAATCCCAAAAATGACTATCCTCATTCATTTTACGAAACAGCAAAAATTGGCGAAGGCTAAAATGTCCCAGCTTGTCCTAAAGTTTGAAGAGCAGGTGAAGTACCTAGGGGTGACCCTTGCTAGTAAACTCACCTGGAACTCACATATTGAGAACGGATAGTAGGAAAAAATTGGTAACTCAAACCCTCACTGCACTGGATACATCTTAAGATGATAAGTGATAAGACCCAACACTACCTTCATAGCGCCTGTATGGTGGACAAAAACCTTTCAAGCACGGGTGAAAACCCAGCTCGGTACAGATATTGGCCTGTCTGTATGCTTTGAGGGCAATGCCCACCGCTCCTATTGCAGCCATGGAGGCGATGCTTAATCTGCCTCTTATTGAGATGATAGTTAAAAGAGAGACGAGAATGGCAGCTTCGCGGCTGCGTATTTCAGAGGCCCGTGATAACTACCCAGGTACATTTGGTCATACAAGTATTGATTATTATTGGTTATTATGTTGAGAAATGAACATGTTTACGCGCAAATAACTCGAAAAGTATTGACTTGGTGAAAAAACTCTATAAAACAAAAGTTGCTTAGAATTAGTCAGTTTATCGATTTCCGGACTTATTTTGGAATATATTTTTTGACCCCCGAGAGGGGGTGAAAGTCACCCCCAGGGCAAAAGCACACGTCGTCAAAATATCACTTTTTTTCTTTGACTTGTTAGCTGCAAAATAATACACAACTGCACAACGCTATGAAATATCAAATATTATTATGTCGGAAGTTGAACTCGAAATACTACAAGTCGTACACAAATACTGACCTGAACGACAACTAAATATCAACGAATCAAACGTAGGTTAGAAATAGACCGCTTATCTATGTTATGCTGCAAAAGTTTCATATTTAATCAGGAACTACCGCTTTTTCCGTCATATCCAACTTAATGGGTTAGAAAGAAATCGAAAAACTATGACGCACTGAAAGAAGCCTCTGAGAAACCCTTCACTTATTTTTTGTGTAATAAAATGTCTTATTCTTCTTCTTCCTCTTTATAAGCAATTCTGCTTGTTCATTGGCGGATTGATACCTCTATGGAAGGTTATCACTCCATCTTTTGCGCGGTCGGCCGATACTTCTTCTGCCGATTGGTGATTTATCTCGTGCTATTTTGACCACACGTGTCTCCCCCATTCTGGTTATGTGGTTGTTCCATTCTTTTTTTCTATTTAGTGTCCATTCGTTTATACACTGTACGTTACATTGTCTTCTAATATCTTCGCTCCTCTTTCGATCTCTTAGTGTATTTCCTGTAATTCTTCTCAGTACTCTCATCTCTACCGTTTCCAATAGTCTTTGTGTTGTGGCTGTATCGGGTTTTGTTTCTGATGTATATGTCATTATTGGTCTTACACTGGCTTTATAAATTCTTGACTTCATCTCAGTGTTAATATGTCGGTTTCGCCATATAGTGTTATTAAGGCATTCTACCAATCTATTTGCTTTTTGTACTTCATTTCTCACTTCTTTGTCTAGGTCTCCGTAACTTGACAATGTAGTTCCAAGGTATTTTACTTCCATTACTTGTTCAATACTGATACCATCAATTTCTATTTTGCATCTGATTGGTTCTTTACTGATTACTATTGTTTTGGTTTTCTGAGTTGAAATTGTCATATTGAATTCTTTTGCTCTTATGTTAAATCTGTGGACTAATCTTTGCAGACTATCTTTATCTTGGGCTGTCAATATTGCGTCGTCTGCGTAGCAGAGTATTTTTACTTCTTTGTTTCGCATTCTATAACCTCTTCCTTTGTTGACGTTTTTAACGATTTCATCCATGATTAAATTGAAAAGCATAGGACTCAATGAGTCTTCCTGTCTTATTCCGCTGCCTATATCTATAGGTTCTGTAAGTTGTCCATCTATTCTGACTTCCATTTTGTTATTTTGGTAGATGTTCTCAATAGTTTTTATAATATCTAGAGGGACTTCTCTATTATACAGAAGATGAATTACATCTTTGAGTCTTACTCTGTCAAATGCTTCCTTTAAGTCAATCAGACATAGAAATGCTGGTCTATTATACTCTAGTGATTTCTCAGTAATTTGCTTTATGACCAATATTGCATCTGTGCACGATCTTCCAGTACGAAAACCCTGTTGTTCATCTGCTAAACTTATCCTCTGATTCATTACGTCTTGTAAGATTTTAGTTGTAAGTTTTAGGGTAGTATTTAACAAGTTGATACCTCTGTAGTTTTCTGGCTGCTTTTTATCTCCTTTTTTGAATAGTAGAATTAGTTCTCTCGTTCTCCACTCTTCCGGTATTTTATTGTATTTTATGATTTTGTTAATTAATGTTGTTAATTGTTCTGTCATTGCTGCTCTACAATATTTCAGTAATTCGTGTGGTATTCCATCCTTACCTGCAGCTTTTCTGTTCTTCAGTTTTTCGAGTGTTTTTCGTACTTCCTGTGCACTTATATTAACATCTTCATTTGTGGTAATTTCTGGTGTTTCCGGTTCTAGCATCATTTGTTCTTCCTCTGCATAGAGCTTTTTTAGGTAGTCAATCCATGTATCCTTTTCTATGTGTTTTGGTTCTATTAGTTCCTTTACCTCCGTTCTTTGACCTCTTATAAAGCGCCATATTTCCTTTTGGAGACCATAAAAATCATGTTCCATTTCTTTCGAAAAACGTTCCCAGTGATCATTTTTTATTATTCTTACTAATGAATGTGTTTCGTTTCTGATAGTCTTATAATAATCCTATGCCTCTTGTGTTTTAGTTGACATGTATTTTAGGTAAGCTTTTTTCTTCTCTTTACATTTTTCCTTCACTTCTGTACAAAACCATGGAGTTCTTCGTCTTGGAAGCGATTTATTTTTATTAATGTTTCTTTCACCAAGAACTTCCTTGGCTGAGGCTAAGATATTAGACTTAATTTTTGCCCAGCTTTCTTCGACTCCGTCACTTTCTGTGATATACGTGTTGCTGCTTTTTTCCGTTAGTCTTTTTTAGAATAGGTATCTTCTGGTGGTGTATTCTGCTGTTTTATTATCACATATATGTGTTTTCATTCTGATTTTGCACAATACCAATTTATGATCGCTTCCTATTTCTGCTGATGTTAGTGCTCTTACATCCAAGATTAGAGACGGGTGTAACACTCTATTCGACAGAACATAGTCTATCATAGATCTTTGTCCTCTAGTGTTTTCAAATGTGTATTTGTATTGTTCTTTGTGAGGGAAAAATGTATTATTAATTCGTATTTCATTTAGTGTAATGTAATAAAATGTGTATGTATAAATTCATATTATAAAGGTGGTGCCACGTTAATATTTTTTTGTTAATTTCACAATATGGATTTTTCCCATAGTTCTACGACTGTTAGTTTCTGAGATATTGCCGGTCGCCACGCTTAATGAATCACCCGGTATATTTTTATTAGTTTTATATCTCTACTTAAAATTCACATTTTTCATTTTAGTACCAAATACAATTAGTCAAAGGTCCATACATTTATATCTCACAATACTGAAACTCGTAATCAAATTTTTAAAATTTAAAATTAACGGAAAGTCCAAAATTTTTAAGCATGTAACAATACAATAATTAAGCTCCGGATCAGTATATTCTTTTCAATTCACATAGTATTGTAAATTTCCGAAGAGATGCAAAAAGGAAAAAGGGGATTATTCGTCTTTGAGATAACTGCAATAAAGTCAGTCAGTAACAGGTAACAGAATGGGGTATAACAGGGCCGTGCCGTGCTATGATGCGGCGAGGCAGTCATAGCATGGCGGCATAATCAGTATGTAAATCAAAAATTAAAGTGTCAGATTGTGTAAAAATGTTGTCAGAAACTATAGAAAAACTGAAAAGTTAGAGACAATATGGCTAATGAGCAAATGAAAATTTAATAAAATTGCAGAAAATCTTGATATAAGTTCCGAATTTCCAGCTGAAAAAGAAAATTCGAGCCAGGAGGAAAAGCGTTTATTTGATTACGAAAAATCTTTGGACGGTCTTAACAGGTGGAGCTAAATTTAAAATGAATTTGTTCATCTATATTTTAATCCGGTCACTCACGGTACTGCGGTGTTGTTCGACAAAATCGTCGATGATATCAATTCTGCAGTACTGCACTATCGAAACCAGTTTTTCTGTGGTAAAATTGTGACGATTTTGTTGGATGCACGGTCACACACGATCAAAATGTTTGCCGATTAGGTGGAATTCGACAAAATTGAACGACGCCGCAGTATCGTTAGTGGCCGGCTTTATGACAGTGCCGTTAAGTGGGTAGGCGCAAAATTTGCTTGTAATGCTTTTTAAATGCATTTATTTTTTTCGAATCTTGAAAAAACTAATTAGTATTTTTGAAAAATTTAAACGCAGAATAAAAGATTACATTATTACCGAGGGCCGAAAGTCCATGAAAACCTCTATAATGTTTATTTGAACAAGTTACAGGGGTGAAAAAAAAAAGAGAAAATTGAGTCTACTTTTTAATTTCAAATATCTTATTCAAAAGAAACATTTGTTTATTCTAAGGGACTTTCGGCCCTCGGTTTCTTTCTTTCAGTCATTCAATCTGCGTTTAAATTTTTCAAAAATATCTAATAGATTTTTCAGAATCCGAAAAAAATAAATGCATTTAAAAAGCATTGCAAGCAAATTTGCGCCTATGTTCTTAATTTTTTTATTAATCGATTTTTGCTTCTAGAAACTCATAACTTTGTAAGCGTTAAGATATTTTTTGCATAAAAACGGAGCATCGTCGTATGAAAATAAGAGAAGATATATTTTTGTCACAAATTAAACAAGGGATTGAGAATTATTTTTAATTTGAAATATCTCAGTGGCGTACTATTTTTTTCTATAAAGAATTCAGGCCATTACCAATATGCGCGCCAATGGTGCGTATAAAATTATTAATTGTATGTCAAAAAATGCACAATAACTACCTCTTATAACCCACCAAATTTAATTTGCATGTCTCAACCGGTTTTAGATCAATAAATAAATCGTCAGCTTGTAATCACAATTTTCAGCAGCTCTTATCTCGGAAACTAAGCATTTGCGTACATATTATGTTTATCGAGCAAACTGTCATTATTTTTTTCACGTACTTTACTGCCCATTAACGTTTGTCATACTTATTTAAAAACACCCTGTATAAGGGGCGGCATTTCAAAGACTTCCATCATACAGAAGTAACGCATAAATTTATTATTTCGTAAACAGGTAACTTTGGGGGGAAATCCTGAAAGAGGTCGATTTTTATTTTTAAACTAATATTTTTTGGCATATATCATACTAGTGACATCATCCATCTGGGCGTGATGATGTAATCGATGATTTTTTTAAAAGAGAGTAGGGGTCATGTGATAGCTGATTTAAAAAGGTATTCAATTGTCTATTCAATAACATAAACGTTAACATAATTAGCTATACAGGGTGTTCAAAATAATATCTTTTAATTAAATTAATTGAGAAAAAAGAAGAATGTATGTAATTTATTTAATTCAAAATACGTTTTACTGTTGTCACGTAACAGGAACAAAAATGGTAATTTAACAAATAAATACTGTTTTTGGCTTAAATTCAATGTTAAAGCTCCCACCCACTAGCCTCTTAGCAGTTTAACCATTTCGTTTAAGCGAAAATCAATGTTTATTTTTCAAATAATTTTTTTTTCTGTTTTCTGACATTTAGGATTAAATAAATTAAATACATTCATCTTTTTATGTCAATTAATTTAATTTATAAAACATTTTTTTGGACACCAGGTACAAATAATTATATTAATGTTTATATTAGTGAATAGAGAATTGAATACCCTTTCAAATGAGCTATCACATGACCCCTATTCTCATTAAAAAAATCATCGATTACGTCATCACGCCCAGATGGATGACGCCACTACTAATGCCAAAAAATCCTAATTTAAAAATAAAAATCTACCTGTTTCAGGATTTTTCCTTAAAATGGCAGGTTTACGAAATAATAAATGCACTGTATTTAAAATATTATGTACCGTACGGCTCTGGGTATAACAGAACCGAACAGGGTGGAACAGGTATAAACTGTATAAACAGAAGGGGCGTGTCTGTCTGTCAAAATATTTTCTGAAGCCATAATTTATATTCGTCATAACTGTGTGGGGATTACCCACAAACCAATTTTTATAAATATCGTGTAATACAAATAAGTAGTTTTCGATATATATAAATGTATATAGATAATGTAAACTATTTATATTAATTTTAGTTGATTTCCAACAATGTTGTTGGATTCCTCATCGAGTTTCTAAAACCTACAAAGGCGAAAAAGTCCACGCCGATGGTCGTCCAGCATGTTGAATATGTATATTTTGATTTTCACAAGTAGAAATCTTTGTTTTTATAAGGATTTGATCAAAAATCCGCCGCTCTATTTTGCGTTTATTACCAAACTCATAATTTTTTTAATAATTTTAACAATTTTGAAATGAATTTTTTATACTTCTGCTCTGCTAACTAATTTTAACTCAAAAATAAATCTAACCATTTTAACTCGAATATAGACACATATGTACCTAAAGTTAACGTGAGAATTTATGTTACAGTATTTTTACAATAGTCTACCTATTATACAGGTTGAGGCTTCGAAAACGAAACAGGGACCGTCAAGATACATGTGCTGAGAAAAAAATTTAAAAACAGGTCAATTATTATTCCTATCTTTCTATCTATCAACATTCTATCATAACCTCAACTATCATACCTTTCTCCCCGCCCCTCGGTGACAGGTGACTGTCAGCCATACAATTTAAATAGGGAAAATACTAAGTGTGACACCTCGTTGAAAAGGTAATTTTATAAGTAATTCAGTCATGTGAATACTGGATACGTAACTTTATTTTGGCGGTATATTATTTATAACTCTTGCGGTAAAAACAACTGTTTTAAAAAAGGGGTTTTAAAGAGTGAGCTGTTTATAACTTTATTTTTGTAAATATAAGTGTAATATTGGTGCAACTTTATGATGCTAATTAGAGAGGACACCAATATATCCTTTCGAGTGGCGTACCTAGTTGTCCCTGTATATGTATATATAAAAAAATCCAATATGGAGGCCGAATTTTACAACATCAACCAAATTTGGTACTATACGGGGTTTTTTGGGATTGCTGATCATTAACACGAGATCACATTTACAACATTCAAAATCGCGGATCCAATATTGGAATCTATTTTGTGAACATCAACCGATTAGCACCAAATTTTGGTATATAGAGGTGTTTGGAATCGCTGATACTAAATTCGGTTACTGAGTTTCAGCTATGTTGGGTCCACCATCTTGATTTTTGTAAATTTGAATACGGATTCGTAATCAGCGACGCCAAAAACCCCCCGATGTCGACTTTGGTGCACATCAAATATGGCGGTCAAAAATCCAATATGGGGGATCTTTCTGGGGATATATGGGGGAGTCTTTGAAACTCAACCAAGTTGTTCCCGATTTTGTATACACAATCACGAATCTGAAATCAAATTTACAAAATTCAAGGGTGGACTCATATAGCAGAAACAGAGTAACCGAATCCCTTATATTGGGTGCAAATATGACCTCTGATTCGTGATCACCGATTTCAAATACCTCCGTGTGCCAAATTTTGAACACAATGGTTAATTTTCAAAAAATATGTTCGCCATATTGGATCTGCCAAATAAAAAAAAATCAAAATAATCTGAGAGAAGCGGTTTCAAAGAAAATGATAAACCAAGGCTTCGAACTACTACCGGAGATCTGAACTCGTAAGCAAAAACGCAGTATCTACACAAGATAACAGAGAAAATTAGGTTAACTTTGAAAAGCTGTCCTGAGTTTGAGAGTTACCCATCTGTCAAGGTTTTTTTTATTAGCAAGTTTGAATTTATAGAAAATTTGGTTTTTAATTAATATACAAAACATTTCATATTTATCAATAAAAAAGACAGATACTGTGTTAGTGCTAACAATTTGAGACTTTACCTTGTGTGGTTTGCTTAGAAAAGATGCGGCGAGATATATAAAAAATGATTACTGCATTTTCGCTAAGTAACTCTGTCTAGAATAATTTAAATTTTTTTAGGAAAAATACAGTAGGAGTTGAGGAAAACTAATAATAATACTAATGATAGTTTGAACAAACATTTATTTAAGTTAGTTTTAAAGAGTAAATACTTAAACAGATACGAAAATATTGTAAATACACAACTATTTTTTTAACTAGTTTCAACAAACATACATTTTAAACAAATTGTTTTTGATATTATACAATACCGGCGCTAGGGTATAAGGGGTCTGCAAAAACTAGCATAAGGCGCCCTTCGGTTTTTTATAAATAGTATATAATAATATAAATAGTATTTTGTAAAACACCAATAAAAAAGCTCATTCTGGCGCCCCCCAAACAGGGGCGCCCTCCTGCAGTGCATCCCTTGCAGGCCTGTTATCGCCGGCCCTGATATTATACAGTATGTCCCTGTAAGTTGTATCCATATGGAAAACTTTCTTATTATTAATTTTACGAAAAAAAGTTATTCATCATAAAAAGCTTTGCATGATCCAAAACGTAACATTCAACCATCAGATATCAAATTTTTTGAATATTATACGAGGTATGTCAAAAAGTTTGAATTTCACTCAAGAGTAAAGTAGCTTTATTTTTCACAATATTGAAAATTGCTTTTATGAAAATTTGTTTGAAATTAAAAATTATATTCTAGTATGCAATTACATCCTTCCTTCATTATGGATGCCTGTTCAGTTATTTCAATTCAGATAACTCTTCTATTATTAATTTTACGAAAAAAGTGATTCTTAATAAAAAGTTCTGCATAGTCTATAACCTAAAATACAACCATCTTATGTCAAATTTTATCAATTTTATACGAGGTATGTAAAAAGTATGAATTTCGCTTAAGAATAAAATACGTTTATTTTTCACAATATCGAAAATTGTTATTATGAAAAGTTATTTAGAATTAAAAACTATGTTTCAGTATGCAATTGCGTCCTTTTAATTGAAATATTCTGAACTATAAAGGTACTTTACATTAGATATAAATTTATCTTTTTTGACATACCTCCTATAACATTGATAAAATTTGATATAAGATGGTTGTATTTTAGGTTTTAGACCAGTGGTTCCCAAAGTGGTCCAGGTGGACCCCCAGGGGTCCACGAGGGACTCAACGAGGGTCTACGTTGGCGTGAAATAAAAATGGGGGTGCACAAGTTGTAATTGGGGGTCCACGAACACTTTATAGTGATTTGGTATTTATTTAAACAAATTTGCATTTTTTATCGTAAAATATCAATGGGAAAAAATAATGTTTTAATAGTAGGGACTTAAAAATAGCATTAAAATATATTATAACAAGTTATTTTGATTAAAAAGTTTATTTTTAGATTATATAACAAGTTTTTGATGAAATTTAGGTGTAGAAAACTTTAAAATGCCGTTTTTTACATTCTCCTCCATTCCCAAAATACATGTCTTTCGATTTGACTGAAAATTGGCCCACAGATAACCAAAACACAGGACTTTAAATGTTAAAAGGATTTGTATAGTTTTACAACACAACAGAAATACGTGAAATAATTAAAGTGTCAAAATATAGGCGGCTACTGTAATTAGGTACAATTAACCCGGAAAATATCGGCCCTATGAAAATAGTGGTTAAAAAAATTGTAGTAATTATTGTAAAGACGATTTATTTGGAACAATTTCAATTTCTACCATTTTTGTCGAAAAGTTGAAAATGGAGGAGATATTGAACAAAAACCGATGCTCTCAAACCAATCAGGTCTTATGATCGCGCCTTTACCGCATACGTACTACCTGAAATATTGATTTTAGCAAAAAATGAAAAAAATCAAAATTGTATAAAATTTAGTTCTTTCCACTTTTGTATAAAAGTATATTTTTGTTCTAAAACTAATAATAAACGAGATAATTCAATAATTCTGCTCTAACTGTCACTATTTTCGCCCCATAACTCGGAAAATATCGACGGCACAAAAAATTTATAATAAAAGAAATTATTGAAACCATATTTTTAACAATTTCAGTCAAAACAGAATAGAATCTTTCTGGGGTAGCTCTACATGCAAGATCAAATGCTAACCCGACTGGACTATATAATTTTGACTCAGATATTATTGCATGTAACTTTTCTTATATTGTAAAACTACACAAATTCTTTTAACCACTTAAAGTCCTGTGTTTTGGCTATCTGTGGGCAAATTATTAGCCAAATAGAAGAACATGTATTTTGGGAATGGGGGTAAATGTAAAAACAGTATTTTAATGTTTTCTACACTAAAATTTGATCAAAAACATCTTAAATCAAAAAACTTATTATAATGCCTAATAATCACATTTTTGAGTCCCTTCTATTAAAACATTATTTGTTCCATTGATACTTTACGATAAAAAATGTAAATTTGTTTAAATAAATTCCAAATCACTCCGCAACTGCCACGATGAGTAGAATTCTATTTTGCTGCAAATTGCTTGCATATGCAATTCTACTGATTGTGATTCCACAATCCTGTGCTTATAATGTGGTAAGTCCTGTGCTTGTTACGTACAGCATGTCTTGATGAAGATATTCAGACATACGTTCAACATTTAAATGCGCTGCATGATGACTTCAAAAACAGATTTGAAGATATTTTGATGATGGAAATACCACCACGGGTCATAAATCCATTTGATGAAACGGAAGTGGCGGATGTGGTATTACAAGAGGAACTACTAGAGCTCAGCACCAATGAAGAGCTGAAGGTGCAATTTAAAAAAGGCTATCACACATTTTGGCTGCAGGCAGAAATACCTGAAAAATATCCTGGGCTTTGGGAAATTGCGAGAAAACTTTTCATAGCGTTTCCCTCGTCATACCTTGTCGAAAAAAGGTTTAGTGTAGTTACAAACCTATTGACAAAAAAAAGGAACACCAACAAAAGGAATCCTAATAAAACTAAAGCGAAATATTGATAATTTGCTGTCAATCCATCAAGTACATCCCTCCCATTAAAATTATTGGGATTTTTTTTTATTGTTGATTTGCATATTTAAAGTTACGTAACGTTATTAGTGTTTTATTTTAATTCTTTTAAGTCTGTTATCATTATCATTTTAATAAATAGATCGTAAGAAAATATACCTACATTTTTTCTTTATTTTTATCACTCCGAATTTAGCACTATTTTCGAAGACAGAGAACAGGAGTTAGCGATGTAATTTCCCGAATTGCCACCCTGAAATGCAACTGGGTCCGACACGTCGCCCGAATCAGTGATGCGAGGTGGACGAAGAGATTACTTGAGTGGAGGCCGAGATTAGAAAAAAAAGTAGAGGAAGACCACCTACTCATTGGACTGACGATCTCAAGAAAATGTCAAGAAATTGGATGCAAAGTGCTCAAAATAGAGCACAATGGACAAAAATGAGGGAGGCCTATGTCCAGCAGTGGACGCAAAGAGCTGGGTGATGATGAATGATGATGATTTTAGGGTTGGAGCTCACCCGCTACGGCAATTTCCATCGTTATATCTTCACATTTGGGACGAGTTTTGGGAATATGGTAAAAATGTAGCAGCAGGGGGTCCAACGAAACCAGTAAATTTTTAAAGGGGTCTACGAGAAAAAATAGTTTGGGAACCTCTGTTTTAGACCATCCAGAACTTTTTCTTAAAAATTACTTTTTTTCGTAAAATTAATAATAAAAGGGTTATCAGAATTGAAATAACTGAAAATAATGTTAGTTATCCATAATTAAAAAAAATCAATTAGAAGGATGTAATTGCATATTAGAATATAGTTTTTAATTCCAAACAACTTTGCATAATATCAATTTTCAATGTTGTGAAAAATAAAGCTACTTTACTCTTGAATTAAATTCAAACTTTTTGACATACCTCGTATAACATTCATAAAATTTGATATAATGTGGTTGAATCTTGGGTTTTGGACCATGCAGAACTTTTTATAAAGAATAACTTTCTTCGTAAAATTAATAATAAAAAAGTTTTCCATATGGATAGATACAACTTATAGGGACATACTGTATATTCTTTAACTTTCGTTTCTCACTCATCACGCACAGGCAAATTAATCTAAAAGTTTTTTCTGTTTTCAGGCATAACTGTATTAAGTTGCTTCAATAAGTTGTCACGTTTATTTTTTGAAATCCCATTGGTTTAGATAGTGATGGAGGGATTTCCACGTTTTTACATCAACTTTTGTTGTAAATCTGATATCGGATTAATGAGTTGTAATCGAAAAAATCACTACATATATACCAAATTTGATTGATGTTTATAAATTCAACTTCCACAGTAGATTTTTTATATACAGTGAGGACGTTTAGGTTTCCATAAATTCGATTATACATAAATGGGGCCGTAGTTAAAAAACGCTCACACAGGTCGATTGTTATTTTTAGTTGTGCATTTTTTCCAATAAAAACTTTTCATACAGAGCGTGTCGTGTAGCAGTGGCCAACACCAACTTTATTATTTTAAATACAATACCCTGTATGTTATACTATTTTTGTAATTATCAGAATATTCTTATTTTAGATACATCTCATGTTCAATCTACTATTTCTATCTTTAACCAAATTTTGAATAATCGAGGTTTGAAAAGTGAAATTTCTGGTACTTAAATTGCTTACAAAATCTAAACCGTTTGACCTAAAATGAAATTGTTTTCACATTAGTATCATGTCCGTAAACCTGTATTGCCCCAGTTCCCCGTATATATTTTTTCACAGTTAGTGCTACGTTTGTTCTAGTTTGTTCTGTAATTTGGAAGTTTGTTCTAAAAAATAAAAGAATTATTGAAAAAAATATGTGGCATTTTAACTTTACATAAACTTGTACGGCCCACTCGAAAACAAAAACTTTCTGGAATATTCTAACAGATAGCCACTTAGTGCTAGGTTTGTTCTAACACCAGGCGAAAGAGAGTAATTAGTTTGCCATAAACAAAAAAGATATTCAACATACAATGTGGCGCTCCAATTTTACGTAAAGCTGTACTGCCTTATAAAGAATCCAAACGATTAGAGAAAATCTGAATAAACCACAAGTTAATGCTAGGTTTGTTCTGCATTTTTGCCAAAGCGTGTAATTTGTTCTGCATAAACAAAAAAAGATATAGAAGTTATAATGTGGCGCTCCAAGTTTACGTAAAGCTGTACTGCCCCATATAGAATCCAAACGATTAGAGAAAATCTGAATAAACCACAAGTTAGTGCTGAGTTTGTTTCAAAACGCGTAATTTGTTCTGCATAAACAAAAAAAGATATAGAAGTTATAATTTGGCGCTCCAAGTTTACGTAAAGCTGTACTGCCCCATATAGAATCCAAACGATTAGAGAAAATCTGAATAAACCACAAGTTAGTTCTAGGTTTGTTCTGCATTTTTGCCAAAGGGTGTAATCTGTTCTGCATAAACAAAAAAGATATACAAGATATAATGTTGCGCTCCAATTTTACGTAAGGCTGTACTGCCCCATATATAATCCAAACCATTGAATAAAATCTGAATATAGGTAATTCCACGAATATATGACTGTTTAAGATTATCGAGTCAACGGATATTTTAGTGTGCAACATAAAAAGTACGAGATTTATACCTGGTTGCACCAACGGATCTAAAGCTCCAGCTTAGCTAAGCTCTACTTATACATAGGGTCTCCTTGAGTATCACTTACGTTGCACCATAATTTTAGATTCTTACGTTATTATCAATTATATCTATTATTATATTATGGTATTCTTATTGTAATATACAGTAGAGCGTCGATAATCCGAACCCTGGTAATCCGAACGATCGCTAATCCGAACGCAAAATAATTGTAAAATTAAAAAATATGATCACGGATTTTTGTTTTGTTTATGCAGAAATACATACAATATAAGTATTTGTTTATTATGCAGGTGTTTTATTCCTTGTAACTAAA
Source organism: Diabrotica virgifera virgifera (assembly GCF_917563875.1). Lineage (NCBI taxonomy): Eukaryota > Metazoa > Arthropoda > Insecta > Coleoptera > Chrysomelidae > Diabrotica > Diabrotica virgifera. Next base: position 215,590,984 of record NC_065445.1, read on the forward strand.
ACGTATGTACATAATATGTACTATGTTTATGAGCTTTGTATGTATTTTTAACATATGTTCGATAATCCGAACAAATTGATAATCCGAACTACCCCTGTACCACTTAGTTCGGATTATCGACGCTCTACTGTATTATAATTATATTATATTAATTCTAATGATATTCTCGACTTAAGCTTAAGATCTGTTGGTGCAACCGGGCATAAATGGCTCCAATAATTATTTCACTAAGCAACAATGTAATATGCAATTTAGTTTCGTTCTTCATATTTTGCACAGTGAAGTATTCGTTGTTGAGATAATCCAAAACAGTCGTATATTCGTGGAATAGGGTATAAACCACCAAGTTAGTGCTAGATTTGTTCTGCATTTTTGCCAAAGCGTGTAATTTGTTGTGCGTACACAAAAAAGTTATTCCAGATACAGTATAGCGCTCTGCCATCTATTATAGGATCCGAACGATTGGAGGAAATCTAAATAGACCATAAGTTAGTGCTGTGTTTGTTTTGCATTTCTGCCAAAGCGTGAAATTTGTTAAAAAAAAAGTTAAACAATATATTATGCGTTGCTTCAATTCTACCTAAAAATGTACTGCCCCATATAAAATCCAAAGAAAAATTTGAATAGACAACAACTAGTAAGTGATAACTTTAATAATTTAATAAGTGCCTAATAATTATAAGAATTTACTTTGCAGAATTTTAGAGTACCCCGCTGATAAAGTCGAAACGATAAATAAAGGGACCTCTGCCACGTCAGGTAATAAGTGGGGAAAAGGGCCGGCTTAAGAAATTTTATATTTCATTTGGTATTTACATAGGTACTTAGCATTACATATTTATTTTAAATAAATATCTAGATAATTAAGGGAAAAATATAGAAACTGATGGAGTATTAAAATGGAGAAATAATAAAATAGTGATTAACTATTTAGATGGGAAATAAGCCACAATTAAATTGAAAAAAATAATTTTATTAACGTTTCGACGCCCAAATCGCGTGGCGTTGTCAAAAACAAAATACTACTAAATTAAACAAAAATGCTGTTGCTAAGTAAAAAATTCTTCTAATAATTTATTTAATCTGACTTATTTATATTGGCAATTCAGACATACATTTTAAAGTAGAAGACTTTAAAATGATATTGCCAATATTTATAAGTTGCGTTCCTGGGACGACTTTACTGAAAGATAGTTCATTCGATTACATAAAATCAACCCCAACTCAATAATATCCGACACAAAAAAAAATCATAGCATGTGATCTGTCTTTAAAAAGACAACCAAATGCAATGATGGCAGTAAAATTCTCGCGTTAAAGATTCCATAGTAAATCACGAGGGAAAACCAGGAAAAAACCTCGTGATACTATCCCGACGTGGCAAGTATTTGGTCTTACATTTAATTTACTTTTAAAAAATAATACCAAATTCTGACTTTAATGTGTTTAAATTATAAATTATTATAGTTTATATTTTATGTAAGGGAAGAAAGTGAATATTACAATAATTTTATAATCAAAAATACGACAATAACCAATTATTGACGAAAAGTAGTTTGTGACAAGAGTGTTCATTTTATTTCATAGAAAAATATTATACAGGGTGGTTTATTGTATTCGCCTCGGTCTCTGTACGGAAAACGACTTGATATTTTTAAAAAAATTCTTCATAGAAATATACAGGACCGTTAACACTACAGTCTAAAAATAATGTGAATTATGCAGGGTGCTCCAAAAATAGTATATCAAAGTTATATTTTTTCTTATGGAACACCCTATATCAGGTAACATTTTTGAATTTCCCTTAAAAAATAAGTTATACTTTTATAAGGGCATAAGGGTTCTCCATTGGAACCGTACAAATTCGGCAAAGCGACACCTGGTTTCTACGCTCTGCAACTTTATTCGCACTTTTAATTATATTGGCCAATTATATTAGTCCTGGTTACTGGACAATTGTCAACGCCATAGTCCAAAAAAATAATAAGGAGAAAAAATAATAAGAAGAAAAAATAAGATTCAGGTTATGTTATTAAAACGTAAACAATTGTATGTAGTAAATAAAACTAGTTATTAAAACGCAGTACTGCAAGCAAAATACAGTTAATTAAATTTACCTTTATATAATAATTGCATATAATATCAATACTGTGGAGCAATATATAATTTTTCTTATTCAACGAGAGTAGGTATGAAATGTACGTCAATTTGACAATTTCAATTGACGATATGAATTATTTAAGAAAGTTGCAATATTTCTCCGCTATTCGCGCACGATCGTTTCGCGTATCCCTTCCAAGTACTTGCACACCGCGAATACCTAAGTTCAGGGTGTTTTGATTTACTTCGATTTTTATAGAAATGTAACGTTTTAGAAAAAAGTAAATATCTATGAATCTAAGAATCAGTGACAAATCTTTTCTTGGATCTTAATAATAGCCTACTCAGCGTTTCAAATAGATATTTATTGTAGCAAAATTTTGTATAGGGTGGTCAAAATATTAGATTGTTCTATTAACAAAATTCAAGGTGTAATAAGGTACTTATGTTAAATGAAACGTCCTGTCTTTTATTAGTTTATCGTATGTAAAATTTACTTAGCTTCCAATCTTTTTTAGGGTTTCCTATGCCTTTGTACATGGTGGTCAAAATATTAGATTGTTCTATTAACAAATTGAAGCTGTAATAACCTACTTATTTTAAATGAAACACCCTAGGTATTTAGAGATTTTTCGTATATCTCAAAATTTAAGACCTTTATGACATCTCAAATAAAGTTTTCTTAAAATAAACCCAAAATTCACCCCGTTAAATATTTCACTTTACTTTTGAAACGTTGTGTATGTAAATATTACCTTTTATTTTTTTATTTATTTATTATTAAGTTGTCGATCAACAACATACCAGATCTTTGTGCTAAGGCAAATACTGGAAAAAACCAATGAATTGTCCTAAGAAATAAATTGTATGAAGTCATGGATAATGTCCACATCCTTGCTGGCGAGGTGTACTGGCCAGATGTGCTGGGGTGTTTAACATAGCTCTGGAAAAGGCGATCAGACATGCCCGAATAGACAACAGAGGAAATATTTTTAATAAGTCATCCCAAATTTTGGCATATGCAAATGACGTGGACCTAGTTACTCGCACAACACGCAAGCTAGAAGAAATGTATACCACCTTCTTAAACTCCTCAAAAAATATGGTCCTGCAAGTAAACGAGGAGAAAACTAAGATGATGGCATCAACACCCAACAATAGAGCCAGAAACATCGGTCACCAATTCACGATTGATAACTCTACTTTTAAGTGGTGGACAAATTCACATACTTAGGCTCCCTGATCACAAAGGAGAACGTCATGACGGAAGAAATCAAGCGAAGGATAATCCTAGCAAACAAATGCTATTTTGGACTAAGTAGACATATGAAAAGCAAAAACTTAGGCCAAAAAACAAAAATAACCATATACAAAACCCTTATACAACCATTGTTGACATATGGATGAGAGACATGGACCATCTCCAAGGAAGACGAAAACCTTATGCTTATATTTTAACGAAGGATCCTCGGAGGAATATTCGGTGGCATCTGTGAAAATGGCATTTGGAGGATGAGGTACAACTACGAGGTATACCTCAGATATAAACAAAAATTTGGTGGTAAAGACGTAGTATCTCTTATAAGAATAGAAAAATTAAGATGGGCAGGACATCTAGCAAGATCACAGCAGAACAACCCTTCTAGAAGAGCTCTTATGTCACAACCTGTGGGAAGTAGAAATAGGGGTAGGCCAAAACTCAAATGAAAGGATGGTGTAGATGAGGATGGGAGAAAAATAGTCGCAGCAAACTGGCAACGGTTGGCAATGGGTAGGACTGACTGGCGTAATAGACTTGTGAAGGTCGAGGCTCTTTCATACGGCTGTAGCACCATTGATGATGATGATAATTTATTATATTTATTAATAAGCTACCGCTTTTATTTATTTTATTACCCTGTATCTAAAAATTTCAAACGTTTTAGACATACGTTCATATAAAATAAACCAAAGAATCCGCTTTAATAGTATACCTTACTTTTGAAACACCCTGCATATTGACTAACATCTGTTTAAGTGTATCTAAATTTGTAAGTTTTATTGCTAAAAAGTACGCTAAAGATGCGCCTGATCGATCTTTCCAAATTCAAATTGTTTCTCCCGTTTTTTGCACAATTTCCACAGCCGGTCCAGTCAGTTTGACTAAATATAAATAGTCTATAATTTTGGGCTCATTTTCTTTGTTGAGACTTAAACTAATGAGAGTCTTTTGAAATTACGCTTGAATGATAATACATATTATTTGATCTGATGTTATGTACCTACAGTTGACTTGGCAATAAGCCGGTCTTGGTAGCTTGGGTAACTCTGATGATTATACAACAATAGAGTTTTTACAAGGGATTATTCAGCTATTCAGCTTTACAGCTGTTATTAAAATAACTTTTATATTGAAACACTAAATTTCTGGATACAGATACATTTTTCCAGATGCGTTATATCTATAACAAAATAAAAACTGAAATAATGAGAAATTTCAAATTCAGCAGCAAAACTTGCATTTTTTAGGATCAATAAAAATTCAGTTTATCTGTGACACACAGTATTTGTCAAGGAAGGGAATCAAGAATTAGCAAAATGCAATAAGTGTAACCATATCTATGTGTTCCGTTTGTGGAAGAGACTTTAATTGTTGCCACGTTTTTAAGCAATTTTTTTGCTCCCATCCAGGTTTTTGTCTGGAAAATTGTACATTTGTCGAGTTAACCGACATTCCAAAAACAGTTACATTAAAAAACAAAACATACCAAATTAAAGGCATTGTATTTAGTGCTATACGAGCCCCGAATCATATTGTTTCCGTAAACGTTTGGACTTTATACGGGCACTACAGTTTTAGATAAAATTGAAGCGCCACATTATATCTTGTATAACTTTTTTGTTTATGCAGAACAAATTACACGCTTTGGCAACACTACAGAACAAACCTAGCACTAACTTGTGGTTTGCTCATATTTTCTCTAATCGTTTGGATTTTATATGAGGCAGTACAGCTTTACGTAAACTTGGAGCGCTCCATTTTATCTTGTATATCTTTTTTGTTTATGCAGAACAAATTACACACAATTCTCTAATCATTTGGATTATATATGGAGCAGTACAGCTTTACGTAAAATTGGAGCGCCACATTTTATCTTTTACATCTTCTTTGTTAATGCAGAATAAATTACACGTTTTGGCAAAAATGCAGAACAAACCTAGCACTAACTTGTGGTTTATTCAGATTTTCTCTAATCGTTTATATTATATATGGGGCAGTACAGCTTTACGTAAAATTGGAGCGCCACATTGTATGTTGAATAACTTTTTTGTTTATGGGAAACTAATTACTCGCTTCCGCCGGGAGGTAGAACAAACCTAGCACTAAGTGGCTATCATCTGTTTGAATATTCCGGAAAGTATTTGTTTTCGAGTGGGCCATACAAGTTTATGTCAAGTTAAAAAGCCACATATTTTTTTCAATAATTCTTTTATTTTTTAGAACAAACTTCAAAGTTACAGAACAAACTAGAACAAACCTAGTACTAACTGCTACAGTTGTGAAAAAATATATTGGGAACTGGGTCAATACAGGTTTACAGACATATTAGTATCTTAATTTTTGATAAGGTATCTTATAGCTTTAAAACCCAGACATGACTGAATTCGATTCAAAATGACAACTTTTGAAATTTGGCGCGGCCACGACAATTTTCGTTCCTTATTTGTATTACAACACCACTAGGTAGCTTATTAACAACTAAGATTGTAATGTAAAACCAATTTTGCAAATAAATTTAGTGCTCTATTATATATTGGTTGGACATAGTAAAATTAATAACATATAAATAATGTTTTATAATTCACAAAATTTATGACCTAACAACTTTTAAATTAGTAATACAAACGTTTACCATACTTTGAAAAAGTCTGATAAAGTTCCAGACTAAACGTCAGCCAATTACAATTTTTACTTATAAGCCCAAAAAACCACACCCATCCTGAACTTTCCAGCCGTGAGAGCTTACATAATCTAAAAACATTACTGTTGTCAGATATGTCCTCAAAATCACCAATAGTCAATAGGCACAACAGTTTGGGGACATGTCCTCAAACTAACCGTTTCCCAAAACAAAAGTTTGAGGACGGTCCCCAAACTTGACTAATGTCCTCAAACTCACCATTAAGTAACCGATACTGTCCCCAAACTTTACGAGTTACATATATATATATATATATATATATATATATATATATATATATATATATATATATATATATATATATACATCCCGCTATTAAATTGGCATCTTTTCACGTTGCAGTCATTTGGCATCACCTAGAAATGCTATCATTTTCTAGGTATAATCCGTGAATGTTCGCTTAGTACACTTCTTTAAGCTTGGCACCGTTGTCGGATTTTCAGTAATCCGATTTATTTATATATTTTATTCCTTACACTATAACGACAATTTGACCCCCGTAGGTCAAAAACATTGCTTAAACATCACTTTGGCAACAACAGGATGTTGCCAAGATATACATTTTTACGGAAAAGACAGTACCTAGTTAGATACATAATATCGATCGCTTCACGTTACAAGTCTTCCACTCGCACTCAGGTAAAAACCAGTTGTAGGCTCTTTTGTCTGAACGGGTCCCTGAATGAGTTTAATAATTCACTTTTATTGTGTATTTTGTTTCGTTTAGTTGAAATATCAGATTTTGTTTGTAACGAATTTCATAATAGATATTTAAATTATTTTTTTGTTAACAAAAACAAATTTTAAAGTTTGACATTTGAAAAATTAATTTTATATTGCCATTTTCATGACATGGTCAATGGTTAATTGCATTTATAATAATTTAATGGGTCATTGCGAAACAATATACAGTGCGTCCATAAAGTAACGCATAAATTCATTATTTCACAAACCGGACACTTTCAGGAAAAATACCGAAACAGGTCGATTTTTATTTTTAAATTACAATTTATTGGCATACATATCATACTAGTGACGTCATCCATCTGGGCGTGATGACGTAATCGTTGATTTTTTTAAATAAGAATAAAGGGCATGTAATAGCTCATTTGAAAGGGTATGTAATTCTCTATTCAATAATATAATTGTTAATATAATTATTTATACAGGGTGTCCAAAAAATGTTATTTAAATTAAATTAATTGGTATAAAAAGATGAATGTATGTAATTTGTTTAATTCTAAATATATTTTATTGGTGCCAGCAAACATAAAAATGTTTTATTTAAAACCTAAATATTGATTTTCGCTTAAGCGTAATCTTAAACTTCCAAGAGGCAGGTGGATGGCAGCTCTAACATTTAATTTTCTGACAAAAGTAAAACGAATTTTGAATTAAATAAGTTACATACATTTTTCTTTTTGTCTCAATTAATTTAATTAAAGAATTCTTTTTGGACACCCTGTATATATAATTATGTTATTGTTTGTATTAGTAAATAGAGAATTAAATACCCTTTCAAATGAGCTATCACATGACCCCTATTCTCATTTAAAAAATTCATCGATTACGTTATCAAGCTCAGATGGATGACATCACTAGTATGATATGTAATATGCCAAAAAATTGTAATTTAAAAATAAAAATCGACCTGTTTCGAAAATTTTCCTTAAAGTCGCCGGTTTACGAAATAATGAAATTATGCGTTACTTTATGGAAGCACTGTATGTTACAATGTGTAAATTTTTCAGGAAACGTAAAAATCTTTCCATTAGTAGTTAGAGATTCTGATAGTAATACTATATTTTATATAAGTATTATGGGTTATAAATGCATCTATTAGGTCTGGATCCCGCGTATGAAAAAAAAGTTGATTAATAGCAAGCTGAAAATTTGTTAATAGCTTAAGGGTGTTTAGTCGGATAAACTTTTATATATGGGAACACTGGAACAGGGGCAGTTTTAATTGTGAAACAGGTTGAAAATTTGGAACGGTCACACCACGAAAACGGCACATTTATTTTGTCCGACATAACAGACTTAAACTCTCCGAATAGAGATTAAACTCTCATGCAAAAATTAGACTGCTATTTATCACCTGTCATAATTCCTGTCATTTGACATATTCTACATGCTCTACTCATTAAAAGGCCCATTTGGTGATAAATAGCAGTCTAATTTTTGCATGAGAGTTTAATCTCTGTTCGAAGAGTTTAAGTCTGTTCTGTCGGACAAAATACATGTGCCGTTTTCGTGGTGTGACCGTTTCAAATTTTTAACCTGTTCCAAAATTAAAACTGCCCCTGTTCCAGTGTTCCCATATATAAAAGTTTATCCGACTAGACACCCTTAAGCTATTAACAAATTTTCAGCTTGCTATTAATCAACTTTTTTTTCATACGCGGGATCCAGACCTATATCTGAAAGACCAAAAAAGTTTAAATGTTGCTTATTTTTTTGATATTATGTTTTAAAGTTTGTGGACTTATGTTGTTTTCGAAATGAAACCATAATTGGTAAAGTTTTTTCTTTATTCTCAACAAGAAACAGTCATAATACGGACAACGCACACATCTTATGGAAAATATAATGTCACTCAAATTCAATAAAATTTATACGAATAGATCCGTTTTAATTTACCGATCAAATCTTATCATTGCGCCAACTCTTAATTATGATTAATTACGGCGCAAATTGCAATTAAAGTTTATCGAAATCACATTTTTGGAGTCCATAAAGTGTTAAAAGTGTTAAAGTTACAATCATTATTGCTCCGAGTGCTATTCATAAGAGCTTAAATCCCGCTGGGCCTAAGCGGATTAGTGAAACTAATCCGCTGATTTATGGAGTACCGAAAATCTGGGTAGTTTAAAATATTTTTTCTCTCTCTAACTTATGTACCTACCCATTTGATTTCAGATTTATTTGTATCAATTTCTGCTCTTATTTTTGAAAATAGAGAGTTGGCGCAATGATAAGATTTGATCGGTAAATTAAAACGGATCTATTCGTATAAATTTTATTGAATTTGAGTGACATTATATTTTCCATAAGATGTGTGCGTTGTTTTCGAAATGAAACCATAATTGGTGAAGTTTTTTCTTTATTCTCAACAAGAAACAGTCATAATACGTAGAAATTTATACTAAATTTAAAATCCAGATTCAGTAGAAATAAACAAACCAAGACACGTTAAATGCTACTAGGAGCACTCCCGAATCATAATTATTTACAATGTATTGTTATATTTCTATTTGATATGAAAATTAAATTTTGATGGTTGTAAACAGGATTCAATTTAATATAAAATATTTTCAATTTTCTCAACCACGGGCATATAAATTTAGAACACCCTGTATACAACAAATTGTTATATTTAATTTTAAGAAGTGATTAGACGGAACTCGGGACAGTGCGCTTAAAATAAACAAAGTGAATGACGCGTACCATTATCGTTCTTCTCGGAAGGTCGATCATTAGCCTATGCTAAATAAAACTCAGTGAAATAGATGATAGTTCATTATCGTTTTTCGCGGAAGGTTTCGATCATTAGCCTATGCTAAATAAGACTCATTTGAAAGAGAGAATAGGTCATTAAAATTTGTAAATAGTAGAAAGTGATTTTAGAATGGGAATTAAATATTTTCTTTTGAAATCCATTAAGCATATTTAGAAAGATTAAAAATTGGTTTTTGAGGAATACTGAGAATGAGAGTTGGTGGTGGAAGGTTGATTTGTGAATCTGGAAGGGATATTGAGAAAGTAGGTGAATGAATGACAAAGTGGGATCAGAATGTTTTGAGCTGTCGAGAAGTGAAGTCGAGTAGTAGACGGTAGTGTTCGAGGAGTGAGAAAGCCGGTAGTTCCGTGAGTGTGGAGTATCTATCGTGGAACGAGAAGTAGGCCAGGTCGAGAGTAAAAGAACCTCCTTGAGCCCAGAGTGTCCCGGTAGCTGATAGCAGTTTCGAAAAAGGTAGAACACAGCATCACGACAAAAGCAGGAACGAGAGCTATTCGAGCTAGTTTTTCAAAGGAGAACATCACTGGAAGCCAGGACGAGGTTTGATCGCAGCCAAGGATAGCAGGAAAGGGTTTTGTGTGAGGACATTTTCAGTTCACCAGGAAAAGGTCAGTCTCATTTGTTTGGACATGAATGTATGGGTTTTTCGTATTAAATTCCACATAAAAAATTGAATAACATAATCAATAATATCAGAAAAGCTTCATCAAACTTAAATAGAGTTGTCCCTAATAACTCCTAATAGTTAAATGTTAATAAAAACTTTCAATAGAAAACCAAAAGGAAATAAAATTCCCAGTTGTAAATGTTATGTTTAAGAATAATAAGAAATAGCAAATATTAAGCATTGATTGCCTTTTGAATAAAATAAAAAATATTTTGATTATAATTGTAACCCATATTTGTATTTTTTTTTACTCTTTTCTTTTCTATCCCGATTAGGAACCATTAAGAAATATTCAGAAGCCACGAAAGTAAGTAATTAATTTATAATTCGCCCTGAGATTGAAAACATATTGATATGTGATCTGGTTAATTAATTAGATTAGTATTAATACATTGATTAAATTAAGTGACATATAAGAATATTATCTCATATCAATAATCAAGATCACATCAGTATATACATTGTAAATTCCAAGTCATGATTTCCAAAGTTTACACATTGTAAATTATGATTCGGGAGTGCTCCTAGTATCATTTAACGTGTCTTGGTTTGTTTATTTCTACTGCATCTTTACTGTTTCTGTTAACTAATCTAAACGTAGAGATATTTTTTGAGATTCTTTAACTCTTTCAATGCTGGGGTTTGTCACATCCCACCTGTCTGTTAGTGGCAAAAAAGTTCACCTGTCGGATGCCGGGTTAAAACATGACAAATTAGATGTGGAATGAAAGCTTATAACCCAAAGATGGTACTAAAGGTGAGAAATTTGGCCTCCGACTTCAGGATAAAGAGTTGCAACCCGAAGTATTGTTCTAAATTCGCAGAAATAGTACAAACTATGTATTACTCGACGCGCCTTAGAAAGACGAGAACAAATATTTATGCCTGTCCGGTTTTATGCCTGTCTGTCCGTCCGTCTGTCAGATATAATCACAGAGGTTGAATGAAAGATTATAACCCATAGATGGTACTAGCGATTAGAAATTTGACGCGCATTAGAAAAATGAGAACAAAGAAATACTTTTTTTAGTTTTACACCACTTCCGGTTAAAATGGTGTACCCGGAAGTGACACACATAGTCACAGAAAAATATACTTGATCAATTTACGTGTATTAAGAGGTCGAAACCGAATTTTTTTAATTCTGGTTTTGATGTCATATGCGGTTAAAAAATTGTCTGGAAGTGGAAGAAACCAGTTTAATAGTTGTCCCCTTCGAGTAGCGAAAAATAAACAATACTTTGTAAAAACATTCAACATTGGTTGATATTCCGCTGTTTTCATATTATTTATTGACCTAAGTTTTTGTAAAATGCACTAGTCTTTTTTAAAGATATCATTGGACAATTTACTCACTGTTTTTGGATTTTACAAAATCGCTTGGATTGGCATGAAATTTGACATAAGCATAGCTAACATGTCAAAGAAAAAAGTGATATTGTGCCAGTGTGTGCTTTTTTCTGGGGATGAGTACCACCCCCTTCTCGAGTGTGAAAAAATATAGGTAAAAATATGTCCGTAAGTGGATAAACTAATTAAATTCCTTGTATTTTTTGTTTTTAGATGGTTTTTCGTAAATAAATCAAAAAGTAAGTATTTGATCGAAAAAACTATTCTTAGCAAATATAAAGCTTATAAAACAGTAAAAAAAATTATGTATGTATGAAGTCTGGACACACAATAAAAACAGAGTTGGAGCTGAACAACAGTTGGTTCTTATTCGTCGAATTCCAAATCGACTAGTTCAACGTAAAATATCCAAAAAATAACGCACTTTTCGGGGAAAACTCGCCACAAATTTTTTAAAGTGTTTAAAAAAGTTTTATTTTTGTTATTTAAAAAGTATCTATTCTATCACCATCAGCATCAAAAGTAAGTTACGCTTTAAATAAAATATGTCCCTTTTTTTGCTAAAAGAAATCGTGAAAATCACCACCTAATTAGCATTCCATATGAAATTAATAGTTACCGCCCTAGTTAATTTACTTATATTATACTGTTTATATGATCTATAAGATTTATTGGCAAGAAATGCTTATTAAAAAAAATTGGTTTTAAAATAAAAAAATTTTAATTTTGAAAAAAAATGCCTTGGTTTAAAATAACTTAAACATTAGTGATACTAAATATCTCAAAGAGTAAAAAATGTACATATCACATAAACAATACATAAGTAAATTAGGCGGTGATTTTTACATTTTTTTAACAAAAAAGAGACTTCATTTTGATGCTAACTAACTTTTGATGCTAGAAACGTTTATAAAAATACAAATAAAACTTTTTAGACATTTTATAACAGTTGTAAGTCATGAGTTTTTCCCGAAAAGTGCTTCGTTTTATGGTTATTTCATGTTAAAATATTCGATTTGTATTTTGACGAAGTAGAACCTGCTTTTCATTAAGGTGATACAGTAGCGATCAACAGGTAGCCAAAACGCGTTCCAAGATTGCGGCTGTAATTTTGAATATTTTTTCGAGATATTTGGCACACGTATTCGTAATATAATAAAGAATGGCGGTACAGAGCCGAATTTGAAAAATATATTAATATGTGGAAATTACTCTGTAATTAAATATAATATTAAAAAAACGAGCCTGTACCGCCATTAAGAAGAACAAAAAAATACACTTTCTTCAAATAAACTTTTTATCCGATGCCTAGATTTTGTGTCATTTTGGAACTACTAATGAAATACAAAATTTTAGTAGTTCCAAAATGACACAAAATCTAGGCATCGGATAAAAAAGTTCATTTGAAGAAAGTGTATTTTTTTGTTCTTCTTAATGGCGGTACAGGCTCGTTTTTTAAATATTGTATTTAATTACAGAGTAATTTCCACATATTCATATATTTTTCAAATTGGGCTCTGTACCGCCATTCTTTATTATATTACGAATACGTGTGCCAAATATCTCGAAAAAATATTCAAAATTACAGCCGCAATCTTGGAACGCGTTTTCGCTACCTGTTGATCGCTACTGTTTCCTCTTAACTACAACTCTACTTTTACAGGGTCTACAGACTTCATACATACACCATTGTTTTCACTTTTTTATACGCTATATTTTTGCTAAGAATATTTTTCGTTAAAATACTTTTTGAGTTTTTTTCTAAAACCGTCTAAAAACGTGACTTTTTTGTTGAAAAACGAACATATAATATTCACTTGCAAATAACTCAAACAGTATGTTAAGAAAAAATCTATAGAACAAAAACTAGCTTAGAATTACTCAGTTTATCCACTTTAGGACTTATTTTGAATGTATGTCTTTTCACATTATAAAAGTGGTTGTACTAACTCCCAAGGCAAAAGCACACGTCGGCACAATATCACTTTTTCTTTGACCTGTCAGCTATGTGCATACCCAATTTCATGTCAATCCAAGCGGTTGTTTAAAATTCGGAGGTTTTGCAATATTTACCGTGAGTGGATGGACTACAGATATATGTATATTAGATAAAAATTATAGTCTCAGCGAATCTTTGAAATATCTCAATTCCTTTGAAATGTTACATTTTTTAAGCCTTGAGGGAGTAGGCGCAAAATTATGAGCAATGCTATTTAAATGCATTCAGTTTATTCGAATCCTGAGAAAACTAATAAGAATTTTGGAAAAATTTAAACGCAGAATGAAAGATTACATTATAACCGAGGGCGAAACTCTCTAAAAACTTTTATGTTTATATTGATAAGTGAAAGGGTGAAAAAAAAAGAAAATTTAGTGTGATTTTTTATTTCAAATATTTAATTCAAAAGAAATTTTTGTTTATTCTATTCTTTTTGACATGAGGCTGTATTTGATTTCTCTATGTCATTGTATGCTATTGGTTAGTTCCTATCATTTCAGCCGACGTACGTCACGATTGGATCAATAGGGCCGAACATACATAACTAAGGCCCTTTTGGCATGATGCTGTATTATTTTGAAGTCGATACAGCCTGAATATTTTTTTTTATTTTTTTACGTTCTATGTGATTAAAAAAATTAAGAATCACCGCAATTTTAGCCCACCACCCCCTTCCCCTTTCCCCACATCAAAAAATGTCAATTTTTCGATTTTATTTTTTTTTAAGTTGGTTTGCAATTAAATTATAAATTACAAAAAATTCACACGCACAGCTGAGGCTTTTACAAAACATATATTTTTATGGACCCGAAGGTCGAGTGTACATAACCTCAATGTTTTTTGTTTTTTTAATAGGTACGTATAACTTTTTTTGGCGATGGCTGCATGTCTAATTTTTTTGCGTTTTGTGAATTTTATCAAAATCTGTATTTCTGACTTTTTTCAGATTTATTCGTAAGGTGCGCCATCTTCAAAAATCCGGAAAACTGGTTTTTTCGGTAGTTTTTTGGGATTTTCTCCATTTTATATACTTCAAAATAGACTAACTCAAGGTTTTTTATAGGTTACGTATATATAATTTGAAATAACTGAGTTTTTAGGGATATTCAAAAATTGTGTAAAACACCTAAACCCCCCAAAAACTATGTTTTTTCAAATTCTTAAAAGTTTCTTAATTCTTTCGTACCCCATGAAGTTAAATTACAAAGCCATTAAAATATAACTAGAGGTGATTCATACCTACTTACCATCTCAATTGAATGCAATCATCGGCAAAGCCATCTTTTAGTGTCATTGTGTCATCCCCAAAAATCTACCTGGGTCTTAAAATGCAGGTATGCATACTTGTTCCGTTATAACTCTTATCTTTTAAAATTTTGTAGTAAAAGCATTTCTATAGCTATAGTGAGTTTATTGCCCTACCTCTTTATGTGGCTTAATGATTTGGATTGTAAACACAGATAAGAAAGGGTGTGATAGACCAGAGAAATTAGCAAATAAATGGCCTCTTTCGTGACATCCGTTGATACAGGTATCTAAGAACTGCTTATGGCATTAGGGTAAATTTAGTTACAACAGTATCCAATATAAAAATTATGCAAAAAATCAAACGTACTTTTTAACTTATAAACAATATATAAACAATTAAAGATCGCTATTTGATTGTAAATATTAAAGGTGGAGACCGGTATGCTGTATGGAAAGGTGATACAATTTTACTGAAGAGCATAGAAAATTCTTTAAAATGAGTGTTTGGAAAGTTCTTTTTGTTAATTTGTTGCTTAGTTATTGGGAAAATAGCTTCAAAAGTCGATTTTTTGAAAATAATTAATAACTTTTCTAAAAATACACTAAAAGCTTTATTTTCGCGTAAGTAAAGGAACAATATTAGAAGTATTCAGCCGTTAAAATTTCAAGAAGTTTTACCTAATAGTTATTGCAAAATTGAAATTGTTTATCCCAAAAAGCTTCTATCTACAGCGTTATTATGCATAAACTATTAGGTCAACATAAATTCTAAAGACATCAAACCAAAGAGAAAGGTTCAATTTATCAAATTAGATCAAGTCTTGAATAAAAAGTTTATAATAAATATTATAAATAATTATAAAATAATTTTGAAAAAGTAGTGTTATTTTAAGCTTATTCGCGAACTCAAGCGAGGGTGCTGCCGCTTATTTTGAACTAGAGGAATTGGGATGAAGATTTAAACAAAACATCCGTTAACCTATATATCAATGTCGATTGAATGCTTGTCTGGTGTGTTCATTTAATGAATGATTTATTTATATTAATTAATTACATCAATAAAAATATTAATTATATCAAAATGCATTATCCCAATTACATCGTCCATTTTCATGCAACTGCACTGCCACCTATAGTCGATTGAGTTCGCGAATAAACAATTAAAATAACAACCGCATTAACATGTGGGAATTAACTAATTTTGATGGGAAATAAGCCACAATTTTACTAAAAAAAATGGTTTTATTTTGACAACGACACCCGATTTGAGCGTCGAAACGTTAATAAAATCAGTTTTTTTAGTAAAATTGTGGCTTATTTCCCATCAAAACTAGTTAATTCCAAAAATGCCACAAGAAAATAGCTTCAGAACAACAACACGTAGGAAGTTAATTTTTTTTATTCGACATGTTGGTATTCTTATAGAAACTGAAACAAAAATTTAATGCCCTACAACCCTTAAAACCCGAGTTAGCCACTTTTTTCAAAAATTCACCGGGGCTTTGTTTATAAATATTAGAAAATTTGAAAAGCAACATTTAAACGAATGAAAGAGCATGTTTATACAAAAAAAAATTAAAACGATTCTTTTAAAAACGAGCCGTCCATGATGCGCCAAAAGTGAAGAGTTTAAAAGTAAAGCGATTCTTACCCTCTTGATTTTATTATCAAAAACTTAATTCACAACTACACATTTATAAAAGGCGCAATACCTCCGGTAAGATTTAGGTACAAAATTAACAAAACCCAAAAAAAAATATATAATACAATATTCCAGTTACCCGTCGTTTGTCACCATTAATCCCTTTATCCTAAAGATAAATAACAGTTTGTCGACGAAAATTCCATTCGATCAAATGTTCGTCGATGAATTGTCCATTCGATGAATTGTGCATTCGACCAACTGTTTGTCGACCAACTGTTGTCGACCAATTTTCCGTCGACGAAGTGTTCTCGACCAGCTTTCCGACACCGGATTTGGGTGTCATTGTATTCTGTTGGTTAATTCCTACCATTTTAGCCACCGTACGTCATGATTGGAAAAATAGCAGCGAATATACGTAACTAAGGCCCTTTCAATATTTTACTGTAATTGATTTTTCTGTGTCATTGTATTCTGTTGACTGATTCCTATCATTTGAGCCGCCGTACGACACGTTTGGACCAATGGGAGTGAAGATACGTAACTAATACCTAACAAGAGGTTTACTCAAACTTCTTTTTTGTACTTATACCACTCGGTAAAAGTACAAAAAAAAGTTTGGGTAAACTTTTGCACAACTGTGTAAATACTAACGAAAAATCTAAAATATTAAAAAAAATTAGTGGAATCCGTTAATCTGTTCTCGAAAAAATTAGCTATGAAAATGAGCATAATTTTCTATATCCCTAACTTTTGACGAGCAGTTTAGCTTAAATGGGGAAAAGCGGTAAGCTTAGACCAAACACCAGTAGGAGGCATTCAATTAATTGAGGAAAAAAATTAAATGGATAACAATATTTATTTCAGTTACACAAAAGGCATTGTCCCGCTAGAATGTTTGAAATCACAATTAATAGTCCTACAAAAAAGACAGGCGTTTAAAAGTGATAAGACCATTGAACAATAAGCCTGTGAGCTACCTTTTAAACACATTCTTAAAAATAATCCATAACACAATTAAAAAAAGGTTTGTTAAGAAATTCTTTTATAGACTTCAGAAATTCAACAACTTCTCCTGATTATGTTTAAAAAACGTACGGAATGCACTAAATGAAAAAAAAAAAAAAAAGAAAAAGATTTATCATACCGTTATACTATAATATATCCTTACGTTGAATATTTGATGCTTCCCTGTGGAGTATAAAACGGACAGTTGTGTTTTTCCCGTGATCTGCCTTGTTTAGTCTTCTTTGTCGTTTTATTCGTTAAATCCTATCCTCTTAAGTCACAGCGTCAGAAAGCAGTGGGTATATGCAGTGAACGGGAGGCCTATGTCGAACAGTGAACGTTGGGGCCCTTTCGCGTTTATCATATGTAGAGAAGTCGCTTGTCAAAAACTGGACGTATGTAATCGTATTCTATTTGTTAAATACTCTCACATAATATGTCATACCATGTGCGTTAATCCATTTTATTTCTACAATTTTAAAGTGTTATTACATGCCGTCATTTTCATTTGTCTACACCATCGTATTCTGCCAGTTAAATCCCATCGTTTCAGGCGCTGTACGTCACGATTGAACCAATAGGACCGAAGATACATAACTAAGGCCCTTTTGACCTGCTGCTTGTTTGATTTTTCTGTGTCATTGTCTTCTATGATGCCTAAGGCATATTTATGACATGTCTTATTTTTAAAGAAAACAAGTAATTGGACTTCGTAAGTCCTAGGTTTTCACCCAAAGTAATCGAAAGTAGAATTGGAAGTCGATATTTGAATTCTTCGTGTAACTTTGCGTGGATTGATATACAAATTTACTAATTTTGAGTCATTTTTACTAAACTGTTTACACAGAAATAACTCTAAAGATTCAAACCTTTCAATACGCTTCGATTTATGTGTTCGTATACTATTTCTGAGTCTATTGGGACCGTGAAAGTTCGGCAAAACGACACCTGGTTTCTACGCTCTGCAACTTTATTCGCACTTTTAATTATATTGGCCAATTATATTAGTCCTGGTTACTGGATAATTGTCAAGGCCATAATCCAAAAAAATAATAAGAAGAAAAAATAAGATTCAGGTTATGTTATTAAAACGTAAACAATTGTATGTAGTAAATAAAATTAGTTATTAAAATGCAGTACTGCAAGCAAAATACAATTAATTTAATTTGCCTTCATATAATAATTGCATATAATATCAATATTGCAGAGCAACATATAATTTTTCTTCTTCAATGACAGTAGGTATGAAATGTACGTCAATTTGACAATTTCAATGGACAATATGAATTATTTAAGAAAGTTGCAATATTTCTCCGCTATTCGCGCACGATCGTTTCTCGTATCCGTTCCAAGTACTTGCACACCGCGAATAATGGCATTTCCGGTTATAACTTTTTAAGCGGAAATTACGTAAAAACCAAAATTTTACATTTGTTCTCATCTTGCTAAGCCACGTTGAATAATATATCACTTATTCTCTTTCGGCAACTTTAAAATAGTAAATACTTACGGTTGCAACTCTAAAACCGGAACTCCGACGTCAAATTTCTCATCTCTAATAATACCATCCTTAAGTTAAAAGCTTTCATTCGACACCCGATTTGTCATTCTATCTGTATTAATAACGGAGGAGTTGTATTCGCGGATGGACAGACATACGGACAGACAGCCTAGGTAAAATTTTTCATCTTTAATACCATGCTTGAACTATAACCTATCATTTGGCACCTCATTTGCCATTATACCTGGTATAATGACGGAGGATTTATACTCGCGGTCGGAGGGATCGACGGACAGACAGCCTAGGTCAAATTTTTCACCTTTAGTATCATCCTTGGATTATAAGCTTTCATTTGACACCTCATTTGTCATTCTACCTGGTATATTGACGGAGGAGCTATATTCGCGGTCGGACGGACCGACGGTCAGACAGCGTAAGTCAAATTTCTCACCTTTAGTACCATCCTTGGATTATAAGCTTTCATTTGACACCTCTTTTGTCATTCTACCTGGTATAGTAGAGGAGTTATATTCGCGGTCGGACGGACCGACGGACAGACAGCCCAAGTCAAATTTCTCACCTTTAATACCATCCTTGGATTATAAGCTTTCATTTGACATCTCATTTGTCATTCTACCTGGTATAATGACGGAGGAGCTATATTCGCGGTCGGACGGACAAACGGACAGACAGCCTAAGTCAAATTTCTCACTTTTAGTACCATCCTTGGATTATAAGCTTTCTTTTGACACCTCATTTTTCATTCTACCTGGTATAATGACGGAGGAGTTATATTCGCGGTCGGACGGACCGACGTCTCACCTTTAGTACCATACTTCGATTATAAGCTTTCATTTGACATCTCATTTGTCATTCTACCTGGTATAATGACGGAGGAGCTATATTCGGGGTCGGACTGACCGACGCGACGGACAGACAGCCTAAGTCAAATTTCTCACCTTTAGTACCATCTTTGGATTATAAGCTTTCATTTGACACCTCATTTGTCATTCTACCTGGTATATTGACGGAGGAGCTATATTCGCGGTCGGACGGACCGACGGTCAGACAGCGTAAGTCAAATTTCTCACCTTTAGTACCATCCTTGGATTATAAGCTTTCATTTGACACCTCTTTTGTCATTCTACCTGGTATAGTAGAGGAGTTATATTCGCGGTCGGACGGACCGACGGACAGACAGCCCAAGTTAAATTTCTCACCTTTAATACCATCCTTGGATTATAAGCTTTCATTTGACATCTCATTTGTCATTCTACCTGGTATAATGACGGAGGAGCTATATTCGCGGTCGGACGGACAGACGGACAGACAGCCTAAGTCAAATTTCTCACTTTTAGTACCATCCTTGGATTATAAGCTTTCTTTTGACACCTCATTTTTCATTCTACCTGGTATAATGACGGAGGAGTTATATTCGCGGTCGGACGGACCGACGTCTCACCTTTAGTACCATACTTCGATTATAAGCTTTCATTTGACATCTCATTTGTCATTCTACCTGGTATAATGACGGAGGAGCTATATTCGGGGTCGGACTGACCGACGCGACGGACAGACAGCCTAAGTCAAATTTCTCACCTTTAGTACCATCTTTGGTTATAAGCTTTCATTTGACACCTCATTTGTCATTCTACCTGGTATAATGACGGAGGAGTTATATTCGCGGTCGGACGGACCGACAGCCTAAGTCAAATGTCTCACCTTTAGTACCATCCTTGGATTATAAGCTTCTATTTGACACCTCATTTGTCATTCTACCTGGTATAATGACGGAGGAGCTATATTCGCGGTCGGTCGGACCGACGGACAGACAGCCTAAGTCAAATTTCTCACCTTTAGTACCATCCTTGGATTATAAGCTTTCATTTGACACCTCATTTGTCATTCTACCTGGTATAATGACGGAGGAGTTATATTTGCGGTCGGACAGACCGAAGGACAGAAAGTTTAAGTCAAATATCTCACCTTTAGTACCATCCTTGGATTATACGCTTTCATTTGACACCTCATTTGTCATTCTACCTGGTATAATGACGTAAGAGTTATATTCGCGGTCGGACAGACCGACGGACAGATAGTTTAGGTCAAATTTCTCACCTTTAGTACCATCCTTGGATTATAAGCTTTCACATTTGTTCAAAATTGGGTGAAAACAACTTGATGCCAGAATGATTTGTTGATGAAAATAATATATACATTCTCAAATTGCTATTTTTCGTTGTGGATAATATTGTATTCAACAGTGATGCCAAATTTCTGATGCCAAAATGATTGATAATGAAAGTGGGATATACGTTTTCATGTATATAGCGGCAGCGACAAAACGGTAAAACACTGAACTAAATGTATATAATATTTTCACTGTGCCATCATTTTGAACTCAAACATTTTATGGAATAAACTTATATAAGTCAGTAAGGAATAAACAAAGAAAGCTGATATATTAAAGTAACATCAAGGAATCAAATCTCTAACTACAGAGTTGATTAGACTTCTGCTAACAAGTACAGGAAAAAAGTTATTAAGGTAGTGTAAAGTGGCATCGATATACAGATGCCACTTTGCAAGACGATGCCAAATTGATGGTAAATGCATAATGTATCGATGCCAAATTGATAGTAGGATTTATATATATATATATATATATATATTGATACATGTATCCATGTGACTTCCAAAGTAGATTCTCGTAATACGTTGTTACTTCATATATACCGTTATGACTTCCGATTTCGGAAGTCACAACGTTTTGCCTATATTTTTACGAATTTGGCTACTAGATGGTATCAGAAGGCTTATATTAAAAATTTCGCTGGAAGTCATATCGTATCTAACATACTCATAAGATCAGATTTTAGTTCGACGGTATATCACCAGCGCTAGTGTCCCTCCCGTGCTACTATACAGGTTATGTACACAACGCGTAGCGTCTTCCGTATACCACACCGCTCGGTGTGACTTCCGTTTTTTGGCAACCCTGTGTAACGGTTTCCAGACATTTATCTGTTGTAGATTCGCGGTCCTAATCGTACTTAGTGTTTTGTGTGCCTTTTGTTTTTAAACATGAATAATAGCAGATCTGCTTTACTTTTAAAGTTAGCCTTAAATGAAGGTACAATAAGTGATTATATATCTCTATAATTATATATTTTCTGTACTTATTTCAATCTATAATATTTACTTACCTATTTACTTATATAAATTCATTTTTCTCGTGTTTTTGTTTACTTCCTTTTTTACAATGAACTTCTAATTTAATCTACACTCACCGGCACGAAAAACGGGCACCCTAAAAAAATGGGTAATTTTTGATGTCTCGTATCTCCCAAACCTTTGGTCCGATTTAAGTAATGTTTTTAATATGTTATAGCCTTATTATTTAACAATATAGCTATGATAACATTGTTGATAGACAGGTAAATTTTCATTGTATACCGGGTGTACCAATCAAACTGGGTTTTTTTCTCAATTTTCACAACACCCTGTGGAATATTCTAGCCTTTATAAAATATTTAAATTAAAGCCTAACTATAGCTCCAGGTTTTATTAACATTCTGTTTTTTTATTCATTCGCTTACGTTGGATAATAAAAAAGTTAAGGACTTTAACAACTAGCCATGTTCTTTATCGATACAGGTGTCTCTAAATATAAGTGCGACAAATTTTAAGGGGTAATTTCTGCATGAAAAAATAATGATCGTGTGGCAAAATAATTTTATATTTGCAAGCATTTGCGGACATAGCTTTATCAAGTAAACGATCATTATTTTTTCATGCAGAATTACCCCTTAAAGTTTGTCGCACTTATTTAGAAACACCATGTATTGATAAAGAACATGTTTAATTGTTAAAGTCCCTAACTTTTTTATTATCCAACATAAGCGAATTAATAACAAACAGAACATTAAGAAAACCTGGGGCTATAGTTGGGTTTTAATTTCAATATTGTATAAAGGCTAGAATATTCCACAGAGTGTTGTGAAAATTGAAAAAAAAAAACCAGTTTGATTGGTACGCCCAGGATACAATGATAATTTAAAAACCTGGGGCTATAGTTGGGTTTTAATTTCAATATTGTATAAAGGCTAGAATATTCCACAGAGTGTTGTGAAAATTGAAAAAAAAAACCAGTTTGATTGGTACGCCCAGGATACAATGATAATTGACCTGTCTAGAAACAATATTATTACAGCGATATAGTTAAAGAATAAGGCTATAACATATTAAAGAAATACTTAAATCGGAGAATAGGTTTAGGAGATACGAGCCATCAAAAATGACCCATTTTTTGGGGTGCCCGTTTTTCGTGCCGGTGAATGTATCTATTAAATAATCTAAATTATTTTTAAAAATCTTATTAAAAGCTTAAATACAAGAAATGTAGGTAAATGTTCTCATTTAACGAAATTTCCGAAAATTTTGTATTTTTTTGACCCAAGTAGGCTGAAAAATCGATTTTATAGTTATTGTTATTTCGAAAGTAATAAAACGTGTAAAAATTACAAAAAAATTGAATGTACAATTACAATTGAATGGAATTAAATACACGATAAAATGAATCAAGAGCGATAAAAAGTTTAAAGTAATAAATTCTAGTAATAATATAAAATGCAGTAAACTCTCTCTTAAGGGGGTAGGCGCAAAATCTCTGTCCAATGCTATTTAAATACATTTATTTTTTTCGAATCCTGAGAAAACTAATAAATATTTTTTAAAACATACACCCAGAATGAAAGATAACATTATTACGGGGGACCGAAAGTCCCTTAGAATAAAAAAAAGTTTCTTTTGAATGAAATATTCGAAATTAAAAATCACACTAACTTTTCTCTTGTTTTTTCATCCCATTATCTTTATTAAAATAAACATATATTAGGTATATAAGTTATTAAATTAAACATTATATAAGTTTTCAGGGACTTTCTGCCCTCGGTAATAATGTAAGCTTCCATTCTGCGTTTAAATTTTTCAAAAATACTTATTAGTTTTCTCAGAATTCGAAAAAAATTAATGCATTTAATTAGCACTGGACTAAGATTTTGCGCCTATCCCCAACGAGCACCTCCTCTATACGGACGGTATTTAAAACAAAATTCATTTGCCGATATATTGAGCCTGTACTCTTCCGGACAATCCCTTAAAATGATGTGTACCTAAATGAAAAAAAAAAATACATAGATATTTTTTCCAAATATTTTAGAATACAAAACTACAATATTTATATTTTATTATTTCAAATTAACACAGAGATGACAACGAGTGATATTTAATAACTCTTTACCTTATCAGCAGTAGGTAATAAAAATCTGGTTCTAGTGTGGGATCCGTCATTAAAATATTTTGTGTGTCGGTCATTAAAAGAAATGTGAAACCATAACGCGTTGCTCTAATAATACTTTAACATTGATATTATGTATTATGTTGTGACTAAAAATGTTAACGGAATGTCTGCTTGGCAAAAGAAAACATCGGCACAATATCAATTTTCTTCTTTGATATGTTACCTATGTGTATGCCAAATTTCATGTCAATCTTAAGTGGTTTTTTAAAATTTATGGGTTTTGCAATATTTTACCGTCAGCGAACGGACTAATAGAAGAGGATCCGATATAAGGCCGATCTGCATCGATCTATTTAATGGATAACAATAATTATTGGATATGTAATTTAGTATGTTAACAATTATAAAAAACAAGGGGTGCATGATCTAATTTTCTTCTGACTATAATCAATTAATAATTAATAAATGACTTTTATCTACTCTATGTCATATTATAATTGATAAATTTTTAGTTTGTGAAAACTGTCATTATAGATAGCAGTGCTTTAAAGTAAGCATGAAGTAACAATGTATTTTAAATGGGATTTACTTTTTCTCACTGTTTTTGACACACTTTCATATAATTAAATATTCTTTCTTAACTTTCGCGTTTTATGGTGATGACATCTTCTTTTTCTTCAAGTGCCATCTCCGCGAAGGAGGTCGGCAATCATCATAGCTATTCGGACCTTGGAGACGGCTGCTCTGAAAAGTTCGTTTGATGTACATCCGTACCATTCTCTCAGGTTGCGCAACCACGATATTCTGCGTCTCCCTATGCTTCTTTTTCCTTGAATCTTTCCCTGCATAATGAGTTGGAGCAAGTTGTATCTCTCTCCACGTGTAATATGTCCGAGATATTCCAATTTTCTGGTTTTAATTGTATTTAAGACTTCCATTTCTTTATTCACCTTTCTCAGAACCTCTTTGTTTGTGACGTGTTCTGTCCATGATATTTTTAGAATTCTTCTATATACCCACATCTCGAATGATTCCAGTTTTTTCATTGATGCCGCATTGAAGGTCCAAGCTTCCATTCCGTAAAACAGAGTCGAGAAAACGTAGCACCTAGCCAACCTTATTCTTAGCTCTAACCTTAGATCTCTTGTGCAGAGCACAAGAGAGGTGATGACATAATGAGCAATAAATTACAAAAAAAAATTTGACAGTTTTGTGGTTTGAAAGAAATTAGAATGTTTATATGTCACAGTTCTAAGAATTGTAGAATAGAAATGAATTCCAGTGACGAAGAGTTACAGTATTTTTATTTGTTTATCGTAGATAAAATATTGTATGAAATTGTGCGTGAAGTACTTTTTGCGAACTTACGCGATGTATAGCACTCACTCCGTTTCATAAATAACTATTTTCATATATTAAAAAAAAATGTTTCGACCCGGGTAGATATTATTCCAGATTTTCTGATTTGGGCACAGAGTTGGATTGTTGGGGCATATATGGAGAGCAGGTAGCGCAACAACTATAAACTCAATTTTACAATGGAGACCAGGAGTTAGAAGGAGACGCGGAGGAACTAGAATAAATGGTTACAGGAATTAAAGGAAGATTTATATAGGGCAGGAATTAGAGACTAGCAGAAAAACAAAAGAGGATAGAAAGAAATGGAGAAGCATAGTCAATAGTATCGAGTAGCAGATTGGGAAAAATCTGCTCGAAAAAGATGGATCTAGATAGCTTTTTAGCGGGTAATCCCCACCTGGAGGGTTTAGCCATTTAATTTTTTATTACATATTATTATTGGTACATCAAAAATTAAAAGGACGGTGCCTGTAATAAAATCTAAAATATTAAAATTTTCTATAAGTTCAAATTTATTTATTAACATTTTTGATATAATTTTCGTAAATAAATGACTTACTATTAACACTTTTTTAATTAATTCCAATAAATCCATTTTACAGCAATAATAATATATTAGTATTTTTGTAAAATAAATATCAATCATATTATCATAAATAACGCAGGTTTACAAAAAAAACTAAATTTCGGACAATTTGACGAAACCATATGACAAGGGGGTTTTTGGAGTGGCTGATCACAAATCCGGGGTCTGCTCACCTCTATCGCGTCAGGTAAAGGTCATTTCAAGGTCAAATCAAGATAAATCGACAGTCGCTCTGAAAAAGTATATTAGGGGGTTCTTGGGGTCGCTGAAGATGAATCCGGAGTCCGCTGACCTCTATCTCGGCTAGTTCAACGTCATTTTAAGGTCAAATCAACATAAATTGACACAATTGCTCTGAAAGTATAGGGAGTTTTGCGGTCGCTGATCATGAAAACTGCGGTCCGTTGAGCTCTACTACGTCATGTAAAGGTCATTTCAAGTTCAAATCAGGAGGAGTTAACAAAATTGATTTGACCTTAAATGGCCTTTACCTGACGTGGTTGAGCTCAACGGGCCCCAGTTTTGTGATCAGGGACCCCAAAAACACCCTAATATACTTTTTCACAGCGATTGTGTTGATTTATCTTGATTTGACCTCGAAATGACCTTCAGCTAGACGTGATAGAGGTCAGTGGATCCTGGATTCGTTATAAGCGACCCCAAAACCCTCCTAATATACTTTTTCAGAGCGACTGTCGATTTATCTTGGTTTGTCCTTGAAATAACCTTTACCTGACGTGATAGAGGTTAGCGAACCCCGGATTCGTAACCAGCGACCCCAAAAACCCCCCTAGTCATATGTTTTCGTCAAATAGTCCGAAATGTATTTTTTTGTAAACCTGTATAATCAAAAGAATATCAATATTTTAATTTAAATAGACAACTTTAAAACACAGACAACTGTATTCACAGTAAAAGTTTCAAAAGATCACACATTACGCTCAAAATAGGAGGTAAATCTAGCAGACGAGTCGTTGTGACTTCCAAAATATGACAACACCGCTGGAAGTGACAACGCGCCTTGAACTACCCTTTATATGGAAGCCATAACGTATGCTGTACGCTTCGGTATATACGTATATATATACAAAATTTATTTTGGTAAATCCTTTCCCCTCAATAGGTAGACCCATTTTATAAGCCCCCCTTTTACCAAATACACAATTTTTAAAAAATAATTCCTAGTAGAAAAGGTGGAAGTCGGACAGCCTCTTCTGTATACCGGAAGTCACAACTTAACGTGCATCAATATATATATATATATATATATATATATATATATATATATATATATATATATATATATATATATATATATATATATATATATATAGGGTACAACTCACATGAGACTATTACCAAATGGTCATAGTACGCTTGCTACGTACAACTAAATTAAAAACCGACGAATATGAGAAACTATAAATAAGCCGGCACAAGCCTGACTAAGGGAAATACAATGATTAATTAAGAAGAAACATTAATGAATGAAAGTTAAAGAAATTGAAGTTAAGCTAAATACCTATACAAACGATTTGAATTGACTGAACAAATGAAGAAAAGCTAATGAACACAAAATATTTGGGAAACAAGCAACTAACACAACCTTAATTTATATAATAACATGAAATCGACGTAAATAAACAATAAATATAAAAAGTAATACCTTTTCGGCAAATACGCCGAGCTCAACGTACAATACCGCAAAATTATACATATTTGGGAACTTACTAAACTTATATGTACCTATATTAACAACCAAAGAAATGCAAGCTAAATCTTAAGAAAAATAATTAATAAACATAATGTATTAACCAAATGTCTGTGATATGAATCATAATAGTTACTTAAGGCACAACACTAAATTTTCCCAAACCAAACCCAAACGACTCCTAAAGAGGCTGCTGCTGCATCCCCGGAAATGAGCACCAGGCAAACCACGCCTCCTGTAGACCCAGGTGCGAAGACGAAAAGCAGCTGGAATGCCCCCAAAAACTTATTCCCAATGACATATTCCCAGTGACTTTTGGCTGGAGATTGGCCTCTCGGTGTTTTGAGGTGTTTTAAGTTTTCACGTGAGTGGCTAAAACAAACACAATTCCCGTGTACTTCAATTTCTTAAGTGCACGAAAAAAAAATCAAAGGAAAAAAAGAAGAAAAACTAAGAAAGTGTTTTTAGGATAGATAGTAATGTAAAAAAGAAGCAATTATTTACACACAAAAAATTACTGAATTATAGTCTTGGCAAGATTTGACCTTGACAAGCATTTGTGATAATTTCTAATTACAGACCTGTGGATTTGGGATTTAAATACAGAATAAATATGATTTCGTTAAACTAATTATATGATACCTATTAATATGTTGGAATACAATGATAAAATTAACATAAAGGATACAGATAAATAGCTAAAAATTAAAGTTAGGGTTTTCTCTGAATGAATATTCCTTAAAGATATTGGAATAATTAAAAGATACTAAATTCACTGAATAAATAAGAATTACTTGTAAAAATTATATATTTATGTCACAATGAAATGACTGCTATGACAGTTATAAAAAAATTACTATGTGGCGATGATTTTATGCAGAAAACCCCATTGGATGGAGTACTTATTTCTTCCCAAATACTCCAGATCCCATTTGGTGATCCATACTTCGAAATTCACATATTTTAAAATAAAAACGAGGTCTAACCTCCAAACTTGACCTAAATTTGCCTCACATCATTCTTTGTTAATCTCCGAACCAAAAGTGAAAGCTCCGGTTCTTTTCGTCTGTCACAAGGACGACCTCAGAACACGAAGTTATATTCACCGCTACCAACCCACGAAACTAACAGGTAGTTTTTAGTGTGTTGGGGTATGGCGTCATAAAATAAATATTTTTAAGATATAAAAGAAAATAATAGTTATAAATGGGAATTAAGAGCAAATTAGAGAATTTAATTAAGCGATCATAACAAAATATTTATAAAAATAATTAAAGAGTTAAAAAAATGATTTCGTAACGTATCAAACCGTTACAATATATCCACGACGTACCTGTCGTGACAATTGCTACTGTGTCTGTGTCTTTCTTCTTCTTCAGGTGCCGTCCTCGTTCCGAAGTTTGGCTATCATCAAGGCTATGCGTATTTTTGATACCGTAGATCTAAATAATTGGCAGCTGCTGCACTTGTACCAATCTCTTAAATTCTTCAACCATGAATGTTTTCTTCTGCCAATGGATCTTTTACCTATTATTTTTCCCTGAATAATTAATTGTAGTAGCTGGTACTTTTGTCCCCTCATTATATGTCCCAAGTATTGCAGTTTGCGCTTTTTAATAGTAAGCACAAGTTCTTTTTCTTTCTACATCCTTCGCAACACTTCCATGTTTGTCACTCTCTCTCTGTCCACGATATTCTCAGTATCCTGCGGTACATCCACATCTCGAATGCTTCTATTTTCCTTGCATCGATCTTTTTCAGTGTCCAAGCTTCCATTCCATAGAAAAGAACTGACATCACGTAACATCTCATCAGGCGAATTTTAAGATTTAAACTTAGCTCTCTTCCGCATAAAACTGTTTTCATTTTGGTAAAAGTAGCTCTAGCTTTTTCTATTCTGATCTTGATTTCTTCAGAGTTGTCGTTGTTTTCATTAATCACAGTTCCCAGGTAATTATATTTTCTAACACGCTCAATTCTTTGATCATGTACGGTTATGTCAGAAAAATTCTGTGGAGATTTCGACACCATCATTATTTTTGTTTTTTTGATGTTAAGTGATAAACCGAACTTTTCGCTGCACTCTACTATTCTGTTTATCAGTGTTTGGAGATCTTCCGGGGTTTCTGCTATTAATACTGTGTCATCAGCGTATCTCAAATTGTTTATTAAAGTGCCATTTATTTTAACTCCTATATCTTGGTCAGCAAGGGCTCTGTTTATAATATCTTCTGAATATAAGTTAAACAAGTTTGGTGAAAGTATGCATCCCTGCCTTACGCCTTTTTTGATCTCGAGTTCCTCGGTTGTTTCCCGTTCTACTCTAATATGGCCTAACAGGTAGTTTTTAGTGTGTTGGGGTATGGCGTCATAAAATAAATATTTTTAAGATATAAAAGAAAATAATAGTTATAAATGGGAATTAAGAGCAAATTAGAGAATTTAATTAAGCGATCATAACAAAATAATTATAAAAATAATTAAAGAGTTAAAAAAATGATTTCGTAACGTATCAAACCGTTACAATATATCCACGACGGACCTGTCGTGACAATTGCTACTGTGTCTGTGTCTTTGCCTGTTGTCAATTTGTGGCGTTTACTTGTATAATTCCTCACTTTGGTTCGGGTGCCGATTTGTAGTGGGTAGTTACAAATTGCTAACCTGTAGTACCTATTTCTTTAATGTTTCGTTTTTGCTCGCCGCCAGGTTATGACGGGTAGTTCTTTCGGACAACAGACTCAGTGAAACACAGGTTCAAAATAAATAACTATATTATAGATATTTATCTACCGAGTAAAATTAAAATAATAAGATAATGTAATAACAATATTATTCAAATACAGGAAGCAATCGATATACGGAATCAATATATAAATAACTACACACAAGCTACCCATACAACAACTTCGGATCGGAGATGGCAGCAACGGCTCACTGCGGTTACACAGTTACCAGTGAAGCATTTCTTCAATACAGAGTTCAATCGCCTTGGCAGATTCCGACTTAATCCGTCGCATAACTGCCGATTGCTCCCAGCTCAATCCGCTAGGAACTGAGTTCCTTTTCAGTTCGATACACTGAGTGGAACTGATTTTATTTTCCTCGGATTTCTTCTTAAATATACTCTCTATTCTTCTTAAATACACTCTTTGTGGCCCATCACTCCTTGGAACCATGGGAGTGGGGAACTTGGGAACTGGGAACTGGGGTTGCGTTGGAAACGATGCTCGTTCCGTCCTCTTGATGGGCTGCTGAATTCCGGGTGGAAATCGTACCTTTACAAGTGCAACCACCTGCTTATATCACAGAACAATATGTTTAATTATTCACGCATTTGTGAATGTGAAATACATAAATGACATACAGTTTGGCTTTAGAAATGGTGTGGGCACAAGAGGTATTTTATTCGGCTTGAATGTGCTGGACCAAAGATGCATGGACGTGAATCAGAATGTTTTGAAGACTTTTAGAAGGCATTTAACAAGCTCAACATAAAAAGCTTATACATATATAAAACAGCAAAACTATTGGCTTAGGACATTTGAGACGTTTAGAGCTACAGTGGCCTAAGCCGAAAATTGAGCATTTTTAGATTAATATATTAATAAAATCAGCAACATTAAATCTTTGGATTAACAAGTACTATGGTATAACTAGATCCAAACCCAGACATCCAAAGTGAAAGTTATCCTCCAACACCCAATTGTTCTATATGGTCCACATAATGTTCAGAAAAAAGTCACACCATTTTGAGCGTCGGGTTTGGGGGGGAGAGGGGGAGAAATCGGTCAATTCGTACAATGTTAGCATGAACAACCTTCTATACAAAAATGTTCTACATCAAATTTGAAACAAAAAAGGCCCTATACATAATCCTTCTAAAATGAACGGTTCCAAAGTTACGGAGCTGGTATAGTATATTTGGTCCAAAAAAGACCTAACCCAGACATTAAAAGTAAAAGTTTTCCGCCAACACCAAATTGTTCTATATGGTTCAGATATTGTTCAGTAAAAAGTTACACCATTTTAAGCGTCCGGTTTGGGGGGAGATGGGGGAGAAATCGGTAAATTAGTAGTTTTTTTATGTTTTTCGTCAATATTTCTAAAACTATGATTTAGTGTAAACAATGTTCTATACAAAAATGTTCTACATCAAATTTAAAACAAAAAAGGTCCTATACATAGTTATTATAAAATCAACGATTCCAGAGTTACGGAGGGTGAAAAGTGGAGGTTTTCGATACTTTTTATATTTTTTGGGCAATTTGTAATATTTTTACTGATTGAAAGAAATTATCTTTAACAGGATTTGCTACTTCAGTGGCCGATGGTATGTTAGTGATAAGCCCTTGAAGAAACGTCAACCTCACCACCCAAAAGCATCATCAATTGCCCAAAAAATATAAAAAGTATCGAAAACCTCCACATTTCACCCTCTGTAACTCTGGTACCGTTGATTTTATAACAATTATGGATAGAACCATTTTTGTTTTAAATTTTATGTAGAACGTTTCTGTATAGAACATTGTTTACGTTTAAACATAATTTTAGAAATATTGACGAAAAACCTAAAGAAATTACTAATTTACCTACTTCTCCCCCATCTCCCCCCAAACCGGATGCTCAAAATGGTGTAACTTTTTACTGAACAATATGTGGATCATAAAGAACAATTTGGTTTTGGAAAAAACTGGATGTCTGGGTTGGGCCTTTTTTTTGGACCAATTATACTATACTACCTGCGTAACTTTGGAACCGTTCATTTCAGAAGGATTATATATAGGGCCTTTTTTGTTTCAAATTTAATGTAGAACATTTTTGTATAAAAGGTTGTTCATGCTAAACCTCATAGTTTTAGAAATATTGACGAAAGACCTAAAAAACTACGAATTTACCGACTTCTCCCCCCTTTCCCCCCAAACCCGACGCTCAAAAAGGTGTGAATTTTTTCTGAACATTATATGGACCATATAGAACAATTTGGTGTTGGAGGATAACTTTCACTTTGGATGTCTGGGTTATGTCATTTTTTGAATCAATTCTATCATACTAAAGGGTCTACACAACCTACCTCTATATTTGACTAAGTGCCATCCCATAAGCATAATATAAATACGAATGTTTAGATTGCATTTATCTCAAAACTTCGTTTTCGAGGTCAGACCACCCTTGCAGTATACCAGGACCCCTTTTCCTTCGATTTTACACTTCATAATCAGCTGTATTCAGCTGTATATTGTATATCAGCAAGTATGTGCCCCAAATATGCTATCTTTCTCTTTTATTGGTGGTCAAAAGTTCTCTGTTTCTTTCTATTCTGTGCAACACCTTTTCATTCGTAATGTGATCGGTCTATGGTATTTTCCAAAATTCCTCCTAATAGACCAGGGCGCATCTGTAAAAATATTAGTACATTTGGACGTTGAGAGGTGACTTAAATTTTTTTGCAGAAATTGCTTGAAAATAAATCAAATAATAATATTTGAGTTATCCTCCCTCTCAAAAAGGTCCGGAACATTGTTTAAATAATCAAAATGTCAAAAAATTAAGGAAAACTTCGATTTTTTTCTTGGTTTTTTGATTATAACTTTAAAAGTATTCATTTCCGAGAAAAGTTGTACTGACATAAAAGTTGCTTAATTAAATTTCCTACAATATAGAATTGGCTAACTAAAAATTTAAAAAATAGTCACACTTGTTGCAAAATATCAATAATTTTGAAAAAAAAAATACAAAAAGAAATATTCGCATTTTGCGTTTTTTAACCATTTATGCTACACTTAGGACCTTCACATTTCACCCTGAAAAACTTTATGATACATTAAAGCAATACTGTAAATTTCATTAAGATCGGTTCAATATATTTTGCAAAATAAATTTTTCAATCCAGCTTTCAAAAAAAAATTCATTTTTTCAAAATGTTACAGGACTGAAAATAAATCAGATAGCAAGTTGAAATTTTTTTTGTATATAGAAGTGTACTGTACCTCTCATTTTCAGTTTTGCAAAATTAAAATCGATTAACACCACGGCGTCAGGATTTTTTTTTAAATAAACATTTATTATTGGTGCTACGCGCAGGACAGCGGATAGTTTGCTCTGATTGGGCACTCCAATGACCTTTGATAATGATTGATACATTTTAATTTTTATTACATTTCGATATAAATAAATAAATTTGTTTATTGCAAAATAAAAACCCATACTCTATCTTTTGAAATAACACTTTTATTAGCAAAACTTTCTTTGTTAATATATTTTAACTTAAATAATAAAAGTTTATTATTTTTAAACATATGCAATTGTTTAAACAATATTTCACAAACAATAATAAAATTAGTTTGATATTTGTGGAATTAAAATATTAACATACAACAAAATATAGAGTAAGAAAATAATATATTAGATAAAGATTGGAAGAAATTTTGGTGGAAATCAACTTGTGTGAATCGAACAGTGCTGTCCCGTAGCACCAATAATAAATGTTTATTTCAAAAATTTTCTGACACCCTGGTAATTAACCGATTTTAATTTTGAAAATTACAAATGAAAGGTACAGTACATTTCTATAAGTAAAAAAAATTTCAACTTGACACCTGCTTTATTTTCAGTCCTGTAACATTTTGAAAAAATGAACTTTTTTTGCGAAAGCTGGATTGCAAAATTTATTTTGCAAAATCTATATAACCGACCTTAATAAAATTTACAGTATTATTTTACTGTATCATAAAGTTTTTCTGGGTGAAATATGAAGGTCCTAAGTGTAGCATAAATGGTTGAAAAACGTAAAATGCGAATACTTCTTTTTGTATGGTTTTTCGCCATTATTGCTATTTTGCAACTAGGGTGACTATTTTTTAAATTTTTAACCAATTCCATATTGTAGCAAATTTAATTACGCAACTTTGATGTCAATACAACTTTTCTCGAAAATGAATACTTTTAAAGTTATAATCAAAAAACCAAGAAAAAAATCGAATTTTTCCTTAAATTTTTGATATTTTGATTATTTAAACAATGTTCCGGACCTTTTTGAGAGGGAGGATAACTCAAATATTATAATTTGATTTATTTTCAAGCAATTTCTGAAAAAAAATATGAGTCACCTCTCAACGTCCATCTCAAAACAGATGCGCCCTTGACTATAAAAGCTACATATCAAAAGCGTCCGGTTTTCTCATTAAGTCAACATTAATAATCCAAGTTTAGACAAAATAAAGGAGAATAGAATGGAAATAACATTTTACAATCCGATATCGGAATTGCAGATTGAGTCTTTGTTTACTTAGAAATTCCTCCCAGATATACAATGGAGATGCTAGGTGTAGAACATCAATAACTTCGTATGAAGTAGAAGAGTAGGATGTAACGATTATATTAGCGTTTAAATAGGCCTAATGACAACAAATCGACGCATTCAGCGAAGACTGTACTAACTCATTTTTTTAAGTTTTCGAATAAAGCAAGATAAAGTTTTGATTAATGCAAAAAATCAGGGGTTCTTATTTACTAAATTGTTTTTATATTTATCCATTGTGTTTACCGTATTGTTCTATTTGTGCTTTTGAACATGTCAATTTTTTTTCTTTATATGGTTTTTGACTGAGTTAGTACAGTATTCGCTGGAAAAAATCGGGAAAATCCTGGATAGTACATCCTGGATACTTATTTATACTTATAAAATGCACCTTCTATTCACATGTATTATTTTTATCTAATAGAAATTTATACGCTGTACAACTTTTAAAACGTAAACAATGTTGTTCATGTAGGCGTATTTTACTTAACCCGGCACCTGCCACGTGGGGTGCTACCAGCACCCCATAACACATTTTTATCAAATATTTGGTATTTCAAGTTTGGTAACCGAGCTGTGCGTCATAGTAGCTTTCTATAATATTATATAGCATATATGTGTTAGTGTTTGAAGTGGTTATTTAGTGTCATTTTGAACTTATAGCTCTAAAGTCGAATTGGGGTGTCATCATCTGGCACTTTAACTTTTAAATTTTTTTTATATGTTTGATAAACAGGTCAATTTTACATTTTTTTATTGAAATAACTTATTTAAATGATTAATATAGGCTCTATACTCACTAAATCTTAATTTTTTTTAGATATTTTACTTGACTTCATTCATTATGGCTTGGTACTTTCTAATTTGCTTATAACACCTTTTTATTTTATTTTTTAACTTTTATAACATATTAATGGCTAATAAGTTAATAAAACATGTTCATTTATATTCTTGTGGTACTCAACACATTATTTTGTTTTTTAAACAAGTAGATCACAGAAAATTTTTAAGGGGTGCTGTGAGCACCCCACGTTGCTGTGAGCACCCCACGTGGCAGTTGGCGCCTTGCAAAGCCACGTGGCAGGTGCCGGGTTAACCCTCTAACCGGCAAGCGTTCTTTAAAGAACTCGTCTTTGGAAATCTGAAAAACCTATACCTGAATATTATTATCGTTTAAACATATGTCGTTCCGTCCGTCAACAGGTGTTTAACATTTGCTGAAAAGATTAATGCAATCCAAAATTTGGTTTGCACGCTGCTTTCAATATTGTTCAAAAAGGCAGTGTAGACGCATCGATAATTATTTGTCGAAACGACCACGTGTTGTATCAAATATAATTTGTATTCTGAATATCCAATCGACTTGGGAATTTTTTTAGTAAGTAACATAAATGTCTTTTATCAATAAAAATTACTACATAGTTGGATTACAGAAAAAAACAGTTGTAAAAAATGTTTGATAAAGTGAAGCGTTCTTTGAAGAACGCTTGCCGGTTCAAGGAAAAAAATAGTGAACTTATTTTTGTTTTTTTTTATTTTAGAAAGGGATTATTAGTTTGATTACAGAAAAAAACAGTTGTAAGAAATGTTTGACAAAGTGAAGCGTTCTTTGAAGAACGCTTGCCTATATAATAAAAAATATATTATTACTGAAACCAAATTTTTTTTTCTTAATCCGGCAAGTGTTATTTAAAGAACGCTTCACCAACCAACTTTTTTATGTTTAATCCGGCAAGTGTTCTTTAAAGAACGCTTCACCTTTTTTACCAAGAAAGTGAGCCAATATACTTTTTTACCTGTTTTATTGCTTTTTTTAGTTTCTTTTACCAATAATTGCCTAGAGAAAAATTCCCAACTTTCTATCTATATTATTTCAGTTTTGCCTGCTAGAGGGTTAAAATGCGAAAACTATACTAACTCACGAGACAATGACGATTCCGTTCGGAATGCCGAGGAAGACTATACTAACTTTGATTCAGATAGCTTATTACCTATCTCAGATAGGAGATAGGATAGTTTTCGTGGGATAATGTAAAGATATACAAGTTAGTACAATATCGAAGTGAAAAATTGGTTGCCTAAACGTGAACAAATTAACTTAGAACTTTGTTCGTTGAAAGGCATCCCGGTTATCTAATTTGTCAGGGGTGTAACTCAAAAACGCCAAAAATTGAGTTAGTACAGTCTTCGTTGGATGCGTCGAAATATAGTAGGTAGTAAACATGGCCAGAGACGGTTCCTCAATGGGAAGAAGATCAGTGGGAATACCATGAAAAGAATGGAACTACAGCTTATTGAAAGTGCATTGAAAACAGACAGAGTCATGTCTACCTAAGAAAATGAAGAAGATTTTCCGTTTTTGTAGCAGGGGATGCACTTAATACTCTTTTATGTTCCGATTTTTTTTTAATTAGCAACTTAGTAATTAATATGTCTAATAGGAAATTTTTTTTATACAAAAAGATAATTTTTATAATTTTATTTATTATTATTAAATATTTACATATTAGGACCTTACGTTATCCTAAAACGAGTTTCATACTGAGTCGAAAAAAGTTACATAATTTGTTTTTTATTGAAGTAAACTAACAAAGTTCCGGCTCTGTAGTCAATAAAAGTTTTTAACAGCCTTCCACGTCTTTAAGTTAGACAGGGAGCAGTAAACTCGAAACAAAGCTCCACAAAATGACCTAGCAGAAAAAATCTATTTATCGATAAAAAACACACAACGTAAAAATCCTGCAAGACAATGCTGTTTACTTGCCGCAACGAATTGAATGCACATCCATGGGCTTTCCTAAATTACCTTATTCAAGCTCTTAACGAAGTTCCGTGAAATAAAAAGTTTTCTTTTATGCTTTTCCTTTTATCTTTTACGTACTACAAAGAAATAATTTGGTTTATACCGTCACTCCCAATTCTTTTAAAACAGTATCAATAACATTCGCTTTGTTGACAGATTTGTGTAATGCTGGGGCCACAGTAACGTCTAATGCCGTTAATTAACGAATTATTTGCCATCTCCATAATGCAATGCAATGCAATGCGTAATGTAGTACGTAAAAGAGTACTACAAAGAAATAATTTGGTTTATTCTGTCAGTCTAAATTCTTTTAAAACAGTATCAATAATATCCGCTTTGTTGACAGTTTTGTGCAAGGGATTCTTCGGATTTTTAACTACATAGAGCATAGACAAAACCTACAGAAATAAATGATTATATGGAATTTTTTATAAGGTCATAACAAAAAAAAATGGTATATTTAACAAGGAAAAAAATATGGTATAATGAGCAAAATTATTTTTATCTATCTATCTATAAGCGAGGTTCCTACAACCTCTGCCGCTTCTCGCATTTCCACCGCCATCTTTTTCTGTCCATCCATTCGTCTACTTTGATGGCTCCATCTCTCATGATGTGCCGTACATTTTCTTCCCAGGCAACTGAAGGCCTTGCCCTTCTTCTTTTTTGTTATGGTATGTAATTTAAAGCTTTCTTTGGCCAACTATCTTCATTCATTCGTTTCACGTGACCATACCACAATGGTTGTCTCGTTTCAATTATATATGCTCTGGAATATACAGTATTTGTCCTCCTTCTAATATATTCATTCCTGATTTGATCTTTTTTTGGATATACCACACGCTCTCCTTGGATAATACATTTATACTACTTCTATTCTTTTTCGATCTTTATTTATAAGATTTTTAATTATATTTATAAGAGTTTAAAATATTGTTAACAAATTTCTGCTCAATGTTCAGTATAAACAGGTATAAAACACGTTATACAGACGTAAATTTTTTTAAATTCTTTCTTGGGAATAAATATTTTTTCTGGAGAGGGACTGGTAATGGCAGGTTTGCTTTCAATATTCAGCGTAATACGATTTCCTCTCATTGTTTGAGCCCTTTTCAGGATGTGGTGACACTAAATATTGTTAGCTTGATAGCTTCATTTGCTGTGTCAGATGGACGACTTTGTGAAGGGATTTTCCCAACAAAATTGTACCCATTTTGCTTTAGTAATGTAAATCGTTCTATTGTCATTTATGGTTAAAGTCTCTAAATCATTGGATCAAAAAGTTTCCCAGTTAGGACCGTGGCCTGATCCATAAACCTCTACTCAAAAGATATGAGCAGCATTATAAAGATGACCCTTTATCGAAAGTTAAAATGGGTCTGGAGGGGAAATGTTACAGGCTATATCTGCCTAGAGAACGGACAGGTAGTCCCAGCTGATCACGAGTCTGGACGTGAAACAAAGAAAGAGACGCCCCTGTAAGCCAATATAGAATCTTGGCAACGATCCCACTATCCAGGAAACTACATGTCCCTGACGAACAGCCAGATGGCATTAAGGAAGAAAAAAGTGAGATTACAACGAGATATTGACGAAGTAAGACATGTTCTAGGTACCTCCTTTTTTCTGGATTACATGAGAAGCGCGATCCACCAAACGAAAAAGAATAAAGCGGCTGGTCTGATCGATATACGAACAGAACAAATAAAGAACTTGGAACACAAGCCGTAGAGAAGCTCGTAAAAATGCTACAATGGATGATTGCTGCATCCGTATTTTACAAATCCCCATAATCTAAGGGAAAGTTAAAATGGCGGTCCTCTTAAATCAGGAAAGTATTCGGCGTATTCAAAGAGTTTTAGACATGTTTGTCTGTTGTGAGACTTTTTCCGGGCGTCCAAAAAATTATACTGATCCAGATCGCTGAATCTGTAAAGACTAAAATTATTCTAGAACAATCATACTTCACACCCGGAAAGTGCTAATTCAGTCAAATCCTTAATCTCATACAACATATTGAAGATGGTTTTGGACGGAAAGAAATAACGGGAGTAGCTTCCATACACCTAATTGCCACCTATGACACAGTTAGCTATCAACCGCTGCTGGAAAAATTCTACGACACTACAATTCTTACAAAGGATTTCCGATTTACACGGTTAGTGAAATGTCTTCCCTAGAATAGACGCTTCTACGTAAAACTTTAGTCCAAGAACACTCAGTGTAGGGATTAAAAAAATGGACTCCCACAAGGAAGTGTCCTCACGCCGATTTTATACAACATATTCACCAACGACCAACCCATAAACCAACAAACACGTCAACTTATTTACGCTAATGATACAATGGTGGCAGCTCAGGGCACAAATTTCAAATAAAAGTGGCAAATGCTGTAGAAGACTATACTATAATGAAAACCATCTTAAATAGAACCAAACAAAAACCTAGGTTTGTGCTTTCCACCTTAGAAACAAGCATGCCCAAGGGACGTTGGAACGGCGTACGTCTGGTTAGAACTCTATTTCATCGGTGCCACTGTCAAAAATAAGCTTAGAAATAATATTATTTGCAAACTAACTATGTAATACAAAATGGATAGCATAATATTGCCAGTCAATGCTGTTTGCTTGCCGCAACGAATTGAATGCACATCCGTGGGCTTTCCTAAATTACCTTATTCAAGTTCTTAACGAAATTCCGTGAAATAAAAAGTTTTCTTTTATGGTTTTCCTTTTATCTCTTACGTACTACAAAGAAATAATTTGGTTTATACCGTCACTCCCAATTCTTTTAAAACAGTATCAATAACATTCGCTTTGTTGACAGATTTGTGTAATGCTGGGACCACAGTAACGTCCAATGCCGTTAATTAACGCATTATTTGCCATCTCCGTAATGCAAATAATGCGTTAACACTAGAAAGTCGGGCCTAGCTTACCTACCTAGAAAGCCGGAAGGGATCATTTTGGCCCCACGTTCTTTAATCAATTAAAACTCAGTGTAAAAAAATTAAATTTACTCTAGACGAAAGAATCTGATTTTATTTTTTACTTTCATTGTTTAACACGTTCGCTGCCTATCAAAAACATTCGGAACACCATACAGTTTGCAGTTTTTGATATTTGCCACACATTGCCTTGTTACAGCCGCGGCAACGATTGGAAGTATGATTTCCTTTACAAAATATTTTCAACTGATATTTTTGTCGTTTTTTGATTGTAACAGTGATAGTTGTTGGTAGACCTGGTGTTGCGAGGCGTAGTTCCAGATTTCGGGAGGCAAGGTATGGGGCCCATAATTCTTCACACAGCCGAAGAATAAAGAATAAACTTACAAAGACTGAGTCTACTTCCAGTTATTTCTTTATAAATAATCCATGCATTTACTGCTTCCAAGTCAAGAGTATTATAAAACACCTACATAGGCCATCGTCTTGAAGTTACTTTTGCAGTGGTGTCATGGCCAAATTAGCAGTTCTGGAACGCACTTTCCTTAACTTTTTTACAAGTAAAATATTACTCTATGTTTTTTTTTTAATAAAAACTACGTCTGCATATTTTAAAATGTATATGCAGAGAGCGTTTTCTATAATCCATGTTTTATTTACAAAACCTAAATTCTCTATTTATTTTTTTCTTCTTTTCATAACCAGTGCCGGAACGGCGTTCCGGCACCATGACACCACTTTATTTTTGTAGTATAAAGACGCGTCATTTGGTCCTCTACACCCACAATTGTATCTTTGTGTTCACTTGTGTTCACCAACAATTTTATCTTTATTACGTAGATGATCAGTACCAGTATAAGGGTAACCATTTACAATAAACATACATAAATGTAATTTTACCCATCCGACAGGAATTTGAAAGAAAGGCTCGTCAAATTTCCCAGAAAAATATAATAACTTACACAGGGCCAATTTGGCCCCTTTAGACTTCTATGGTAGGTTTGTTAGAAAAACCGTTTAATAAATTTAGTAAACAATATTTTTTTGTGTTAAATAATTCTTTGTATCAAAATATTAAAAGTCATAGAATATGAAATTATTATTGCCTCAAATAAAAAAACTACAATAACTTCAAATCGCAACAGGGTCCAAATTGGCCCCTCCGACTTTGTAGTGTTAATTAACGGCAATACACGTTACTGTGGCCCCAGCTTAAGGGATTCTTTGGATTTTTTTAACCAGATAGCGCATAGACAAAACCTACAGAAATAAATGGTAAATGTAAAATTTTACATAAACCCATAAAAAAAAGAAAAAATGGTATGTATATTTAAAAAAATATATTATATTTAAAGTAGAACTATACAATGATTACTGCGCTAATAATCGGCAAAATAACGTAAAAGACCGAAAACATTATACGTTATGAAATAAAAAGAGGAAAATTAACTTTTCATAACCCCATAACGAAAAACAATAAAAACATTATGGTATCTTGAACGAAATTACTACATTCTCAAGAGTTTAAAATATTTGTAACGAAGTTCTGCTCAATGTTCAATATAGACAGGTATAAGAAAGCATTTTAACAGACATGAAATTTTTGTTATTTTTTCTTGGGAAAAAAAAATTTTTTCTAGAGAGGGACCAATAATAGCAGGTTTCAATATTCAGCATGATCTGAGTTCCCCTTATTTCTTCAGCCCATTTCAGGGTGTGGTGGCACTAAGTATTGTTAGCTTGATGCCTCCATGGGTTGCTATCCTGTCCTAGTATTGTTCCCACGTTGCTTCGGTAATGTTGAACGTTCTTTTAATTTTCTTTGGCAAGAAAAGGTTCAACTTTAACTAAGGCCAAATGCAAAGAATGTCTAAATCATTGGATCAGAAAGTTTCCCAATTAGAACCGTACCCTGATATAAACATCTACTCTAAACATATAAGCAGGTATACGAAGATGACCTTTTCTCGGAAATCAAAAAGGGTTTGGAGAGGAAGTGCTACAGGCCATATCTGCCAACAAAACGGGCAGGTGTTGCAAGCTGGTCACGACTCTGGACCTGAAACAAAAGAGCAGACGCACATGTAAGCAAAATCATGGTCTGGGCAACAATCCCGCTGTTTCGGTACCTACACGTTCTTGACAAACAGCCAGACGAAATCAAGGAAGAACACTGTGAGAGTACAACGAAAACTCGACGAAGAAAGGTACAACCTTTTGCCTGGAGTAGATGAGAGGGCGATCCACCAAATGAAATATAATAAAGCGGCTGGCCTGAACAATATACGAGCAGAAGTAATAGAGAACTTTGACCAAAAACCGTAGATAAACTTGTAAAAATGCTGTAATGAACTCTTTTGTGACATTTTCAAGGCCTCCAAAAGAATGATACTGATCCAGATCGCTGAATTTTTAGAGACTAAAATTATTCTAGAACAGTCATAATTCACACTCGGAAGGTGCTATTGCAGTCAAATGCTTAATCTCACGCAACATATTGAAGATGGTTTTGGACAGAAAGAAATAACGGGAGTAGCTTTCATAAACCTAACTGCTGCCTAAGACATAGTTAGCCATCAACGGCTGCTGAAAAATTCTACGACGCTACAAAGGATTTTCGATGTACATGGTTAGTGAAATGCCTTTTGTAAAACAGACGCTTTTACCTAACAATTTTAAGAAAGCA
Organism: Diabrotica virgifera virgifera; assembly: GCF_917563875.1. Taxonomy (NCBI): domain Eukaryota; kingdom Metazoa; phylum Arthropoda; class Insecta; order Coleoptera; family Chrysomelidae; genus Diabrotica; species Diabrotica virgifera. The sequence goes on from NC_065445.1 coordinate 215,634,675, forward strand.
ACCCTTCACGTCCAAGAACAGTCGGTGTAAGGACTAAAAAAATGGACTCCCACCTGATTTTATACAACTTATACACAAGTCACTAACCCATATACCAACGAACACGACAATTTATTTTCGCTGATAATACCGTTGTGGCAGCTAAGGGAAGAACTTTAAATGAATGAAGTAAGTTAAAAAATAGTATATCAAAGTGTGTGAATAATTTATTTCTTTAGCTGAGCGTTTTCAACAGAAACGTCATCATCCGAGCTAATGCTACAATAAAAAAAGAAATCTTGTAAGAAAAAGAAGTACAATACTTTTTTATACTTACGTCAATTAGTAAAAAGTACCACTACGTTGAGGCATATGCGTGAGCATTTTGAAAATATGAATCTGCATTACAGTGTGCAGTCATGTACCTATAGTCTAGGAATTGAAGCTGGAAAAATAGCAAAACCTCGCAATTTTTTTTTCCAGCATCGATTTGTACAAAAATTTGGGACTAGGCTCATTTCACCTTCTAGTTCATTTTCTATATTGAGCCGTTGTACGCATTTGGTTTTTAAGGGTGAAAACCACCCCTAATTGTAAAAAATTATAAAATAACATTTCAAGCTTTAATATTGTCAACATTTGCTGCTTATTAGTTACATAATGATTGTTTTGTGCTTAAAGATATAATATCACAATATTTCAACCTTAAAACCACCCCTGTTAGAGCTATATATGAAAAGTTTACTTATCCTAAAAGAATAATTTCGGCTTGTATCAATTTACATAATAATTTGGGGTTAGAATCGTCTTACCCTGTACTTAATATTCTATATCATACTCAAGGGCGTTGATTATTTTTAGGCGTGTAAACTACCCTTATTGTCAAAAATTATATAAAAACATTGTAAACTGTAATATAGGTATATAATAGGTTTTGACTGGTTAAATAATGACTGTTTTTTGCTTTGGGATATAATATCATAATATTTAAACCCTTAAAAACCACCCTTAATAATATTGCAATTTTTATAAGTAGACAATTTAATAGATCTATACAGAAAAAAGTAGAATTAAAGAATTAAAAAAACATTTATTTACACAAAAATACGAATTTACAAATATATAAAAATATACATACAAATAGTTTTTTAGTCATCCAGTATACGAACCGGCTCTGTGGCATTATATAGGGACATTGAAAATGCTCTATAAGGGGACTATTTCTCGAAAAAAAAAAATTAGTTTTATAAACAGCTCCTTCACTTTTGGCGATAAAACGTTTTTTCAATAACAGTTTTGTAGGATTTGTGAAGAGCAATAAGACTGTGTAAATTAAATTTCGTAAGATCCCTTAATTTTTAATTGAGGTGGGATTAAAGGGCTCGAATAAGGGGATATTTGCTCGTAAATGGATGTTTTAAATAGCTATATCTCGCTTAGTGTTCACTGTAATGAAAAGCTATGCATAAGAGAATTTTAGCTATTAAAAAAGCTACAATTTAGTAACTATCATTTTTTCGTGTCTCCAGTATTTTAGGAGATATTTTGAAGAAAATGATAAAAAATGTAAAATTGCAAAAAAACAATTTTTCTTTAAACTCCAATTTTTCTAAAATTAGGCCATTTAAATAGGTCAAAGTTCTTGGGTGTATTGACAATATTAATGTAAAAGCAATTATAGAAAGGCGAAGACCAATTTTTAGTTACAAGGGTAGGTAGGAGGTTGTTTTCACTGTTTTTTTCGTAGAGAAAAATAGGTTCCGACTTTTTTTTGATCATAAGTTGCTCAATTTTTATGCTAGAAACTTTTTATTATTTTTTTAAGATCTTATTGTATGCTTGAAAAAAACATCATGTAAGTTTTTTTGGAAAAATGCACAGTTTTCCCGTTATTTTGCTTTGATTATTTCAATTTATGCATTTAACGAAAAAAGCCAACCTTTAACCTGCCTTATCTCGGTTTGTATAGGTCGTAAAGATATTATAGGAAAACAGATTCGTTTGTGTTACTAAAAGATACAATTTTAATATCTACAGTTCTTTTGATTAAATGCATATTTTTCGAGTTCTTCTTAAAAAACCCTCTAAAAAAGTCGATTTTTCCGTCGAAAAACTGTTACTTTCAACCACGAATAACTGGAAAAATATTAGTTTTACGAAGAAAATGTAAAAAACATTTTTTTCTTTAAATTACTTTTTACATCGATTTACATGGTTAAAATGTAATAAAAAAATTCCCACCCCGCGATGGGGTGGCAACTACCCTCAAGGTTTTAGCGTACAGCAGCATGATATAGAAAATGATCCTTGGACTATTCCCTACCTTCTGTGAAAATTTCAATAAATCCATGCTGGACGAAAAAATTGCAAGTCAAAATCCTTCATTTCCTCGACTACTATGTTTTTGTTTGATTTGTCCAACTGCAAATAGGAAAAACAGAAATAACGGCTAGATAAACGTAACACAAACACATAAAAAACTTTAATCATGTTGTGGGTGTATCACCCAACCATTTTGGCGTAGTAGAGACAGTTGACTAAGACAGGTCAGTGTGTTTACTATTTCAAAAGTTGCCACTTGGAGTATGAGCGGTAGATTATTTTTTTTTGTCTACGATCTTTATTTATGTTTTTCCGATGTTAATCTGAAGTCCGGATTCTTTGCCTATCAGGCTTAACAGTTCGATGCTTAGCCGTACCCGTGAGTTATTTTGCTGCTAATAAAAGTATCTGAGTATAGCAGGTTACTAATATTTCTGCCTCTTATAGTGGTTTGCCTATGTCATTCGTCTTAGGTCTGGATCCCGCCTACGAAAAAAAAGTTGATTAATAGCAAGCTGAAAAGTTGTTAATAGCTTAAGGGTGTCTAGTTGGACAAACTTTGATATATGGGAACACTGGAACAGGTTAAAAATTTGGAACGGTCAGACCACCAAAACGGCACATGTATTTTATCCGGCAGAACAGACTTAAACTCTCCGAACAGAGATTAAACTCTCATGCAAAAATCATACTGCTATTGATCACCAAATGGGCGTTTTAATGAGTGGAACATGTAGAATATGTCAAATGGCAGGAATTATTACAGGTGATAAACAGCAGTTTGATTTTTGCATGAGAGTTTAATCTCTGTTCGGAGAGTATAAGTCTGTTCTGTCGGACAAAATAAATGTGCCGTTTTCGTGGTCTGACCGTTCCAAATTTTAACCTGTTCCACAATTAAAACTGCCCCTGTTCCAGTGTTCCCACTGTTTATCCGACTAGACACCCTTAAGCTATTAACACATTTTCAGGTTGCTATTAATCAACTTTTTTTTCATACGCGGGATCCAGACCTATCTAGTAACTAGTACGTCGTACGTCGTATTCGTCATTGTATTCGAGCCTTAGTCTGTCACTAGTTTTCTGGGCACTGCATACGTTAAAAAGTGTTCAACCAAGGATTTGGCAACTGTTTCGGCTTCTCTAGTCTTTATTTCTTATCCTTCTAAGTATTTACTTATTAACTGTAGTGTCAATATATTATATTTTCATATTCGTCGTCCATCTCAAATGGGCCTACTAGCTCTAAGTTTTTGTTATATACATACTTAGTAACGTTTTATATCGTTATATATCGTATATTTCGTAACCTTTTATTTCGTATTTTTATAACGTTATATACATCTCATAACATTGTTTTTGACAGTTTGGCAAGTGGTAATTTCCACTATTCAATTACAGTGGAACCCCGATAACTCGGATTAATCGGGACCGCGGCCGATCCGGGTTATCGAAAATCCGAGATAGCCGGAGAATATGGTAAAAATTAATAAAATACGGTATACTTACAGATAAACTCCGTTAGAATTGAAATAACATGAAATATATTTATAAATATGCACAGTACCTACTCATTAAAATTACCAAAAAAAAACACCAAACACAAACGTAAGCAAATGGAAGCGAACAATACAAGACACACAATACAGTCACAATGATGTAATGTAAAGACCATTATTTATAAAAGAATATTTTAAATAGTCTTTCCTAAACAATGCTGACAGTTTGAAATAAAAAGGAATAGATACTACAGACACGTGGCTGTTGTTTCTGCGGCGTGTGCTATGAGTCATTTTTAATATCGTATAGTTCAAATTACACACATACACATTATCTCTCAAATATTATATTACATACATTTTTATTGTTGAAAGGTTTGTCTGATAATTAACTATTTTGATGGTAAATACGCCACAAATAAATTGAAAAATACAAAATATTGAAAATCAAAATGTTTATCTGATGAAAATCCGTCCGGGTTAGCCGGACTTCCGGGTTATCGGGGGCCGACTTATCGGGGTTCCACTGTACTCTATTGTATTTTTCTAGCATGATCCACCAACGAATTCTTTTATAATAATATTTAGACCATATTTAGATTTACCGAAAAATAGTTTTTTTTTTCAAATGTAACTAGTATCTAATTTATAAAATAACGATTCATTCATAAAACAAATCAAACCATCATTCGAAATTTGTTGCGATACATCGACGAGCCAAACAGAATCTTAAGTAAAATTAATCTTGCTAACTTAATGGCGTCTAAATTTACCACGTTTATGTTAGTGAAACTGTGCGGCAAAATATTAATAACCCAGTGCATTGTCCGAATAAAATTAGCAAGGACAGAGGCTATTTATATGTTTCGTGTTTTATTATTAGATGTATTCATGTTTTTGAAAATTTCAGCGATTGCATCGATGCATCGGCATAATCATAACCACGCATATTGAGGTATTATTGATGTTTTATATGCGTGATAAAATTATCAAGCTTTTGAAAATATGCGATAACTGCTTTCAATTACTATGCAATTATTTAGGTATGAATATAAAGTACAGAGTAAACAAAAATATAAATTTGATCATTCAGTGATCACGTCCTTTGTGATCAGTGAGTCAGTGATCCAAGTTCCCTGATAGTGCAGTTAGTGAATGTTTTCACCTCCGATTTCGTTGAACCTCCATCGATTTTCATGAAAATTGGTCAGTAATTAGAGGATACCTTAACCCTTAAACGCCCAAGGGTGGGTAAAAAATGTCCACCTAATGCGTATTCCCTTGTAACATATTTATTACGTGTTTAAAAATTTTTAAAAAATTTGTTATTGTTAAAAAGACAGTCCTTTATCGAATGTTAATTTGGTTCTACCGATATTTTTGAAAATAAAAGTAGCATCTTGAGTTAAATATGGGTGGGCATAAAAAGTACACCCTTGGTAAAACTTGTTACTAAAGGTTTCTATATAATTTCTCGTTGGTAGGAAGATAATCCATATAATTATCGACGTATAATTATATAATCTACATAATTATCCGCCAATGAGGAGGTTCAAAGGAAGAATGTGGAGAAAATCGACAAATGTGAATTAGTGGATTTTACTGGTATGTTAATTTTGATGTACCTTGTAATTTTGTTATAAGGTTTGTAAATTGTTTATATTAAGATTTTAGAAGATGACTGTGTTTATTAAGCATAAGAATCTTAAGTTTAATCCATTTCCAACAACTCTCAATAAATATATTAGCTATTTTCGAGGTGGACATTTTTTACCCACCCTTGGGCGTACATGGAACCTAAAAAAGGTTGGGCGTTTAAGGGTTAAGGAAGAAAGGTGACATGATGCCAACTTGCGATTTTACCCTGGGGGTAGATGCCACCCCTTCTCGGGGGTGAAAATTATTTAATTAAAGTGATACCATAAATCTATACAGGGACAAATTCTAAGTAAAATTTGTTATTAATATAAATCAATACTTTTTGAGTTATTAAAGATCAAAAATTTTATTTTTTCGTAAAAAAATGCATCTTTTGAAGCGGTTTTTCATGTATAACTTAAAAACTATAAGCTTTAAATAAAAGGTATTACACATTACCAAAATTGAAGATAATAAAAAACTGAATACACTTCTTACTTCTACAACTAAAATAATGTTAATTCAAAGTGAATTATGTGCAATTGAATGTATATTTTTTTCGACAAGTACTCAAATCTAATTAATAAAGCTTAAGTGACGGGAAAACGATGCATTTTATAAAATATACGTGCTAAATACTTGTCAAAGTACTTCGGAATACCTATCAAATGAGCTAGAGAAGAAGTTAATAGCAATAAAATTAAGCAAGTTATGATGAAAATAAGAGAACCCTTTCGAATTTTTTAGGAAAAAGTGAAAAATACATCATACGCCATTTCCACAAAAATTGAGATTTATAGTAATACTTACAAGAATTTCTTTATATTAGCATAAGTAATGATTTCAACAATTGTGACATGGTTTGAATGCATATTTTGAAAAAAAGATATAATTTAAAAAAAATCAGTATTTTTAAAATTATCGTAATTTTCACATTCTTTTGATAATAAGACCAAAAATAATCAACATACGTAAAAAATGATATATAACCATATTTAAATTTTTTCTGTATCAAATATTTTACCTGTTTTACTATTTCTGTAGGGTAAATAATACCCGAGATAGAAACGTTTTAAGCTTAAATTTTGCTGTGAGAACCATGTAATCGGAGCCTTTAACATTTTATTTTTAAAAATGTATGGGGTTTAAAATATTAAATTCATAGTAGTTTAATATCCCTTGGAATTAGCTTTCAAGCGGTTTTTAGGTTATTCTGATATCGCAAAAATTAACAGAGTTATTTAAAAAAAAAGAACAATAACATTTTTTGGAAAAATTTTTAAAAGATAAATTTTTTGAAAAATTGTAGGAATGTAAATTTTTATGCTATCAACTCTTTGGGGACTCATTTGATAGATATTTTTAACTACTTTGACAAAAATAAGTTTATGTTAGAAAATAAATGCATCATTTCCCCGTTATTTAAGCTTGAATATTTAGATTTGGTTACTCACCAAAAAAAAATATACATTCATTTACCTATAACTCACTTTTAATTAATTAACGTTAGGCGGTTTATGTGGTAAGGGGTTTATTTAGTTTTTTATTAGCATCAATTTCGGTAATAATACCTTTTTTGCAAAAACTTACAGTTTTTGAGTTATTGATGTAAAATCGTTTTAAAACATGTATTTTTTTCACGAAAAATTCAATTTGATCTGTAATAGCTCAAAAAGTTTTGTTTTACTTTAATAACTTTATATACCAAATTTAGCTTAGAATTTGTCCTGCTATCGAATTATGGGGATATTTTTAATAAAGTAATTTTCACCCCCGAGAAGAGGTGGCATACATCCCTAGGGTAAAAGCGCATGTTGGCACCGTGTCAACTTTGTTTCTTGAGATATCCTCTTACCACTCAACAATTTTCATTCAAATCGATGGAAGTTCAACGAAATCTGAGGTAATAGTTTATATCCACTTTCAGTGACTTGACTATGATTGTATGGTTTTAATCTGTGTCTGTAGAGTAGAGAGGACGAGTTAAGTTTCACAGCACTTTAGTAACAATTGAGGCGCTCAGAGCAACAGTGACCTAAGCCACAAACTGACCTTTTTTCAGATTAATATATCAATAAAAGCAGCAACATTAAATCGTTGGATTAACAAGGATCTACACAATGTACACAACCTACCTCTATATTTGGCTAAATCCCATAAGCACAATGGAAATACTAATGCAAAAATTGCATTTATCTCAAAACTTCGTTTTTGGGGTTAGGCCACTGTTGCTCTGAGCGTCTCAATTAACCCATATTCTCCCAGGGAGCTGTCGCCCTTAGCTCATTGTCCCTCGCGCCATTTCCAGGAAGGTGGACAAATCACTCTCCCTCCCTCTCTCTCTCAAATATCTCTCGTATTAACGATAACTCCGGCATTCATTTAGGACATGCTCGACAGTTTCGTCGTCTCGTTCGCACTTCCTGCATAGAGGGGTGTCTGCTAGCCCCAGTGTGTGGAGGTGTTTGCTTAGATCACAATGACCAGTTAATCAAGCCTAGGTTTTCCTGATTTGGAAAGGAAAGGAAAGGAAAGGAAAGATCATTCCCACGGACCTTCCTGATGCTGACTTCCCAAGGTTCCTTAGTGTTACTTTGGAAAGTCTACATCCTGGCCCTTCTTTCCATCTTTTCACGGTGTGCGTACGGGAGTGATATTTGTAAATTTCCGCGATTGTTGCAGTTGACCAACCAAAAAGATCACCAGTTCCTAAAAGTCTTAGACTTGCTGTCTTCCTAGCTATCTGGTCAGCAATGCAGTTACCTTTTCTTCCATTGTGTCCTTTTATCTATCTCAGGATAATGTTGTTACCCTCCCAAGCTTGGGACAGTGACTCATGACACTCCATTACTAACCCTGATGTGTTACGTGGTCTATTCATAGTTAGTAGCGTTTGTCTGCTGTATGTACAGATTGTTGTGGTTTACCGGCTATACATTTTCATGGTTTGTATACAGCAGTTGGTATTACAATCAACTGTAATGCTTATTTTTTAAATAGTTTTAGAATATTTTTAAAATAAAAATAATAAGTAAGATTGTTTGTCTTTACAATGACAAAGAGATGTAAGGTCCAGTGACCAAAGCATCATAACACATATTGGCTTGTTTGCCAGTGAGATGTGCACATACACAAATACGCGAGCACGAAAACTAAAAACTGTCCATTATGGTCCGAGAGCTGTTAGACATTTTTGAGTAGGTATTTTATGCAATCTGAAATTTTTTCAGGTGACTCTTCCATGATAGCCTAATACAAAAATGCCGGTCTGGCTGGAGGGTAGCGATTATTTTTCCCAAAAATCGCCCCAAAGTTAAAAAAAGGGGGTAAAAATTGTCATAACAGAAAATATCATTGACGTGACCTTAATGTGAATTCAAGTTTTCAAATATTTTCAAATAAAAAAAATAAACAGGCCAAGCTACTCGGGAGAGATTTTAACTCTGAAAGATGCTTGCATGGGCGCCCCAGGATTATTTTCAGGAGGTACATCTGAACTTCAGCAGATTGCATCTGAATCTGTACATACTATTAACCAGTATAAAATATACAACTATACATCCATAGCTATGTACTTTCTTTCCGGACAGGGGTGTGCAATTGTTATTTTGACAGGGTACTTTTTAAATATTAAAAATAAATATTCTAAAAAAGACAGTATATTTTGGGGGAAATTTTCTAAATGCCAGGCGATCAAAAAAATTACGCGTGCATGTAAATAAATATTCTAAAGAAGACAGTATTTTTTGGATGAATTTTTTTAACTGAAAAGTAATCAAACAAATTACGCGTGCATGTGAATGAAAAGCGTTATAGGTAGGCAGCATTGCGAGAAAGAGCGTATACCGATAGTGGTTTGCGTCCTCTATCGCAGCGAGTCGGTTCGCTCGAGCAAAATCACGTGACCTGGCGATACCCATGTTGTTGTGCCTCAAAATGTTAATGTGGAGTAATTATTATATATGTTAGATTTCTCAGATATCTGTTTATTAATATTAATTTAATTTATAATAATCAAATTTTGCCAATATGAATAAAAAAGTTAAATTTAATATTATAAATATCATATAAAAATATAAATTGAATTAATTCTTTGTCCGAATCTTGTACTTCTTCTTCAAACTCTTCATCTATCTAAAATATTAATTTCCTTTTGCTTCATCGGACTCCCTTCGGGACTCGGATTTCTCTATATGATAATATAAATAGTTATATGTGTTTATTAAATTAATTCAATCATCATCATTTCAGTTCTATTGTTGTTTTTACATTCATCTACTTTAAATTTTTCAACTAGGATATGCATCGTCTTCCTGCTTCTCTGGTTTCTTGCTCTTTTCCTTATATAACCAACCACATCACGTTTTTTATTTCTTATTAACTGTGACCAACGTAGCTCATTTTTCTTTCGTTCATAGTGTTGAGTTTTTCTTTTGTCTTTTTCATCTTTCTTAATGTTTCCGTGTTAAGGCTTTTTCAGATACGCCCGTGATTATCCAGTCTTGGACTCCGTATAAAAGGACAGAGAATAGCAACTCAATTAGTTAATTACTAATTAATTTTTAATTAATTCTAAACACATTTTACAACTTTTTATAGATCATATAGAAGAGCGATCTGAGTCTCGAGGGGAGTCTGACGAAAAAGGAGAAAATGAATATTATAGCACATATGAAAAGTTTGAAGAAGAAGTACAAGATTCGAACACAGAATTAATTTAGTTTATATTTTTATACTTTTCTACCTATTTATTTATAATAATAAATTTATCTTTTTTTATCATATTTTAATAAAAAGTTACTCAAAAATCTAAAATATATTATATTAACTCCAACATTTTGAGGTACAACAACATGGGTATCGTCAGGTTACGTAATTTTGCTCGAGCGAACGGACTCGCTGCGATAGAGAACGCAAACAGCTATCGGTATACGCTCTTTCTCACGCTGCTGCTTACCTATAGCGCTTTTCATTCACGTACACGCGTAATCTGTTTGATCAACTGGCAGTTGGAAAATTTTGCCAAAAAACAAACCTGTCTTTTTTTAGAATATTTAGTTTTAATATTAAAAACTACCCCGCCAAAATAACAATTGCACCTCCCTGTCCGGAAAGAAAGTACATAGCTATGCATGTAAAGTTTTATATTTTATACTGGTTAATAGTATGTATAGATTCAGATGTAAACTTCTGAAATTTAGATGCACCCCCTGAAAATAATCCTGGGACGCCCATGCAAGCATCCTGCAGAGTTAAAATCTCTCGCAAATCGCCTTGCATGTCTATTTTCTATATATTTGAATACTTAAATTTATTAACCCGCGAGTAGTCGCGCCGTTAGATAGAATCTCACATTTTTCGCGATAACTTGATGAAAAATTTTGCAATTTTAAAAAAAATTCGTGAGTGCCTCGAGGAAGGGTGTAGTAATGAGTAGGATTTTTTTTCTTCTTCTTCTTCTTCTTCTTTTTGTGGAATTTATGGGTTTGTGGAGAGCCAATTAGCTTTAATAATTGTTAGAAATAATATTTCTAATATAACAAGTAAATAAAAATACTATAAAATAAAAATTTGTTGTAAATTCGTATTTAAATTCGTATTTTGAGATATAATCTAACACGCGACTATTCACGTTACAAAAGTGAGCGCGACTACTCCCGGGTTAAAATCACGACAATGATATTTTTTGTAATAACAATTTTTACCCTTTTTTAACTTTGGGGAGGAATTTGGGGAAAATAACCAGTACCCTCCAGCCAGACCGTCATTTTTGTATTTTTGTATTGGCTGTCATGGAAGTTACTTAAAAAATTTTCAGATTGCCTAAAATACCTACTCAAAAATGTCTAACAGCTCTCATGCTATTAGTTTTAACGACAATTATATCCTTTTAATAAAAATGGTATATTTTTGATATATTTTATGTTGTTTCAAAATAAATCTTTACCACGTCTAATTCCTGACCTGCCTTTACTGCTAAGTGAAAAAGCGTTTTCTATTTAAAAGCTCTTCTAAGACGAGTAATCTGCTTTTAAATTCCTGATGATGTTTCATTAAAAAGCCATCTGAATTAGAAAACGGGATGAGTGCGAGAAGCAGAGGAAAGTAATAACAATATAGCGCTGAATATTTAGAATGTAGTGTTTTCCCTCTTTTGAAGGTGTTGAAACTCGTACAATCTTGGTAAAATACTTGTAGAATCGGCAAAAAAAAATAGAAAACTGTTAGTAATAGTAGTCCTGTTATACAGTGTATCTGCGTAACTTGGAACCATATGGGAAACTTTTTTAATATCAATTTTACGAAAAAAAGTTATTCTCTATAAAATGCTCTGCATAGTGTAAAATCTAAAACTCAACCACCAGATATCAAATTTTATCAACAGTATACGGGGTATGTTAAAAATATGAATTTCGCTCAAGAGTAAAGTGCCTTTATATTTGACAATATTAAAACTTGTCATTGCTAAAAGTTGTTTGTAATTAAAAATTATGTTATAATCTGCATTTACACTCTTCTAATTGAAAAAAGAATTTTTGAAAATTTTCCTCAACTCACGGACACCTAACATCATTTTTATTTATGATAGTCCGTTATTATTAATTTTACGAAAAAGTTATTCTTTATAAAACGTTCTGAATAGTCAAACAACTAAGATAAAATTATACTATATTAAATATTGTCAATTTTTTACGAGGTGTGTCAAAAAATATGAATTTGGCTGAAGAGTAAAGTACCTTTATTATTCACAATGTTGAAAGTTGTTATTATAAAAAGTTGTTCAAAATTAAAAACTATGTAATTTGCAATTGCATCCTTCTAGTTGAAATATTGTGAACTATAAAGGTATTTTACTCTTGAGCGAAATTCATAATATTTTTTGGCATACCTCGTATAAAATTGAAAAAAATTGATATCTTATGATTGCATCTTAGTTTTTTGACTATTCAGACATTTTTATAAATAAAAACCTTTTTTCGCAAATTTAATAATAACGGAGTTATCTTAAATTAAAAATTATGTTGGGTATCCGTAATTTGAGAAATTTTGTTTTAATTAGAAAGGAGTAAACGGTTATTATAACATAATTTTTAATTACAAACAACTTTTCTTAATAATAACTTTTGATCTTGTGAAACATAAAGGCACTTTAGTCTTGAACGAAATTCATATTTTTTGACATGCGTCGTATATTATTAATAAAATTTGATATCTGATGATTGCATCTTAGGTTTTAGACTATGCAGAGCACTTTATGAAGAATAACTTTTTTTCGTAAAATTGATATTAAATAAGTTTCCCATATGGTTCCAAGTTACGCAGACACACTGCATTTAGAGAGTAGTACCTAATTTTAAATTTTTATTATTTAAAGGGTTAAAAGAGTAAATCTATTTGTAACAATAATTTCTAAAGATACACAAAAATATAACTTAAATCTTATAACAAACACTCTTTTCTGATCAGCAGACACATTTTCTGAGAAAGTATAATTCCCATTTTTATAATTTTTGATCATATACGAGACAAGTAGTCAGACAAATATGAAAGTATGCATTCTTCTTCTTCTTCATTTATTTATTTATTTTTTTTATTGACATCCCAATTTATTACAATCTGCCGTTTTTTATAAAGTAGAGGAAAGTAACCAAATATGGAATAGTGCCGTAATATAGAATTCCTTGATTTCTCCGAAAATATAAGTTGGAACCGCACTAAAAGACCATCCTCTATTTCAGTCGCTCTCTTTATTATCGTATTCACACCTCTGTGTCAGATGCGCAAACGATACGTGTCTGACAGGCGCGTTTTGTTTTATCGTCTTGCAGAAAATTTCAAAGGTAAATATATTCAACGAGTATTATTGGTTATTATGCATGAACACAGACTTGTTATGTTATTGCGTATATCAATAGTACCTTTATTTTGATATTTTATGACCTTCTGTAATTAAAACATTACGACTTGAAAAAATGTTGATACTAGTTTGAACTAATGTACAAATCCAAATATGGACAGTCGTTGGTGCCTAATTATGGAATATTGGATTAAGTGTAAGTGGGCTCATTATGACTGAGCTGGTCCAGAGTTTCATACATGGATATGTGATGTCTGCAAGTGAATTAAGCTACATCTTTCATTTTTCACAATTTTATGATTTAAATGTATTTGATCTCAGATGTTTATGTCTATTTTTGTTATTAATATGTTGGTTTATGCCTATATTCCATATATGAGTACCTATTCCATATTTGGTTACTCATTTGGGATTTTGTTTTTTGTTCGATTTTTTTTTGTTAATTAAGATATTTAATAGAAGGCTTTTAATTACTACATAAAAATGTATGACTGATGTATCATAACATTAAATTGTTTTCATTTCTATAAAGGTATTATTTTATATCCCCAAAACAAAATGGTATTCCGTAATTGGCGACTTTCCTCTAATAAGCAATAATTAAGTAATATTTATGTCAGCTAAACTGTTGACATGTTGCGAACATACCCATTAATATGCCGCTCTTAATGTTAGTCTACTAAACTATTATTGGTTCTGGGAAAACACAAATAAGCACCACGATGTAGAGACACTGAAGATAAGATATTGCGCATAGTGGGCGGAGTTAGGGCGGAGTCATGACGCCAGCAACAGAGTTATCTCGAATTCTTGATGTAACTTAAGTATCGCATTCTTTCGTGTCTTCAACGTCTACGGTGGTTTTCTTAAAATATTTTTAATTTATTCTGTATAACGTTGTGATATTTATTTGTAACATTGTGAATATTTTCATTAAACATGCGTTGTGCAGTTTTTGGATGTGGATCTGACAACCAATCTAAGAAAAATCCTTGCCCAGAAGTGAAATTCTTCACTTTTCCCAAGAACAGTGAATTGTGTAAGAAGTGGATCCATTTAACGGGTAGGAAAGACAAATTTATAGTGAAAAATTCAGTTTTGTGTTCTAAACATTTCGTGGAGAGTGACTATAAAGTTAATTTACAGCATAAACTATTAAATTATACGCCAAAGCGTTATCGTGGATTAAAAGATGATGCTATTCCAAGTGAACATTTACCGCATTCACAAAAAGAAAAAGCTTCTATAGATCGAAGTGAAAGAATCACCAAGAAAATTCACAAAGCATTGGTTAGCGAGTTATTACAAAGGTACGTTATCAAAAACAAAGTTATTTATTGGAATGTATGGTTTAAAATTATTTAGGGAAACTGGTGCAAGTAGCAGTAGTGCTTTAGATGCTGGTGATAGGTTGTTGTCCGAAGAACTTGGTGCTGTAAATACAAGCTTGTCTAATGTGTTTGTTGATCAACCAGGTTTTGGTGTGCATGAAATTAGTAAGAGGTCAGTAAACATACATAAAATTCTTGTTTAGTACATAAAAGGTTAACTGTTTTAGTGTACAAACGGATTTAAGCGGTATGAATATTGATTATCTTCAAAGCAAACTGGATAACCAAACTAGAGAAATGAAAATGACTTTATCTGCAATCGAAAAATTATACACAAAAAATCAGATTGCTAAGTTAAAAAGCCAAAAACGAATACGCTGGACTGTCTCAGATGTATCTAACGCTATTGTCCTGTATGCCGCAGGTCCTCGAGCATATAGACTTTTGTTAAAAAAAGGACACCCTTATCCGGCCGTCTCTACCTTAAGATGTTGGTTAAAAAAATCCGTATTCAACCAGGCATTTTGCGAAATATTTTTAAATTAGTAGAATCTTCCGACTTTAATAAGAAGGACCGAGTGTGCACATTATTATTTGACGAGATGAAAGTAAAAAAGGAATTTATCTACGACCGTGTGGAAGATGAAATTTTAAAACCATATTCATATGTACAAGTCGTAATGATAACTGGATTATTTAAATCATGGAAACAGCCAATATTCTATGATTACGACAAAAAAATGTCAGCTGACACTCTGTTCGAGATAATAAAGTTTGTAGAAAGTGCAGGTAAATAATATAATACATTTACAAATAATAACAGTAGCTTTGTTAATAATAATAAATGTATCTAACGATACAAATATATTTTCTAGGATTTCAAGTTGTTGCTATGACTAGTGATCTGGGTGGTGGAAATAGAGGTCTACATAATGAACTTGGGGTTAACTATACAACACCATTTTTTAACAATCCTGAAAATGGTGAAAAAGTTTATGTGTTTGCTGATGTTCCTCATCTGATAAAACTGATTCGGAACAATTTTGTTGATCAAGGTTTCATTATCAACGGCAAGGAAATAAATAAAGAAATAGTAGAGCAAGTGTTGGATGCTACAGCCACTTCGGACTTGAAAATAACTCACAAAATGACAAAAGACCACCTTAATGTTACTGGAGCACAAAGACAGAGAGTAAAATTTGCTACCAAACTATTCTCACATACCATGTCTAAAGCGATTAGTAGATGTGGAATTCTAGGTCATCTTCCCAATGATGTTAATTGGTCAGATTGTTCTGAATTTTTTAAACTTGTAAGTTACGAAAAAATAAATACAATAATTACTTTCCGAATTTCTATATATGTGTAATTATATTACAGGTCAATGATTGGTTTGATATTTTAAATGTTAGCGTTCCTGTTCAGGATTCAAGGATACGCAATAGAGGTTATGGTTTGAACATTTTAGAACAAAATAAAATTATAAATACAATGTCCGAAACAATATTAAATCTCAGGGTAAAAGGCAGGAATCATCTACTTCCGTTTCAAAAAGGTAAAAATAGAGATTGTTACGTAATAAATTTTATTCCAGAATAATTTTAGGTGTTTTAATGGCAAATAATGCCCTGAAACTTTTGTTACCTGATCTACAAAGAAGATTTGGTGCACAATTCATCTTAACCAGACGGCTGAACCAAGACGTTTTAGAAAATTTCTTTGGTGTTATAAGAGCCAAAGGTGGTTTGCATGATCATCCCAATTCATTGGAATTCAAGTATCGCCTACGTTCCTACATCATGGGGAAAAATGAAGGTGCATATTCCGAATTTTCGAACGTGGAAATAGACAACACCCCAGATTTACCAATTTCTGGACAACTGATCCAAAGGCTGGATTCTAAGAACGAAACAGTTGTGGATGTGCAAATTTTTAATGAGAGTCAGAATGAACAAAACATTAGTGACCTCGAGTATGATGGTTTGGAGAATTTGGCTGGTTATATCTGCCATAAATTGAAGGACTCCAGTATTCAATCCGAAGATTTTTCAACATACACATGGGTTGATCATTTAAGTGAGGGTGGTTTATGTAAACCTTCAGACACTTTCTTGTCACATATTGAGCAACTGGAGACAATTTTTCGTTCCATAAATGGTGATTCCATTTTGGTAACTAAAAATTATTTAGAAAACCTTATGTCCAAAAGTGTTACTGTAGACTGTGCTAATAAAGCGAAGAAGCTATTTTTTAGGTCTCGTATGTACTTCCGTATTAAAGAATTAAACAAGTCTCTAAACAACCTGACATTACGTAAAAGGAAAATGATAAAAATTGCTACATGAAATATTTCGGGTATTTAAAATTATTTTGTTGGAAATTACTGTTGAAAAAAATGCATGCGACATTGTCCATAGAGAGTTTAGACTGGGTTTCTCCGTACTACAGGTTTATATGGCCTAGACCTGTGGAAGCCTCTTTTCCCTTAAAAAGTAGCGCCCCTTGAGAAGATGGTGAGGTTGACGTTTCTTCAAGGGCTTATCACTAACATACCATCGGCGACTGAAATAGTAAATTTTATTTACAAAACACAATCCTGCTAAAGAAAATTTCTTTCATCAGTAATAATATAAATTGCCCAAAAAATATAAAAAGTTTCGAAAACATCCATTTTTCACCCTCCGTAACATTTTATAACAATTAAGTGTAGTACCTTTTTTGTTTTAAATTTTATGTAGAACATTTCTGTATAGAACAGAGGTTCACAACGTGTGCCGTGGCACACTGGGGTGCCCGAAGTCGCTGTAGGTGTGCCGCGATATTTGATTATACTCACTATCATTATAGAGATTATTTACCCAAGTGTGCCTTAGCTGAATCAGTTTTTAATGTAGAACATTTTTGTATAGAAGGTTGTTCATGCTACCCCGCATAGTTTTAGAAATATTGACGAAAAACTTAGAAAACTACGAATCCGCCAATTTATTCCCCCCCACCTCCACCCCCTCCCCCCTCTAACCCTCCCCAATCCTTTCTGGGGTTTCTCTTCCCCTTGGTAAATATTAAATATTTTCTAATGTGCAGGCCAATAATCAATGTTTGCCAATTAACGAAATATAATAATTTTATTAGATATCGATTATATGAATATTTTTATTATGAATATATGAATATTTGTATTTTCCGGATGATAATATAATCAAGAGACTGGAAAATTTACAAATAACTGAAAATCTATTTAAATAAAAGGAAATAATTTAATAATTTTCCTCTAAACTATAAAAATCATTCGCGTTCCTATTACGGACGCATAGACGGGATTATGATTTACTCTGTTGCTTACGTCATCATGCGCCAATCGTACGAGATCCGTAACTAGAATATCAGGGCCTGAATAAGCACTACACTTGTTTTTAGCTCACACTAAATCACTAGTCACTTTACGTTTTAAGCTGCGCACTGCACACATCTGCATCAAGTTCCTTGCTAGGTGGTTTGGGTGTTCCCGTAATCGGTCCTTGTATTTTTTTATTCGATATGTAATTTCTTCCCTTACACAAGGTACCTCTGCATCTCGATGTACGGCGTTGTTGGTGATATACCACGGTATATGAATCATCTTTAGTATTTTGGATTGGAACCTTTGTATAATTTCTATATTGGAATTTGCGACTGTTCCCCACAGTTCTATAGGAGTAATTTATTTTGTGTTGATAACTGGGATTGTTTTCCTATTAGCCAGTATATGTCTCTCACTTTATGGCCCAATTGTTTTTGCTTGGAAAATATGTGTTTTTTCCAGGTCAGTTTTCTATCCAGGTGAATCCAAAGGTACTTTACATCATCTTTCTGTGGTATTTGTTTGCGGTTAATACATACAGGTGGACAGGTTTCTCTACGGGTTGTAAATGCTACATGTATCGACTTTTGCTCGTTTGGTTTAATTCTCCATTTTTGTAACCATTTTTCGACCTAAGTTATGTTGTTTTGTAGTAGTTCTAATGCGATGTTTGGATTCTTGTTGGAGCACAAGATCGCAGTATCATCTGCAAATGTAGCTGTTGTTGTGGTAGGTGATGTTGGAAGGTCGGAAGTATAGAGTAGGTACAGGACAGGACCCAGTACACTTACCTGGGGGACACTCGCTGTTATGGGTTGGAGTTCTGATATTTCATTGTCGTATTTGACTCTAAAGCGTTTATTTGTAAGGTATGACTTTAGTAGTGTGTAATAATTTAGAGGCAAACAACTCCTCAGCTTATAGAGCAACCCCTGGTGTCATACCTTGTCAAACGCTTGCCTATGTCTATGAACAGGGCGGAGCGATATCTGGATGCTTCGAGGTCTTTGTGGATTCTGTTTACTATTCGATGTACTTGTTGAATGGTAGAATGTTTCTGCCTGAATCCAAATTGGTGAGTTGGAATTATTCCCTTGTCTTCTAGGAGAGGCGTTAGTCTTGTTAATAAAAGTTTTTCGAACACTTTGGATAGCACTGGCAGTAGACTGATGGGCCGGTATGATTTTACCCTTTTAGTTGGTTTGCCATGTTTTAAAATGGGTGTTATTTCGGCTACTTTCCATTGTGGCGGGAAATAGCTGATTTTCATGATTGAATTGAATAATTGTGTTAGATATGTATATCCTATTTCCGGCAGTTCTTGTAATATTTGTTCTGTGATTAGGTCGTACCCTGGAGCTTTTTTAGGGTTGGTATTGAATCTTATTGTGGCCTTTATTTCACTTTTTTGAATCTTTTTTTCTGGTAATTCTAGCTGGCATGATTCTTCAAGTGCTTGGTTTATTGTTTCCTCTTGGTTGGAGTCGGTTGTTTCATTGGGAATGAACACAGTTCTTAGGTGGTTTGCAAATGTCTCTGCTTTTTCATTTGGTGTTTTTAACCATCCGTCCTGCTCTTTTTTTATTGGTGGTATATTGTATTGGGGTCTTTTTAATTTTCTAGTAGCCTTCCATAGGGAGTAGTTTGTTTGTTCAGTTGTATCTAGTTGGTTTATGTGTTCACTGAATTGTAGATTCTTTTCTGATGCTATCATTTCTTTTAGCTCCTTAACAGCATTGTTCAACTGCGTTTTTGTTTGTGGCGCTCTAGTTGCTTACCACTGTTTTCTGAGTTTTCTTTTCTGGGCTATTTTCTCTCTTATTGATATTGAAGTGTATTCACTCTTCATTTCATTGTTGCTGGGTGTTGCTGAGTCCCAGGCAGCTTATTGTATAACTAAGTTTAGGTGTTCTACTGCATATTCGATCTCCTCATTGGTCTTTAGGGAAATGTTTAGTTGAAGTCGCTCCTCGACCATTTGTTTAAAGATGTTCCAGTTTGTTTTTCGGTTGTGCTATACACATGGTTTTTCCCTGTGGAGAATTTTTTTATTTAGTGTTATAACAACTGGCGAATGATCGGAAGAAATTTCATAACATGACTCCCCATGCATATAGTTCCTGTTAATTTGTTTAGTTACGCTAAAGTCCAGAAGATCGGATGTTTTATTTAAGTCTGTTGGCCAGTACGTTGGTTCTCGTGTTGTTACTATATCTAGATTATCGTTGTTTATTGCTTTGTATAGCTCTCTTCCTCGGGTCGTATCTAGTCTAGAACCCCAACTCTGATGCTTGGCATTATAGTCACCGCCACAAATGAATCGGTTGTCGAAGAACTCTTTAAAATCTTCTTTTGTTATTTTGTGCTTTGGAGGGCAATAAACCGCCGAGAAAGTAATGGGGCCTGTCCAGTCTTCTACAACTATGTTTGTGGCTTGTATGTATTCTTTTGCAAGACAAGTTGCGAGATGATGTTTGATTGTGGTTTTAATAATGATTGCAGTGCCACCGTGGGCGGTTCCATCAGGATGCATGGTATGGTAAACTGTATAGTATGGAATTTTTAAGACATTCTTTTTTGTGAAGTGCGTTTCTGATATTAATATTAGATCAATTTTATGACTTGTCAAGTGTAAACTAAGTTCATGTTTGTGTTGGGCTGATCCATTCGCATTTCAGATCACAAATATTAGTTTGTCTGCCCTCACTTCATCTTTGCTACGACGGTGGTAAGAAGGTTTAGCATGGTGCTCATCTGCTCCACGAGACCCTTCATCATTTGTTTTAGCTCTTGTATATCAGATGGTTGTGTAGTAATTTGATTCAGTTGTTGATTATTATTTGCGACTTGGCTGTATGTAACACCTGGCACTATGTCATTTTGGTACGCTCTTCTTGCACTTTCTTCGGACTCCTTTTTCCTCAGCCGTGGGTATCTTTTTTTCTGCAATTGCTATACAGTGCACCCTCTCTAGTTGGCAGGGTGATTACCATTACATAAGACACATATGCCATTTTCTGTTCGATGTTTCTGTGTGCATTCTTTTGTTGGGTGGTTTAACGTACATTTTACACATCTGGGTTGCCTGACACAGAATTTTTTCGTATGCCCATGTCTCTGACATCTTTGGCATTGTGCTAGATCCCTTACAGGCCTTGGTGGTTCAAATTTTACTCTTGAATTTTGTAGTGAGTCTATTTCATATATATCTTTGTTGTTAGAGCTTGATTTAAGATTTACAAAAAATAATGGAAGTGTGTTTTTTGTTATTCTATGTCGTATGTTAGTGATTTGGTTCACAATATGCCCTTGGCTCTCCAGTTCCGCTTTTACCTTTTCTAGGTTGGTTGTTGGATGTAGATGTCTTAGAACGACTCTGAATGATCTATCTCCTTTTTTTGGTATGTGTGGTATTGAGTTTTCTTTTCATCTAATGCTTTTATAATGATATTATATATTTCAATTGTTTTGGCCTGAACTTTTACTTGGTCATCGTTTAGAACCTTGATTGTGTGGTTTTCTTTTGCTATGCTATTTAGTAGGAGGTTCAGTGGTTTTATATCTTTGACACCTGCAATAAACATTGGAGGAGGTTTTGGTATTTTAACATTTTCTTGTGTCTCTTCATCGCCATCATTGGATTCTCCATTTAAAAGATTAAACCGGTTTGACGTTGACGTAGGAGGATTGAGCCAGTAGTTGTCTATTTTCATCTGTTTTAATTTGTTTTGGTAATTTTCGGGACTATTTCTGTTACGTTTTCTATTTTCTGCAATTTTCCATTCCTCATCTTGTCTGGAAGTGCTCGGTAATGTTTGGTACTTTGGTGGATAAAATTGTTGATTTCCCTCTGGTTGTACTTGTTGAGCAGTGTATACTTATGGGTATTGTATAACTGGTGGTGGTATTTGTTGTATTGTTTGCGGTGTCATAAATGAATTAATTTGTCCTGTTTTTACGTATTGGGTGTTTGGATCGACCCAATTTATTTGACTGCCTTGCTGCATGTGAATATTAGAGGAATTAAATCCACTTGCCATTTTCTGTTTGTTATTTATATGAATATAAAGAACATCTAATTATTTTTAGCATGGTGATTAAAATTTAATTACTATATCTTGCTAATGTGTTTTAAACTTACTGATTTGTCGTTATCGGGCCTGGAACTGGTTTTCGATTCACAGTGAACGATGTTCTCACTTCGACTACTAGATAAAGAGTCATTAATCGAGTCATCTTCTTCATTTATAGAGGCAATTTTGTTTGTTCATTGGCGGATTTTTGCCTCTATATAAGACTTCTTCTTCTTCCACTACTTAGTGATTTTTCCCCTTATTTTGATTTTTAATGTTTTAAGTATTCCACTTTTTTTCTGTTTAGTATCCAAGCGTTTATACCCTGTACATTACATTTTGATCGTATACCATTAGTTCTTATAGGTCTTCCGGCGTGTGTCCTGTAATTCTTCTGACTTCATTTCTTCTGTTTCCAGCATCCTCTGTGTTTTGGCCGTGGCTGGGCTTGTTCCTGAATGGTACGTCATTATTGGTTTTGTAGTGGTCTTATACAGTAATGAGTGCGCTAAAAACCGAGCGACGAAAAATCTGACAAAGTAGAGAGCGACTTTATTTTCGTGATAAGTCAGTCAGTTCTTGTGCAAAAAAATTTTATTAGATATATTTTAAAGGTTTTTTAATGATCATTAAAATATATCTCGTAAGTTTTTCCAAAAAATTGCACCACATTCGAGTTATTTGAGATTAAAAGTTCTCCATTTCGATATTCTTAGAAAATAACCATCCTTTAAAGAGCAATAACTCAATCGCTATTGAGTGTACGTAGGTCTTTCAAACGTTAATCTCTTTGTTTTTTTTGTTAGCTATAATCTTTTTCTTGATGATTTTTCCTATAAAATTAACTTTTTTAAAGGTATTCCAGGTAGAATTTGAAAAAGGTTATAATTACCATCTAAATCCAAATTTTCAAGGAAATCGACCCTGGTTCTCAAAATTCCACGAGAAAATGGCTGTTTATTAGACTATAAATATTTGTAAATAAAATATACAGTGCCCCAGCTCTTCAAAACACTCACAACTCGTCTGTATGAGTATAAATGTAATAAGATTATCTTAATAGGTATGTAGTTGGTTGTGTTTAGATTTAACTTTTTTCTATTTACACTTTCTGGTTATGGAGAAAATCCATTCTGTTATCCAAGTACAATGAAATTTTGTTACATTCCTAATTCCTCACGCTCGAGTTAGGAATCGTCACATCACGAATCTCGAATCACACGAATTCACATCAGATTGTCAATATAATATTTTTGTAGAATAATCGGCTCGAATAAAAGATTTATTTTTATCTTGTCCATTCCAAATTATTAGTCAGACTTGTATGAAGGACTTCGTTTATCAACTTAATAATAATCATGTCTTGAATTAATAGACTTCATTTAAAATCTTACACGTGCACAATCACAAATCTCTTGCTAATGAATGTTTAATTTTTCAAATCCCCTCTCTCTCACCTCTTTGTACCTGGTCCTTTCATCCACGCCGTTTTTTATTCCGAGCGGCCTTTCATAAAATCAATATCACACACATCATCGTAATTGTTTTCCGAAAAATGTTCCTCTCCGTCAATATAGAAAGACTAACGAACAACGTATATTGATGTAAGTAGATAAATCTGGGTTTTGTCAAGCACTTGAGTAACAATAAAACTATGCCTTCGGTGCTGTCAATATAATTAATGGAGTTTTTCGTTCGTTCGCGAGGATTCCAAATGGCCTTCAAAGGCAATGAGCGGATCAAATCTACCAGATGTTTTCTGTTTCACGCTAACGCTTTCAAATGGGATTTGTCTCTCACACGGAAAAAGTACGATGATATATTTTTCTACAAGATTAGTAATAAAAATTTAAAGTTAAAATCATTTGTGTAAAGTAGTTAAATTTTGTACGTATTCATTTTTCTAGGCTTTTCAGAAAGTCCCATAATAAGGTAGTATTTTGACCAAAAAATTTTCCATCTACTAGAATGGGTGGGAAGTGGAAACCACCCCCAAGATAAAAGCGCCATAGGATATAAGGTAAACTTTGTTTTTTAGCTATTCCCTACTTACAATGAATTTTAACGATAAACGCCTATCCGAAGCATATTATGCACATAATGACATTTTTGATATGTGATATCATCGTCGTCAGAGCCAAACCTCGTATGTACATAGATATTTAATAGTACATACGAGGTTTGGTTCTGACGACGACGATATGTGGATCTATCGTAGAATGTTCCACATACCATGGACAGCACATCGCACAAATAATTCAATACCAGAAGAACTTAGCCTAAAAACTTGACTCATCACAACCTGAAGAAAAATACTGCATAACTATTTAGAGAGAGAAACTAAATTAATCTCGGAAAAATATTTCTCAGGCGTTGGTTCAAAAAATATAAAATTAGATTAGAAGCGCGCACTTTTGCATTAAGCGATTCTTTCAGCCCGACTAAAGTTTGTACATGTTGAAAGATAGTTACTGGTAGAAAAACAAACTCAACCTGCTTTGTGCTTTCTTCTTGTTCTGTTGTTTTCTTATCTGGCCAGATCTACTTTTGAAGCTGCTTGAAGGAACTTATATGCGGCTTGCTGGAACTGTTTAAACACATACGCGCACTTTTTACGCACTCGAAGTCTATTTGGCTTAGTAAATCGGGTAGATTTTTAGTGGTAAATTTTCCACGTGTACGACGCGGAACCGTAGATGAAAAGTACTTATAGTTGTAGACTCGTCAAGGTTGACGACGGAAGTGTTCGAGGCACACATTACCGGAAGGGGACGAACGCTGCCCGCAAAAATTAGTTCTTATTTACGGCGCTAGTCGGTATCTAGGGGTTGCATTACGAGGGAGCGTATGAAATTATTATTTTGGACGCTGGTTAAAATGAGTATTTTAACACAACCAATCACAAAAATATACTATTTTGGACATATAATTAAAACAAGCGAAGGCATGGAACTAATGATAGTTGAAAGCAAAGTAGAGGGAAAAAGATTCAGGTACAGCAAATTAATACGCACAGGAGTCAGAATAATTGGACAGAAGTAGTCAAACAAATTATGAAAAAGAAAAGATAAAGTAGGAGTATATGGTTCCTTGCCTCCACACTGTGAATAATCTCCTATCGTATATAAATAACTAAACTAAAATTTCTTCGTTCAACTAAAACGTGCAAAGTATAAATTTT
Organism: Diabrotica virgifera virgifera; assembly: GCF_917563875.1. NCBI lineage: Eukaryota > Metazoa > Arthropoda > Insecta > Coleoptera > Chrysomelidae > Diabrotica > Diabrotica virgifera. Next base: position 215,659,896 of record NC_065445.1, read on the forward strand.
CAATTGTATCTGTCTATCTTTTATTCCATTTTTCCCCAAAAAGCAATGACAACTCATCACCTGTTTCCGAGGTTTCTTATACTTGCAACTCGAGGAGTACATGTACATTATATATATTATCACCATTCATTAAAATTATATTTAGGAGAATATTTCTACAGCTTGCATTTATTAGAGTCCACGCCTCTTACTCGGTCCACGCAGCCGAGCTAAACATACTTTATAATAGTTCAATTTAATTTACCTTGTTAAATGATATATTTAGCAAAAAACAGTTGTCGTTATCTAAAATAATCTTTTAGCTTTCTTAATTCTAATATAGATTTATTTTAAGCGATCCCAATTCTCATTGATGCTGTGTACCTATCAAAAGTTTATGGAGATCATCTATTTAAATCTATCAGAAACGGTAATAATTTATATTGGGAGTCTTGCCACGAAATTTTAATTATTTATATTTATATCAAAAAAGAAGACACATCGAACCCGGAGCATTACAGAGGAATTATTAACTTCTTAAACACATTAAAATTAAACACCAAAGTGTTGTTAAAATTAAAATTAACAAACAAATTGAATGAAATTATACCATTAGCAGAAGAACAACAAGGTTTTAGGTCGGGAAGGTCATGCACTGACGCTATATTTATAATGAGGCAAGTTCAAGAGAAGCCGTTGGAATGCAACAAACCGGCATATTTATATTTCGTGGACCTAAAGAAAGCATTTGAGAGGGTCAAATAAAGGACGTCATCCATTTGTTATAGTCGAGAGAGGTACTTCTAGGAATTATTAAAACGATCGAAAACATCTACCAGAACAACAGAATAAAAGTAAAAGTGGAAGATGAACTAACTGACCCAATTGAAGCCGGCAATGAGATAAGATAGGGGAATTCCTTGAGTCCTTTATTGTTGAACCTGATCATGGACGAAATAATAAAAAAAGTAAGAACTAAAACAGGATACCAAATGGAAGACAAACAACTTAAAATAATCTGCTAAGCAGACGATGCAATACTAATCTCTCAAAGTGAAGATGATTTACAACAAATGCTGCACCAATTTAACATAACCGCCAGAAAACTTAACATGTTAATTTCCTCAAAAAAGACAAAAAGGCATGGTTATAACAGCAGATACACTAAGATGTAAATTAGAGCTGGAAAGTCAGATAATAGAACAAGTTATAGGCATTCCACTACGGAAGGCTATAAACAGAATTTAAAGATCAAGTGAATAGAGCAAACAGAGCCGCAAGTTACCTGAATGACACAGTAAGGAGGAATAAAAATATCGGAAAAGAAATGAAAGGCAGAATTTACAAAACAGTCATCAGAAAAATAATGAAATACGCGGCAGAAACACGACCCGACACAGAGAGGACAAAAATATTGCTCTAAACAGTGGAGATGAAAACCCTTCGAAAAATCGATGGTAAGACTCTATGGGACAGAGCTAGAAATGCAGATATACGACGGAGATGTCAGGTGGATAACATTAATAATTGGGTAAGTAACAGAACAATAGAATGGAATGACCACATAAGCCGAATGACAACAAATATAGTAGTCAGGACAGGGAGAGACGGTTACTAGAGACACATTGAACAAACAGAAAGAGTCATGTCTATACAAAAACAAGAAGAAAAAGAAGATATTTATATCTTAATTATTTTAAAACTAATAGTACTTTTATTGCTAATTATAATTTGTAAGATAACTATGTATAATAATAGGTTTATAAAACAAATAATTTTCAACACTAGCATCACAAGAGAGTGAGAATAAATTTACAATAATGCGACAGTTTTTCGTTACTATTGCCGAATGGAAACAAGTTTGAGAATGAAATTGCAGCTTTATTTTCTTATTTATTTTATCGCAGGATATTCGACACATTATTTTTTAGTACTTCCATACAAAATTCAATTATGTATTTGTAAATAAACATTCAGTGGCATTTATCCCAATTACGTGACACACATTTTTTAACTTGTCAAATTGAACAGCACAGTTTAGCAAATATTCAGACGAAGATATCAATAAAAGATTAGTTAAAATTAATTATAAATACAGTTTTATTCATAAAATTATCTTACCAAAGTACACTCGAGAGCTTAAAATTGCCTATTTGTATTCTCCTCGTGACAATTTGACATTAGATGCAGAACTAAAAGTTTATTATAGTTCATTTTCTTAAATGTGATAATTAATTACTAAACTCATTGTAATTAAACAAAAACAAAATATCTAAAAATTATTCCCACTATAATAATGTTAGTAGAAAATTCCCACTATATTAATGTTAGTAGAAAAACTTGATGAAAAATTTTACTACACGATTGAAAATTAATATCATTAAAAAATAATCGCTATAATTAAGTTTTAGTATCGATTATGAATAATAGAAATTTTATTTGGATTGTTATTTTATCTGTATGGTATAAATATGCTTTAGAATTTCTGTTATAAGGAAACGTTTAACATCTCATGTGAATTCTCTGACATTGAGTATATAGCGATACGCTTTAATTTCTATTTTTGCTAATTTTAATTTTATTATTTTTTCTCAAAAACGAAACAGCGTTAGTCATTCGAATATAAAAATGTTAAGAGACAGGGCTTTGCCCTGTCACATCTGTTTTTCGTCTGCGTGGTGCAACAAGCTACACCCTCATTAATTAAGTACTTTAGCAGACAATTATTGTGTCAACAGCCCACTATGCATTCGAAATTGTTTTTCTTAAAACTGTAAAAGTAGACGCCAGACTAGTGATTTATTTGCTCATCTGGTCAGGTCAGGGGAAAAGGAACACAAACATTATTATCGTTTGTGGTTTTTTCACAGTCACTACACAACACGTGAACGGTTCACACACACACCGACTCGACCCTCTCCGAGAGACCTAACGAAACACATTTTCGTTACAACAATAAAATTACCGTTTGTTTTATTATATTCATTTTTAATTAAATTCCAGCAACACACCCATCGGAATATTGGTGACCCCCGCGAGTATTTAAACCGCCGCGAAAATGTAACAAAAGTTAGTGTTAATAATATATTTTTGCCGGTTAATAATATACAGTGAACATCAACAATGACGACCAGTGCCAACAATAGTGTTTCAGATCGGATTGCAGTGGCCATCGGGAAATTGACAGCCGAATTAGCTGACATGAAAATCCAGCTAGCTAGCTTGTCGCATGCTCGAGCACAAGCTAACACATACCGTCGAAACCGCAGCAACTCAAGACGAAGACCATATCCTAGAGACAGTAGCTACAGTAGGGAACATAATAGTGACATATTATGTTGGTATCACTACCGTTTTGGTGACCAAGCTCAAAAGTGCTCTCCTCCGTGCAAGCAGCAGGGAAACGTCGCGGGCAGTCGGTAAATGCGGCATCCGATCGAAGCCCAAAGTCTCGCCGCCCTTTCGTGACAGACTATGGTACAAAAAACAGTTTTTAATCGACACCGGAACCGATCTGTGCGTTTTCCCGCGAAAATATGTACGGAGTGCACGCGAAAAGACTTCATACGAACTATACGCGGCCAATGACACTAAAATCGCGACGTACGGCTATGTGAACATGACATTAAACATCGGACTACGGCGTGATTTTACGTGGCGATTCGTAGTGGTGGACATTTCAAAGCTCATTATCGGTGCTGATTTTCTTTCCCATTTCGCGCTCCTAGTGGACATTGCTAACTAGTGCTTAGTAGACAGTACGACAACCCTTCGAACAAAGGGACTCGTTAAAGAGTGTTTCGACGGCAGCGTAAAGACTATCGCGGAAGCGTCGCGTTACCATGAACTGCTGCTACGATTTCCGGAAATCACGCGACTCGCCGGTATCGTGAAAGACATTCAACATCAAACAAAGCACCACATCGATACAACACCAGGTCCACCCGTTTTTTCGAAGTCTCGACGATTAGCACCTGACAAACTGAAATGGGCTAAAATAGAGTTCAAAAATCTTCTACGACTAGGCATCATAAGACCATCGAAAAGTAACTGGTCTACTCCACTGCACATGGTCCCGAAGAAAGGTGAGGAATGGAGACCCTGCGGAGATTATCGACGTCTCAACCAAAAAACAGTTCCAGATCGATATTCAATTCCGCACATCGAAGATTTCGGTCAGGCGCTAGCTGGTAAGACAATTTTCTCTACAATAGATTTAGTGAGAGCATACAACCAGATACCAGTAGCCACCGAAGACATACCAAAGACCGCCGTTACTACACCATTTGGGCTGTACGAATACTTATATATGCCTTTTGGTTTACGAAACGCAGGACAGATATTCCAGCGTTTCACAGACGAGATTTTACGTGGTCTAGACTTCGCCTACGCCTACATCGATGCCATTCTCATTGCATCAGAATCCGAAGAGCAGCATATGACGCATTTGGAAGAGATTTTCAAAAGGCTCAAGCAGTTTGGCGTTGTGATAAATCCAGCGAAGTGTCAATTCGGCAAAAACGAGATTACCTTTTTGGGATACACAGTATCAGACGGAGGACTCACACCTCCACAAGAAAAAGTAGCAGCTGTAAAAAATTTCACTCAGCCAAAAACAGTGAAAGACCTACGCAGATTTCTAGGTATGTTAAACTTCTACCGAAGGTTCATACCCAGTGCAGCTGAGCTACAAGCACCACTACATGATGCCCTAAAAGGTAATGTCAAAGGAAAAGCACCAATCGAATGGACACCACAGCGAATCCAAGCCTTTGACGACTGCAGAAACAGTTTAGCTAACGCTGCTTTACTGAGCCACCCTGTAAACGATGTTGATATCTCCATCACTTGTGACGCTTCTGATTTTTGTGCGGGAGCTTTACTACAACAAAAAACGGATACAGGTATGAAACCTTTAGCTTTCTTTTCTAAGAAATTCTTACCTAGCCAAAAGAAATATAGTGCATACGACAGAGAACTATTAGCTATATATCTAGCCATAAAACACTTCAGACATATGATCGAAGGCAAGGACATAACGATATACACAGACCAGAAACCGATCACCTTCGCCTTTATTCAGAAGCTAGGTAAATGTAGTCCTAGACAGTTTAGATATTTAGACTATATAGGCCAGTTTTGCACTAACATTCAGCACATTTCTGGTTTAACAAATATTGTGGCAGACGCACTATCTCGAGTCGACCGCATCAAGAAAAATATCGACGTCACTGTCTTAGCTCTCGCACAAGAAACTGATCCAGAACTGCAAACTTTTTTAAGTGAGAAAACATCACTACAAATGAAGAAAATACGCTTTTCCGAACAAAACGTGAGTTTGTACTGTGACATATCGACATCTACAGCCAGACCATTTGTACCGAAACCACTTTGAATGGCAATTTTTCGCACCATGCATAACCTAGCACATCCCGGAATCAACAGTTCTGTGAAGATGATCACACAGCGATATGTTTGGCCATCCATTAAATCAGATGTGAGGAAATGGACTCGAGCCTGTCTACAGTGCCAAAAATCGAAAATATCGCGCCATATTGTTTCACCTACTGGAAGTTTTCTACCACCTTCCAGCCGATTCGAACATGTCCACATAGACATTATAGTGATGCCGGTTTCAGAAGGAAACAGATACTGTTTAACATGTGTCGATCGTTTCACACGTTGGCCAGAAGCTTTCCCGATGCCTAATCAAGAAGCAGACACAGTAGCCAGAACATTTTTTTCTGGTTGGATAGCTCGTTTCGGCACTCCCAAGCGCATCACAACAGATCAAGGCCGACAATTCGAATCGCATCTCTTCAAGTCAATATGCAAATTAACTGGAACTACCCATTTAAGGACAACCGCCTATCATCCGCAAGCAAATGGTATGGTAGAAAAGTTTCATCGACAGCTAAAAGCAGCAATTCGATGTCATGAAAACATCCGATGGACCGAAAGCCTACCTTCAGTGTTACTGGGCATACGAGCAGCGTGGAGAGAAGATTTAGGTACTTAAGCCGCCGATCTCGTGTACGGAGAACCATTGTGTTTGCCAGGTGAACTATTGTTTTCATCACAAATAAACACCGACGACAATGCTCACATTTATTTAAAAACGCTTCGAAACCATTTCGAAAACCACCGTCCTACGCAACCGTCGCATCATGGATCCAAAAGTACCTTCATTTTCAAAGACATGAAAACCACCTCTCATGTTTTCATCCGCCGTGATACAATCAAAAGTAGCTTAGAAAACCCATATCACGGGCATTTTCCAGTTGTTAAGCGAGGTGACAAGACTTTTGTCGTCCGGGTAAATGGAAAACAATCAACAATTTCCATAGACAGATTGAAACCAGCGTACGAGCTTCACGACTCTACCCATCACGAAACAAAAGAAACGACATTATCCAGCAAAACAAACAAAAGAAGAGCAAGATTTACCGGAAACTATCAAGAAAGTGTTAGTTCACAGTGTATTAAGTGATTTTTTCGTCCTCCTCGTATAAACTTTGCGTTCTTTATTTTTTTTTCTTCCTATTTTCAATTTTCATTATATGTAATTTTTACATATCGTCTATATCGTATTTGTATATTATCTATCGTCTTAGTCTCTCTGAGGGGGGTGTATAGCGACACGCTTTAATTACTATTTTTGCTAATTTTAATTTTAATATTTTTTCTCAAAAACGAAACAGCGTTAGTCATTCGAATACAAAAATGTTACGAGACAGGGCTTTGCCCTCTCACATCTGTTTTTCGTCTGCGCGGTGCAACAAGCTGCACCCTCATTAATTCAGTACTTTATCAGAAAATTATTGTGTCAACAACCCACTATGCATTCGAAATTGTTTTTCTTAAAACTGTAAAAGTAGACGCCAGACCTAGTGATTTATTTGCTCATCTGGTCATGTCAGGGGAAAAGGAACACAAACATTATTATCATTTGTGGTTTTTCACAGTCACTACACAACACGTGAACGGTTCACACACACACCGACTCGACCCTCTCCGAGAGACCTAACGAAACACATTTTCGTTACAACAATAAAATTACCGTTTGTTTTATTATATTCATTTTTAATTAAATTCCAACAACACACCCATCGGAATAAGTACATCGATATCTTGAATATTTGAAATTTCGTGAATATCTTACAGCTTATTTTTGCTTGTTCTGCAATTTTAAAAGTTGCTTTTACGTTTGTTTTTTGCGGAGTTAATATTTAAGTAAGACATCTTTTAAGATTTTTTACTTTATTTTAATATTGTAAGCTTTTAGGCAATATATGGGCAATATATGAAAAGGTAATATTATACTACGTGTACACAATAAATTAAGTTATTATGATATTTGCATATTTTTTCATAAACTGAAACGAAAGGTATTTTTTCTACGGCCGTGCTAAAAGAGCCACTTTCACGCAGGCACTTCGTTTCCGAAAGTTGCACTTTCCCGCACGGCGTGCGTGAAAGTAAATTTTCCCGCACGGCGTGCGGGAAAGTAAAATACCTTGTAATATGGCAACATAATATATTATAATACATGCAATAAACTAATATTTAGATATTATTTACTAATTTATTTCAAATTTAGCTTATTGTATTCATGTTTTAATGAAATTAGCGCGATTATATCATTCATAGGAGATTCTGACCAATACAAAGATACAGAAATAAAAATTAAACTAATAATTTTTGATAATTTCCCGTCGTCAAGTATATTACGTCAGATGCCCTTCGTTGCTATGAAAAAATACATTCAGTGACATTAATGACAATTAATGTTTTAAAAATTATAAAAGTGATGACTTTCAACCGTCAAATATTTATAGGAACTGTGTGTTTAATTGTACTAATTTGTACTTACATAAATAAATTACAATAAAATTTTGGTTTTGAACAGTTTTATTCCTGAAATAATTACAACAAATTGCACTAGATCTCTAAAATTAATATACTTATAATTTTAGAGCTCTTGTGTAATTACTGATGATTATTTCATTCATAGGAGATTCTGACCAATAGGAATCTAGAGAAATCAAAATTAAACTAATATTTTTTGATAATTTCCCTTCTTCAAGTATATTACGTCAGATGCCCTTCGTTGCTATGAAAAAATACATTCAGTGACATTAATGACAATTAATGTTTTAAAAATTATAAAAGTGATGACTTTCAACCGTAAAATATTTATAACAACTGTGTGTTTAATTGTACTAATTTGTACTTACATTAATAAATTACAACAAAATTTTGGTTTTTAACAGTTTTATTCATGAAATAATCGTGACACTCGTGACACTTTGACATAATTTAAATCTGTCAAAGTGTCACTCGGGAAAAATTCAATAATTTTAGAGCTCTTGTGCAATTACTACTGATAATTCGATGAAATAAAATTATTTTGAAATAATATTTAAAAATCAGATCAGTAGACAATTACAATGGTTTTGAATCGTCGTCATGGAAACCAATATCGTCGTTGTGCTAACCCATTATATTGAAAGTTTGGTTTTGACAACCTTGTCAGAGAATTAATTTGTGTATTTTCACTTCTAAATAAAAATTGATATAACTCTATTTTTTGTGGCCTTTTTCCAAATGGCCTTAGAAAAAATACTGTTCCTAACTCATGCGGAAAGTGTCTTCCCCACACTCGACTGCTTGCCCGAACTCCGGAACTCCGCTATCGCATCGTTCGGGTCAACGGCAGTCTCGTGCGTGAAAGTATCACTTTCCGCAGTAGTTGGGAAAATAACTATTTTGAATAAACCTATAATAGTATATATTTATGCAACGAGCATTTAATGATGGTTATTGTGAGTATGTATTACGAAAAATACGAGCTTGTATTTTTTTTTCTACTTTCCGTGCTTAAAACTTTAAACTGACTCATTGTGGAGCAAAGTCGTACAGAAATAAAATAAAGATAATTGAACTTTAAATGAGATACGACTGATTAAAATTGCTTTAATTTATTGCTATTAGCCTTGCTGTGAAATAGCAGAAAATATAAAAAAGGGGAAAGCACATCTTTTATTATTCAATATTTTTTAATCTTTCAATACATTTCGCTTATTAATTTTGTTATTGAAGTTTTCCAATTTTTTAAAACATCCACCTACCTAACGTATGTAGTAGAATTAAAATCGGACTATTTGGACGGACTTAGTAATAGAGTTATAAATAATGTTTTGGCTTATAAACAACTGAAATATCTTTATAACTATTATAATAAATTCAATTCTACAAACGATGATTTAAAAAAACTCGGCTGGCGCTTGTTTTAAAAGAAAAAAGTTTAATGGCGAGGAGTGGCCCCTAAGATACAACAGGTCAAAGTTGACCGGCATTTGCGGCTTATAAACAATAGTATGGTAATCATTGAACCATAACCTTCTTCATTCGGGCCTCCTCCATACAGATTTTCATATTTCTAACATAACGTAATATACTATAACAATAAAAACGACCGGTATTGCGCCTGAAACATACCAAAAATACCAAAAAAAACTAGGTTGCAGAAAATTAAATTTCAAAGTTCAAAATAGTTATAATAGTACATTCTTTGAAGGTAAAATATTTCAAAACCTCTAAATTTTAAAGAACTGCTCAGATTGACATGAAATGTGGCATACACATAGCTAATAAGTCAAAGAAAAAAAGTAATATTTTGACGATGTGTGCTTTTGCCCTAGGGGTGAGTTTCACCCCCTTTTGGGGGTGAAAAATATATGTTTGAAATAAGTCCGCAAATGGATAAAATGCCTAGTTCTAAGCAACTTTTGTTTTATAAAGTTTTTTCAACAAGTTAATACTTTTCGAGTTATTTGCGAGTAGTGAATATGTTATTTTTTTCTACAAAATAACTACGTTTTCGGTTATTCGCAAATAACTCAAAAATTAATTTGGTGGAAAAAAAATTCTGATCAAAAATATAGCACGTAAAAAAGTGAAAACTTGGTGTATATATTAGGTCACTGTATTAAGTAGAAGCTGAATAATTGTAGCTAATGAAAAATAGGTTTATATTCGTCAAATTTCAAATCGTATATTTTAACGTGCCATAACCAAAAACAAAGCACTTTTTTGGGGAAAACTCATTTTAACTTTTTTAAAGTGTTTAAAAAATGCTTATTTTTGTTTTTTAAAAAAAATTTTGGCATCAGAAATAAACAAGTTACGCTCAAAATAAAGTTGGTCTCTTTTTTTGGCAAAGAATCGGGAAAATCACCCCCTAATTAGCATTTCAAATGAACTTAATTGTTATCACTTCACAAGTTTTTTACTCGCGTATGTATTGATCATCCGGTCTGTAAGCTGTAAGTTTCATCGGTTCAAAGTCCTTATTTTTGAAAGAGTTGTAGTTAAAAGGGCTTGAACGAGTCACTTATCACAAGTGTAAGCAAATTTAGAAACACCGAATCTTGACCAATTTTTGTCGTACAGAAAAATAAAAAATACAAAATATTCAGAAAAGTAAAGCCGAATTTTTTTATTGTTTAAGACTTTTGCTATCTCTAACAATTTTTAAGTTATTTTGAAAAATAGCATTTTTTTCAAAATTAAAATTTTTAAAAATTTTACTTTAAAACCAATTTTTTTTCAAAAATAAGCACTTTGAATCGATGAAACTTACAGATGGTATAAACACAACATAAGTAAAGTAACTTATGAAGCGGTAACGATTAATTTTATTTAAGTTGCTAATTGATAGTGATCTTCCTGATTTTTCTTGCGAAAACAAAAGGTACCAACTTTATTTTGGCGTAACGTACTTACATTTGATGCTAGATTTTTTTTTATAAAAAGAGAAATAAAGATTTTTTTAAACACTTTAAAAAAGTTGTAATAGGTTTTCCCCAAGAATGCTTCATTATTTGGATATTTCACATTAAATTATTCTATTTGGAATTTTTCGAATGTGAACCTATTTTTATAGGAATATAATGTATACACCATTTTTTTAACTTTTTGATAGGCTATGGTTTTGCTAAGAATATTTTTTTCGACAAAATGCTTACGTTTTGAGATATTTGCTAAAAACCGTCTGAAAATGTGCTTATTTTGTTGAAAAATGAACATATTCACTTGCAAATAACTCGAAAAGTATTGATTTGGTGAAAAAACTCTATAGAACAAAAGTTGCTTAAAATTAGTCAGTTTATCCATTTCGGAACTTATCTTGAACATATATTTTTTCACCTCCGAGATGGGGTGAAACTCACCCCCAGGGCAAAAGCACAAATCGCCACCATATCACTTTTTTTCTATGACATGTTAGCTATGCGTGTGCCAAATTTCATGTCAATCCAAGCGGTTCTTTAAAATTTACAGAAAAAACCGTGAAAGAATGGACTATAAAAAAATATTTTCTCGGTTCCGAAAACAGTAAGTTTCTTCGTTTTTTTAATCCTGTGTATGGAACTCGAGTAAAGGCACCTAAATAACGAGTGACCAAGTCAAAAGAATCTTTATTAGCTTTATTATAATAAATATATAATAAATTTATTTATATCAAAATAATACTGGATACATACAATTTTCGTATGTTGCAGATTTGATAATAAAGGGTGTACGGGTGTACCGGTTAACGTTCTAGATACAAATATTCTCATTTGAAAGCTGTATAATTGTTTAAAGAATCTTTGTTCAAATAGTCCTGTCGCCAGGGGGGGTACAACGGCCTCCTTTATTCAGATGGACTTATCCAAGTTTTTTTGATGTATTTTAACCAGTAGAACACGAATTTTTTGGGTAAGAGTTGGACCGGATTGCAACTTGCAAAATTACAAAAAAGCGATTTTGGGCAAAACAGAATATTTTTTGTTTTTTTTTGGGTCATTATGGGAATATTTGGATTTAGAACGTTAAAATGTACAAATGGTACGTTTTTCTAAAAAAAAAATCTGCAACATGGTCTATTAAATTTATAAGTGCAATCTAAATGGTCAAAAACATTGAATACGGAAAGGCTTGTCCCCGACTTTTTGCATTTGTTGCTATTTTTCGGAAAAGGTAATTAAAACCTTTGAACCAGTCGTATCTCATAGAAAATGTTGTATTTATATTATTCTTGTACGACTTTGCTCGAATATTAATTGTTTTAAAACTGCAAACAAGGAAATTAGAACAAACAATGTTCTTAATATTTTTTTAATGGTTCCGATCTATTTGCGAGGGAGAATAAGTCAATTATTATTACTGAATTTACCACATAACTTTTTCTGCAAAAATTCTAATGCCACCTCTCACTACACCTCAAAACATATCCGCCCTGTTTACTTTTCAACTAGAACACTTGATTGAGTTAGCACCTTCAATGTATAATTAAAATATCCTAGCGAGAGTTTTTACAAAATAATTAAACAAATTTAAAAATCTCGAATATGGAAAAATTTTCCAATTATACTCGTCTCTAGATAACAATGGGGATGTAAGAGTGGGTGCCAGATTAAATAATTCTTTATTTTCACCTCAGAGAAAACATCCAATATTATTCTCATCGCGGCATTATTCTCATCATCAATGGTATTTTAAGAGCAGGTGGCAGATAAAAATAACTATTTATTTTCATTCGGCAAAAAGCGTCCAATATTTTTCTCCTCGGGAAGTCATCTCCCTTAGATATTACAAATTATATTATTAATAAAACAAACTCATCTTAATTGTTACATGCAGGGCTGTAACATACGCTAACGATTATTCGCAATCAATACTGGAATGTAGGCGGTCAATTCATAGTTAAGATATCATTGAACAATGTATCCATGCTCTAAATTTAATGTGTCGATTATTGACGATTACGTAGGCCATAATATACAGTCTGGTGCAAATGAAAGGAGTAAATTCGTTATTTCGTAAACCGGCGACTTTACGGAAAATCCCGAAATAGGTCGATTTTTATTTTTACATTATAATATTTTGGCATATATATCACACAAGTGACATCATCCATCTGGAATTGATGACGTAATCGATGATTTTTTTTAAATAAGAATAGGGGTCGTGTTCTCGCTCATTTAAAAGGTTATTTAATTCTCTATAATCAATTGTTTAAAATTTCAAAAAACAGGTGCCTAGCCGGAGCTGTATTGAACAATTAGACAAGGCAAAAAACGGCGGGTTCGTTGGGAAAAATATTCCCATGAGATTTTTTTGCATAATCACATTCGTGAGACATCCCAGAATAAGTTTTAAGAAGTCGCCCACGTGAAAAGTGGGCGATTTTTTATAACAATTTTTTTTAACAATTTTTTTAATAAAATTGCAAAATCAATATTTTTGGCCCGGACAAATTTTTTTTTTGGTTTTTTGGACCATTCTGGACAAAAAATTTCCCTTATAATTTTTCTTCAAAGTTGATCTTTTTTGAGTTATAATCAATTTAAAATTTGAAAAACGCGAAAATTTCCATTTTTAAGACTTAATAACTCGGTTAAAAAATATTATTATGAAAGTTAGAAAGTGACTAAAACAACGTTTAAAGCACCCCCTTTATGATTCTGAATAAATCTGTGTCATTAATTTATTACTAAGCTGTTATTTTTAATTAATAACAATGAGCGGTTAGATCGTATTGACGCGGCTGTAAATGTGAGTGTGAGTAAGATGCGCAATTGGGCTGCCGGAATAGCATCTCTCTCGCACTCAGCTTTTACGGCCGCCTAACACGTGCATGGCGCTGATTATTATTACATAAAAATAACAGCTTAGTAATAAAATATTGACAAAAATTTCTTCAGAATCCTGTAGGGAGGGCTTTAAACTTTGATTTAGTCACTTTTTGACTTTCAGAATAATAACTTTTAACCTAGTTGTTAAGCCTTAAAAATCGCCATTTTTCTTTATTTTCAATTTTAAATTGCTTATAACTCGAAAACGATCAACTTTAGAGAAAAATTATAAGAGACCTTTTTTATCCAGAATGGTCCAAAAAACCTAAACAAATTTGTCCGGGACAAAAACATTGATTTTTATACTTTGATTAAAAAAATTGTTAAAAAAAAATTGGACTTTAAGGGAAAAACAATGTTTATTTTTCAAATAAACATTTTTTCTATGTTTTCTGATAACAGTAAAAAGTATTTTGTATTAAATAAATTTCATACATTTTTCTTTTTTTGTCAATTAATTTAATTTAAAAAATTGTTTTTGACACCCTGTAAAACTAATTATTTTAATGTTTACATTAATGAACAGAAAATTGAATAATCTTTCAAATGAGCTAGCACACGACCCCTATTCTGATTTAAAAAAATTATCGATAACGTCATCACGCCCAGATAGATGACGTCACGCGTGTGTTAGGTATGCTAAAATATCATAATCTAAAACTAAAAATCGACCAGTTTCGGGATTTTTCTTTAATGTCGCCGTATAACGAAATAACGAATTTATTCCTTTTATTTGCACCATACTGTATAATGAATCATTAAGTTGCTTAGAGATTTAACCCTTAACCACGGATATGCGGTATATCGTAACTTGTCGAAAATATATTTTGTTGTAAAACGTGTCTTACAAAAAATTTCTTGAATACCATCTGCCTACCTTCAGGTGGTAGGTAATTGTACCTGACCCAATTGCTGTAGTTTTAGGGCCGGTTGTTCGAACGCTAATCAACAATGATCACTATCAAATATTTAATTACTGTCACCAAAACTGTCAATGTCAACTTTTATTGGGTTGCTGAAAACATAATTGATTAAAATTATGAGATTATTTAATCAATTAACATAACAATTATTAACATAATTGATTAAGTAATTTCATATTATGTTTTCAGCAACCCAAACAAAGTTGACATTGACAGTTGGTGACAGTAATTAAATATTTGATAATGATCATTGTTGATTAGCTTTCGAACAACCGGCCCTTAGTATGGTTTTGTCTTTGAGCTACTTTGACATGGTTTTCTTGCGGTATCACGTACGGCATATCAGTGTTTACAAATCTATGGTAACAAGTTTATCCAGTTGTTAAAGTCCCATTTAACGACAATGTTAACATTATGTCATATAGCTCTGTAACCAAAGCACTTAGTGACCAAATTTTTGTTTTATTTTGAAACTACGTTAATTGTTTAGTCCCACGTTGATTTTTGTAAAGTTAAAGTGAAAGAAACATTTATTTTAAATTTTTTTAAAATACTCTTACATAAAAACCCAAACAAGTTAAGATTTTATTTTTTATTTTACTTGTTTTTGTACATTTTCCAATAAAACTTTGCGCGGGACTAGATATTATCTATCTACAACTACTGTAAAAATTTGGACCTTTGATCATCTAAGGAACCAGATATATCTGACATCAAAAGTTAAAAACCTAGTATTCGGGAAATCGCAAAGACCTAAAACCATGGACGTATAAATAAAAATATTTATTTATCTTTATTTATACATCCATGACATGCCTAGTCCATCTTTATTTATACGACCATGCGTAAAACATTCTAATAGGAGGCTATACGCTCCATAGATATAACAGAATAGATTAGGCCAGTTCGAAAAATAGCGTAACGCGGAACAGTTCGGGTCGGTGGTCTATCTATCTCTCTCTATCGGCGCTTAGCTTTCTCTCTCTAGCATATGATGGCCGCCGCCTGTGTGTCACTGTCGTTCCGTTATTCCCACCTCTTGGTAGATACGCTCACACTCTCACGACAGACAAAGATAGCTAGACCACCGTACTTGATATCGGCGTTACACCCCGATGCATTGAGTGGCATATGCCTAGACTGATCTAGTTCTGTTATATCTATGATACGCTCTGAGCTTCGCTGGTGTCGCTCCTAGCGGTTACTAATTCAACTTTTACTGGTAATTTTTAAATCTATTATTTAATTGTTATCGCTTAATATTTACAACGCAAAAAAGTAATTAAATTGTAATCGATTTTTTTATGATTTTTCTAATCATTTTGACGTTCTATTGATAAAATATCCATTTCTTATTTCGGATACTTTGACAATAATCGTGTAGATGGCGCTAAGATTATAATAGATTATTTATAATTAGATATTACGCAACATTAAAAAAACCTAAATTCAGTATTTAAAACGTAAGTATATTTAAGGTAAAAATATATACCACAGCTTTGACCAACTAATATTGTTTATAATTAATGTTTTTAATTTTAATTTTGAATTAATCACTTTGACATTTATGTCAAATTTCCGGTAAACGTTTACAAACTTGTCACTACTGGCGTTCGCGAATTTGTAAATATCCCCTCTACGTACGAGCCCACAGCGTATAAAGCTACCGGTACACGGTAAGTTGAGTGCAGACGTTCAGAAAACAAATAGTTTTGTAACCATGGAAATTTTATACTATAATGAGTTTTTTTTTATTTAATGCCATAGACATTAGTCATTCAGCCAGTTGCAATAAAAAATATACAATCCTAACCCTAATACAAAATTAAACAGAATCAATATACTAATACAATAAATAACACAATACAATAATAATACAAAAAAAATCATGGATTTCTGATAAAGTGATATAACATTTATGATAAAAAAGGATGCAAATCTGAACATAAATCATAAAAAATTTCACTCCCGCGTACAAATGTTATAGGACCGTGCGTGTATCTTACAAGAAATCTACAGTGATATTGTATATTTAAAAAAATACAAAAATAGACGGTTTAGTTTTGATTTAAATCTGTCTCCTGCCATCCCCCGATAGCGCTATTTCTAGGTCTACCTTTTGTCAAGGAGGCTATGCAAGAAGACAAATTTAAATCAAAACTTCCGTAGTTCTCGGTAAACAATAAAACTATTTATACCGGAGTAAGGTTAGAACGCCCTCTAACGGGGAATAAGTGAAATAAATGGCGACTCGATTCTAGTTTTCTGTTGACCTAGATATCAAATTATCAAAAGGCACCGCTGGGAAAATATTCCAAAAATGCGGTTCAGAGAAACTATATGAAACGAGTCTTTGTACTCTCATACAGAGTATGGCATTAGTAAAAATACAAAAATAGACGGTTTAGTTTTGATTTAAATCTGTCTCCTGCCATCCCCCGATAGCGCTATTTCTAGGTCTACCTTTTGTCAAGGAGGCTATGCAAGAAGACAAATTTAAATCAAAACTTCCGTAGTTCTCGGTATACAATAAAACTATTTATACCGGAGTAAGGTTAGAACGCCCTCTAACGGGGAATAAGTGAAATAAATGGCGACTCGATTCTAGTTTTCTGTTGACCTAGATATCAAATTATCAAAAGGCACCGCTGGGAAAATATTCCAAAAATGCGGTTCAGAGAAACTATATGAAACGAGTCTTTGTACTCTCATACAGAGTATGGCATTAGTAAAAATACAAAAATAGACGGTTTAGTTTTGATTTAAATCTGTCTCCTGCCATCCACCGATAGCGCTATTTCTAGGTCTACCTTTTGTCAAGGAGGCTATGCAAGAAGACAAATTTAAATCAAAACTTCCGTAGTTCTCGGTATACAATAAAACTATTTATACCGGAGTAAGGTTAGAACGCCCTCTAACGGGGAATAAGTGAAATAAATGGCGACTCGATTCTAGTTTTCTGTTGACCTAGATATCAAATTATCAAAAGGCACCGCTGGGAAAATATTCCAAAAATGCGGTTCAGAGAAACTATATGAAACGAGTCTTTGTACTCTCATACAAAGTATGGCATTAGTAAAAATACAAAAATAGACGGTTTAGTTTTGATTTAAATCTGTCTCCTGCCATCCCCCGATAGCGCTATTTCTAGGTCTACCTTTTGTCAAGAAGGCTATGCAAGAAGACAAATTTAAATCAAAACTTCCGTAGTTCTCGGTATACAATAAAACTATTTATACCGGAGTAAGGTTAGAACGCCCTCTAACGGGGAATAAGTGAAATAAATGGCGACTCGATTCTAGTTTTCTGTTGACCTAGATATCAAATTATCAAAAGGCACCGCTGGGAAAATATTCCAAAAATGCGGTTCAGAGAAACTATATGAAACGAGTCTTTGTACTCTCATACAGAGTATGGCATTAGTAAAAATACAAAAATAGACGGTTTAGTTTTGATTTAAATCTGTCTCCTGCCATCCCCCGATAGCGCTATTTCTAGGTCTACCTTTTGTCAAGAAGGCTATGCAAGAAGACAAATTTAAATCAAAACTTCCGTAGTTCTCGGTATACAATAAAACTATTTATACCGGAGTAAGGTTAGAACGCCCTCTAACGGGGAATAAGTGAAATAAATGGCGACTCGATTCTAGTTTTCTGTTGACCTAGATATCAAATTATCAAAAGGCACCGCTGGGAAAATATTCCAAAAATGCGGTTCAGAGAAACTATATGAAACGAGTCTTTGTACTCTCATACAGAGTATGGCATTAGTAAAAATACAAAAATAGACGGTTTAGTTTTGATTTAAATCTGTCTCCTGCCATCCCCCGATAGCGCTATTTCTAGGTCTACCTTTTGTCAAGGAGGCTATGCAAGAAGACAAATTTAAATCAAAACTTCCGTAGTTCTCGGTATACAATAAAACTATTTATACCGGAGTAAGGTTAGAACGCCCTCTAACGGGGAATAAGTGAAATAAATGGCGACTCGATTCTAGTTTTCTGTTGACCTAGATATCAAATTATCAAAAGGCACCGCTGGGAAAATATTCCAAAAATGCGGTTCAGAGAAACTATATGAAACGAGTCTTTGTACTCTCATACAGAGTATGGCATTAGTAAAAATACAAAAATAGACGGTTTAGTTTTGATTTAAATCTGTCTCCTGCCATCCCCCGATAGCGCTATTTCTAGGTCTACCTTTTGTCAAGGAGGCTATGCAAGAAGACAAATTTAAATCAAAACTTCCGTAGTTCTCGGTATACAATAAAACTATTTATACCGGAGTAAGGTTAGAACGCCCTCTAACGGGGAATAAGTGAAATAAATGGCGACTCGATTCTAGTTTTCTGTTGACCTAGATATCAAATTATCAAAAGGCACCGCTGGGAAAATATTCCAAAAATGCGGTTCAGAGAAACTATATGAAACGAGTCTTTGTACTCTCATACAGAGTATGGCATTAGTAAAAATACAAAAATAGACGGTTTAGTTTTGATTTAAATCTGTCTCCTGCCATCCCCCGATAGCGCTATTTCTAGGTCTACCTTTTGTCAAGGAGGCTATGCAAGAAGACAAATTTAAATCAAAACTTCCGTAGTTCTCGGTATACAATAAAACTATTTATACCGGAGTAAGGTTAGAACGCCCTCTAACGGGGAATAAGTGAAATAAATGGCGACTCGATTCTAGTTTTCTGTTGACCTAGATATCAAATTATCAAAAGGCACCGCTGGGAAAATATTCCAAAAATGCGGTTCAGAGAAACTATATGAAACGAGTCTTTGTACTCTCATACAAAGTATGGCATTAGTAAAAATACAAAAATAGACGGTTTAGTTTTGATTTAAATCTGTCTCCTGCCATCCCCCGATAGCGCTATTTCTAGGTCTACCTTTTGTCAAGGAGGCTATGCAAGAAGACAAATTTAAATCAAAACTTCCATAGTTCTCGGTATACAATAAAACTATTTATACCGGAGTAAGGTTAGAACGCCCTCTAACGGGAAATAAGTGAAATAAATGGCGACTCGATTCTAGTTTTCTGTTGACCTAGATATCAAATTATCAAAAGGCACCGCTGGGAAAATATTCCAAAAATGCGGTTCAGAGAAACTATATGAAACGAGTCTTTGTACTATTCCGTCTATTTTCCGTGAAACTAAACCGTCTATTTTTGTATTTTTACTAATGCCATACTCTGTATGAGAGTACAAAGACTCGTTTCATATAGTTTCTCTGAACCGCATTTTTGGAATATTTTCCCAGCGGTGCCTTTTGATAATTTGATATCTAGGTCAACAGAAAACTAGAATCGAGTCGCCATTTATTTCACTTATTCCCCGTTAGAGGGCGTTATAACCTTACTCCGGTATAAATAGTTTTATTGTATACCGAGAACTACGGAAGTTTTGATTTAAATTTGTCTTCTTGCATAGCCTCCTTGACAAAAGGTAGACCTAGAAATAGCGCTATCGGGGGATGGCAGGAGACAGATTTAAATCAAAACTAAACCGTCTATTTTTGTATTTTTACTAATGCCATACTCTGTATGAGAGTACAAAGACTCGTTTCATATAGTTTCTCTGAACCGCATTTTTGGAATATTTTCCCAGCGGTGCCTTTTGATAATTTGATATGTAGGTCAACAGAAAACTAGAATTGAGTCGCCATTTATTTCACTTATTCCCCGTTAGAGGGCGTTCTAACCTTACTCCGGTATAAATAGTTTTATTGTATACCGAGAACTACGGAAGTTTTGATTTAAATTTGTCTTCTTGCATAGCCTCCTTGACAAAAGGTAGACCTAGAAATAACGCTATCGGGGGATGGCAGGAGACAGATTTAAATCAAAACTAAACCGTCTATTTTTGTATTTTTAGTAATGCCATACTCTGTATGAGAGTACAAAGACTCGTTTCATATAGTTTCTCTGAACCGCATTTTTGGAATATTTTCCCAGCGGTGCCTTTTGATAATTTGATATCTAGGTCAACAGAAAACTAGAATCGAGTCGCCATTTATTTCACTTATTCCCCGTTAGAGGGCGTTCTAACCTTACTCCGGTAAAAATAGTTTTATTGTATACCGAGAACTACGGAAGTTTTGATTTAAATTTGCCTTCTTGCATAGCCTCCTTGACAAAAGGTAGACCTAGAAATAGCGCTATCGGGGGATGGCAGGAGACAGATTTAAATCAAAACTAAACCGTCTGTTTTTGTATTTTTACTAATGCCATACTCTGTATGAGAGTCCAAAACTCGTTTCATATAGTTTCTCTGAACCGCATTTTTGGAATATTTTCCCAGCGGTGCCTTTTGATAATTTGATATCTAGGTCAACAGAAAACTAGAATCGAGTCGCCATTTATATTGTATATTTGTTGTGAGCCTGTAGCCAACAGAGACTGGATATTGAATGGTGCGTGCATATTAAGTTTAATTAAATTTTTATAGAGAGAATTTGAATGCTGTTGAAACTTAGTACATTCAAAAAAGACATGATCAAGATCATCCTGTTTCCACAATGTTGGCAATTATCATCTTCAATCACATTTATTTTATATAAATGACTTGGATAGCAAGCATGCCCAAAACGTAGTCGATTTATAGTTGTTATATATTTACGTGGAGCTTTAAAACTCTTAAACCAAGTACTTTGTGGAATCGCTGGTTGTAAAGTGGTGTATCTTGTGGGGTTTGTTAAGCAGTAAAGATTCCATTGATCTTTCCATATCAATAGTTGGCCATAAAGAATATGACAATAATGTGTTATATACCGTTGGAAAGTGAAGATTTCAGAGAATAATTTTCAATCATAACCCAAAAAAATTTAAAAAATTCAATTTTTGGAATTTGGGTGCTTTTAAAGTGAAAAGCACTATTTTACTTGAGTTACCAATACTCATGTTTTTGAAGTTATACTTCTTTGGGCGCGATTGAGAGTAAAATTTCATAATACTGCGCGCATGCGCACACAGACAGTTTGGCGTTAATTGCTAAGTCTTTCAAGTTATGTATAAATATATCAGTGCAAGAAAAGGTGTGAAGAGAATATATTAGTGTTTTTAGTAAATATATTTATTATAATTTTTGTGTCTTTGGATTTGTCTTCCTCAGGAGTAAGATGAGTATTATTAAAACATTTTATTGTATATTTATTATAATCTTATCCGTCTTATCCAGTAAGAAATTCGATTACATTCAGAAAGGCACAAGCTAGAACTAACCTTATGTTGAATTCTCCTCTATTCGTCATGTGCAGCTATTATAATGTCTTAAGTATTTACTGCGATATATTTAACTGCAGTTTAAAGCAACTTATTTCTATGGCCAACATCCACCTAGGTGATTAATAATTTATTTCTTTACGTTCAATAGTATGTTATCCGTTGCTAATCTTTCAAATTATGTATCAGCGCAAATAAGCCATTAAAATACTATATTAGTGTTTTTTAGTAAATGTATTATTTATTATAATTTTTGTGTCTTTGGATTTGTCTTCCTTGGGCGTAAAATAATAAAATATCTATTTTTATATTTCACTTGTCACCGTGATGTGTAATTATGTATATGCGAAACGTCAATAAGAGGGGCCTTGATAGCCTGGTTGGTAGGGCATTGGACCCGAGATCGAGAGATCGCGAAATCGCGGGTTCAAATCCCGGACGATTCATATTCTTTTTTTTTTTTTTATTTTTGGCATTGTTCAGTTTTGGTTAATTTTTGGTAATTATTGTTAATTTTTTTATCGTAACTGTTAAGTATATTTATTTCGTTGAAATTATAAATATAATAGAAGTATAACTTCTTACGTGCGTACAAAGTACACACACATTCTTTTTTTTAATTCAGTTTATAAAGGGTGTTGTAAGAACCTCCACCATTTATTTAATATTATACATGATTTTATAAAAAATTTCTTGAAAAAATAAAGTTTATTTTATTTGAATTAGTATTTTATTCTACAACAGTGTGAAGATTCATTCGGTAGTTGATGTAAAAACAAATACAGTGATATTTATAAGACAAATTCATATTGAAAACAAAAAAGAATAGGCAACGGTATGACATAACGCATGTCAGAGTCTATGTCCTAAAACATCCACGTCAGTAGTTATGCGGTTAAATAGAATTAAATTTAACCTATCAATAAAGTGTTTTATATCCCCAAGAATAAATGATCTAATATACAAAGCTACAATGAAACTAACCTCTTGAGGTCAGAAAACATAATATTAAAAGAATTAGACAACCTTTATTAGAAACATTAGGAATGACCTAAGGAAGCTTGTGAAAGAACTGATCATCATCATGGCACCCCCACTCCTAGCGGAGTGATTGCCGCACTCTTTGGGCTCTTCCGATTCGTTTGTCGCGGTGAATCAATCCGCAATAACATTTTGGTTTTACAATTGGTTGTGTGACTTGGCATCTTCTACAATTTTTCTCCATTCGTTCCTGTTTTTGCTTCTGGTTACCCATTCTCTGACTCCCATTTTCTTAAGGTCCTCTCCTATCTGGTTCTGTCATCTAGTTTTGGGTCTTCCTCGTGGTCTGCCTGATACAGGTCTCCATTTGGAAATTTTATTGATGACGGCTTCTGGATTTCTCCTTTCTATATGTCCTATCCATCTGAGTTTCTGTGCCTTGATAAACTTGACGATGTCTTCTCCTTTTAGAATTCCTCTTACTTCGTGGTTCATGAATTTCCTAAATTCATGATTACCTAAATTTAGTGAGCCTGCTATCCTCCGAATTATTTTCCTCTCTAGGATCCTCAATCTTTCTTCCTCTTTCTGGATCAGGCACATTACTTTAGCATCATATGTGATGACTAGTCTAATTGCTCCTTTGCAAATGTTCAGTTTAGTATTCTGAGTAAGCTTCTTATCTTTGAGGAAGTTATTGTATTTCCAGTAGTCTGTTTCCTGTCTGGATTCTTTCACTGATTACGATGCTTCTATCATTAGTTCCATTAACTGACACTCTAAATTTAAGATATTTAAAGTGTTCTACCTTTTCAAACTCATATTCACCAATATTTAAACTTGTCACAATAACTGAATTTTTTTCTTGAGCATCTTCTTCTTCTTAAAGTTCCGCTCCTATCGGAGATTGGAAATCATTCTGGCAATTATAATTTTGTTGGTTACGCGCCGGAACAATTCAATTGAGCTGCATCCAAACCATTCACGGAGATTGCGTAACCACGAGATTTTACGTCTTCCTACGCTTCTTCTACCTTTGATTTTGCCCTGCATTATATTTCTTAATAGTTCGTATTTTTCACCTCTCATGATGTGCCCCAAGTACTCCAACTTCCTGATTTTTATGGAATTTAAAACTTCGCATTGTTTTCTTAGTTGTTCGAGCACTTGTGCGTTTGTTTTACGATATGTCCATGATATTTTCAGAATACGTCTATAACACCACATTTCGAATGCTTCCAGGTTTTTAATGTGGGATTGTTTTAGTGTCCATGCCTCAACCCCATACAAAAGGGTGGAGAAAATATAACAACGAAGCATTCTTATCCGGAGCGTTATATTGATATTGCGATTACAGAAAAGTTTCCTCATTCTGTTAAAAATGGATCGTGCAATTTCAATGCGGCATCTTATTTCTTTTGTCTGATCAGTATCTTCTGTGATCCATGCTCCAAGGTATTTGTACGAAGATATTTGCTCAATTTCTGTATTATCCAGTACTAGTCTAACTCTGATGTTTTGTGCTTTTGTAAATACCATGAACTTGGTTTTCTTCAAATTTATTTTTAGTCCATAATCGTTGCAATGTATATTTAGTTGTTGAGCAAGTTGTTGCAATTCTTCTAGTGTTCCCGCTAAAAGTACGGTATCGTCAGCATATCTTATATTATTAAGTGGCTCGCCGTTTATTATTAGGCCCTCATTGACTTCGGCCAACGCTAATTCTGAGATGGCTTCACTATATAAATTAAATAACAATGGTGATAAAATACACCCTTGGCGCACCCTACGACGAATCTGGATATCCTCAGTCAGTTCATTTTCAACTTTCACTTTTGCTGTCTGATTCCAATAGAGGTTACATATAATTCTAATGTCTCTACTGTCTATGTTTTTATTTAACAAAATTTCTTTAAGACGATTATGCTGCACTTTGTCAAATGCCTTCTCAAAATCAATGAAACAGGCATATACTTCCTGATTCATATGTAGGCATCTCTGCGAAAGAACACTTACTGCAAACAGTGCGTCCCGTTTTCCCAGACCTTTCCTAAATCCCATTTGTTTATCACTAATGCCTTCGTCTAATTTCTTATGTATTCTATTGTGAATCACTTTTAAAAACAATTTCAAGACATGACTCATATCATGACAATCAAGCATATTATATGTTAATATGCTCAAGAAAAAAACTAATATTAATTGAAAATTCACACGCCTCTGGGGAACTGTGGAAAAGAGATAATTGCAATCATTGATCTTCATAGACTTGCTTGATCTCTTTTTGATACTAGTGATTTCACCCGTCGCCATGCGACGCGACGGGGAATCCAAATTTTTATAAAAGATTCTAGGATTAACACTAAGCGAGTTGCGTTCAAAATAACGTTGGCCCCTTATTTTGATAAAAAAGTGAATATCTCCCCCTATTTAGCGCCGTAAATAAAATTAATCATTACCGCTTTACCACTTACTTAAAGTGCTTATTTTTGAAAAAAAAGGTTTTATAGTAAAAAAAAATTTTTTACATTTTTTTTGGAAAATGCCCTTTTTCAAAATAACTTACAATCTAGGTATGTTTTAGTGATACAAAAAATCACAAACAATAAAATGATTTTTTGATTTTTAAAAATTTGAATAGGTCAAAATAAATAAAAACAAAAACATTTCACTGTAATCATAACTGAGTAGGTGACAAAATCATAAAACTCTATTTCTCTTAAATTCATAATTTTAATTTTTTAGTTTATTCATAAATTAATTTTTTATTTGATACCACAAGCTATTTAAAAATAATGCAATAGTATATTAACTGTACTTCGACGAGGTTATTCCTAAATTTATATAGGCCATATAACTAGTCCTAAGTTTTAAAATCTAAATACACTCACCGGCACAAAAGTCCGCCACCAAAAATTTTTGATTAAGTTTGACAATCTATAACTTTATTACGTGTACTCCGATTTTCAAGATTCTCGAATCAGTTTGTAGGTACATGTATTGGTGTCGTTTGTTATTATTCTGGGAAAAAAATTATTTGAAAAACCAATACAGAAGTAAAAACTTCGAGATGTATTCTGGATTCTGTCATGGATTGCAGAACGTTTTCGTTCTAAACAGAACATCTTCAGTGCCTAGAATGAAGTATTTCCACGTTAGTTTAAAGCAAAAGGTTAAAACTGTGACTGTTAAAATGAAAAATGTGGGAATACTTACATCCTGCCGAGTATTTTGAAACTAGCACACTGTAAATAGTGTTAACATCATCGTATATGGTTTACATAATGTAATATATTAAAATGTTATGACTACAAGTCGATGTTGATAGATAAAGTGGAACTCATGCTAAAAGGGTGCCATGGTTCCCTGCTCGAAGATGCTAGGTACTTGCCAATTCAATGGGCACAGACCAACTGAGAAATTAGGAAGTGGATATACAATTTGACAAGGGTGACATGACATGACAAGATAAAGCCAATTTTTGGTTAAAGTTTCATTTGATTTTGGATTTTTTAATAAAATGCAAAGGTTTGTCTGCAAAAATAATTTAAATTATTTGAATAATAAAATCTACTGTAAAGTTTAAATTAGCAACTCTCTATTCCAGAATAACTTATAGATTCATTAAATTTAATGCAGATATATTTCATGGTTTAAGTTGTGACGTCATCGGATGTGAAATGACGAGATGAAAGTTGAGTTTTGTTGAAACAAGGAAATACACTACATAATAAAAGATAATTAGACTTGCGTGGAAAAATAAAGCTAAACAAACCGAAAAAACCAGAATTTAAGAGTATTTTTATGTGATGTACTGTTGGTTGTCTAACAAGGCAAGCAGGCAACAGGTTGAAGGTAAACGGTAGAATATTGCGAGAAAACAGTATATATACAAAAGGTTGCTATTTATTGTGTTAAATTTATTATTATACTATTGCAATGAATAATTATGTCTGTTAAAAGTTTTAAAAAAATTGTTAACAAAATTAAATAACTAAAGATTATTGTTAGTGAGGTAGATATATGTGTGAAGGATATGATTGTATATAGTATTGTGGAATGAATAAAAGTATGTAATAATATAATAAAATTAAACTATGTGACATAAAGTCTAATTCATCTTTATGTAGTTTTGAAAGGACTGAATGAATTGGAAGTAATGTATCTTGATAGTCTACCAACGTAGATTAGTGAATAAAATAATTAGAATGAGAGCTACCAATATAGGTCAAATTGTGGGTTGGTGTCAGTATGTAAAGAAGAATCTAAATTGAATAAGTATATGAAATAGAGAAGTATGAGATTGATTTCTATTAGTGATAGTGGAGTGAACAGTCTGAACTAAATGAAATATATTTAAGTGCAGAACTTTATGAACGTATGTGATTGCAACTCAAATCAAACAAATGTAAAATGTGAAAAAATTTATTTTAAATTGGGATAAATGGATATTGGAAGTTGCCTGATATGAATGGAAATGAAAAGATAGATGAAAAAAGGAGAATAGTGAATGCATTAAAACTTAAATGTTATAGTCTGAAAGAAGTTTGACTGAATGTGTCGTAATGGATGTAGGTGTGCAGTATCCTATTGTTAAGTAAAGTCTAAGAATCTAAAAAGAAAGAAGTGACAGAATGTTACTAAGTAAGTAAAGTGATATATAAGTAAGGTCTTGTTTTTTTAATTATCCAGATCTCTCTTTTCTTGTAAGAGCTCTAATAAAAACACTGCTTTAAAGGTTTATTTAATTAAAAATATCAAACGCACTAAAATTAACAAAACAAAAAAAAAACAAAAAAACAAAACAATTAAATAGCGGGTACGTCCACCTCTTGCAGCAACGACTGCTCGCAATCTGTTTAGCATCGAATAAATATGTGTTATCCTTGCCTGGGGAATAGCCCGATATTCCTCTACCAGGACCATAACGGTACCAAATTTTCTAAAGGCCTAGATAACGGCAAATAGCTTCTTTTAATTCATCCCATAAATGCTCAATAGGATTGAGATCTGGGCTGCATGCGGGCCATTCTAATCTTATCAATCCAACCTCTATTTTATGAGTTAATCAGTGTTTTTATTTACAAAAAATAGTACAGCTCTTACAAGAAAAGAGATATTCGGATAATTTAAAAAACAAAATTTAAATCATGCCTCCAGGATAATATGACAGGACTGTGAAACCAAATCAACTATTCCATTTTTCCACAGAATTTTTTAAAATTAGGAGAAAATACAACGCTTTCAATCACCCCTGTATAATCCCTTGCAAGCAAAATTTTTTGTTACCGGAATAATACTAAATGATACCAATACATGTACCTACAAACTGGTGCAAAAATCTTGAAAATCGGAGCACAAGTAATAAAGTTATAAATTGTCAAACTCAATCAAAAATTTTGGGTGGCGGAATTTTGTGCCGGTGAGTGTATATGGAAAATATTATGTCATGGATCGAATTCTTTGCACCTGAGTGTAAGTTTGAGTGGTTTCAGTAGAAATAAAAACAGAAATAAAAAAATAAATTGTATACAGGGTGGGGCATTAGTGGGACAAAGTCCAATTACTCGTTTGTCGTAAGAGATACGAAAAAAAGTTATTTAGGTAAAAATTGGGGCAGTGAAAGGACCCTAATTTAAAAATAGTTTCAAATATACAGGGGCGTGCGTATTGACAGGGTGACTCAAACTTATGTTTTTTTAAATGGAACACCCTGTATATTTTTACATTTTTGGATTCTCCTCAATGTTTCTCTTCTTAAAATAGATGGTTTTGTAATATTATATGGGGTAGTTTAAAAGATAATTACGTTTTTTTCTTAATTTCGTTGCAATATTTACACCCTGTAGAATTGTAGGGATTAACCATCAAATTTTTATTTTATATTTAAACGATTTTTAATATAGTCTACAATTGTTAAACATTAACAGTATAGCGAAATATTAAATTTTAGTATACAGGGTTGGTCGAAACTCGGAATGAGTTTTTTCTGAGTTTTCTTAAAAGGAACACCCTGTATTTTAGTATTGTAATAAAATGATATTTTATGGTACTTTTTCATTTATTAAGC
This sequence comes from Diabrotica virgifera virgifera, assembly GCF_917563875.1. NCBI lineage: Eukaryota > Metazoa > Arthropoda > Insecta > Coleoptera > Chrysomelidae > Diabrotica > Diabrotica virgifera. The sequence continues at coordinate 215,688,756 of NC_065445.1, forward strand.
ATTCCCTATACCTAAGTGCTTTAATTTGTAAGTTATTCGTGATTCTTTAAGCCAAACATTAATTGCAAGAAAAATTACGTGCAATTTTATTAGGTGGCCGTGAAAATATTTAATCAAAAATAATTTTTCTAAAAAACAGGTCGCAAATCAGTGCGCAAAATATTAATAAAAACATACAATACTCTACCTAGTCGGATATGACACTAAATTTCCTAAAAAATTTGACATTATACTATTTTTATACTTCCAGTTGCTTTGTTATCATTAATAATATGAATTTTTGTAATCAGGAACTGACTAATAAGATTTTTGTGCTAGTGGAGTATAACAAAAATGTGCTACTAGCAATAAGAATTTTTCATCAGAAATTCCCTGATAGACGACAGCTAAGAAGAGAAACGTTTAAAAATATACTAGAACGGTTTCAGCTGACTGGACACTTAGATTATGATAAATCTGATCGAACAAAAACTCTCGTAGGTGAAGAAAACAGGAATTAAATATAATCCTTAGTGTCACTGAGGATCTGCATATTAGTACAACCATTCTTACAATCTAAGTATCTAGTCTGTTGAAACCGTTTTAGTATACTTTCAAAAGTTTCCCTTTTTGGTTGTTGTCTATCAGGGAATTGCTGATGATAAATTTTAATTGCAAGTAGCTCATTTTTGTTATACTCTCCTAGCACAAAACCATTTTAATCAGTTCCTCATTAGAAAAATTAATATTAGTAATGGTAACACATCAACTGGAGCTATATAAATAGTATAATGTCAAATGTTTATGCAAATTTTGTGTCTTAGCCAACTAGGGAGAATTCTGTATGTTTGATTAATTTTTTAAGCACCAACAATCTTAACTAAGAATGTATTTGGATATCTCACCCAATATTAATAAATTAAGAATCAGGCTAGATTATTATGTATTTTTTTTCGAAAAATTATTTTTGATTGGATATTTTCACAGCCACTTAATAAAATTTCACGTAATTTGTATTGCAATTAATGTTTGGCTTAAAGAATCACGAATAACTTACAAATTAAAGCTCTTAGGTATAGGGAATGCTTAAGAAATAAAAAAGTACCATAAAATATTATTTCATTACAATACTAAAATACAGGGTGTTCCATTTAAGAAAACTCATTCCGAGTTTCGACCCAACCTGTATACTAAAATTAATCATTTCACTATACTGTTATTGATTAACACTAGTAGACTATGTTAAAAATCGTTTTAATATAAATAGAAAATGTGATGTAAAATCACTACAATTCTACAGGGTGTAGATGTTGCTACGAAATTAACAAAAAAACGTAAGTAACTTTTAAACTACCTCGTATAATATTACAAAACCGTATATTTTAAGAAAGGGAATATTGAGGAGAATCCAAAATAGTAAAAATATACAGGTTGTTCCATTTAAAAAAACAAAACTTTGTGTCACCCTGTAAATACGGACGCCCCTGTATATTTGAAAATATTTTTAAATTATGGTACTATGTGTGTCCCAACTTTTACCTAAATAACTTTTTTTCGTATCTCTTACGACAAACGAGTAATTGGACTTTGTCACACTAATGCCCCACCCTGTATAATTTTTTCGTTACAATAAATTTGACCCAATTATGGTAAGTTTGTTTTTTTGGCAGTTATCAAACAAGTGTATATATGAGGTCACCTTTTCAGGACATGTTATTAATTCACGCTTGTTTGAGTGTCATAAAAATTAAGTAGATGTCTATTTAAATTCAACCCTTTTCCTGTCGTCGGTCCCTTTCCATCATTTTATGAACCGGGTGCTTTGGAAATGAGATCAGTAAAAAGCGAAAAGCTAAAATATCAGCAAAGCATAAAAAGGACAACAAGCGCCTGCCTAGCTACCGGAATACTTTTTGAGTTCTCTCCGGGAAATTTGGTGTGTGAAATGTAATATTCTACACTAAAATTCATAAACGAGAGACGCAGTTCGTTAGCAGACAACATTTGTTTAATTTCTTTTTGTTTTGTATACGATTTCTAGCTTTATTGGAAAAAAGTTTTAGAATTTAAAATATACAATATATGTATATCTTTTTATCAAGATTATCAAGAATATTGCTTCATTATTATTTTCCTGAATCTTCATCATTGTACTGAACCTGTTGCAGTTTTTTAACTGCAATGATGTATTGGCAGACAGACAGGAAGAAGACAAAAGATCAAAGAACCGAAAACTAAACCATAACAACATTTTTTATGCAGAGAAAGAACAAATGATGCTAGAACCGAAAACACCAGAAATTACCACAATAAATGAAGATGTTAATATAAGTGCACAGGAAGTACGAAAAACACTCGAAAAGCTGAAGAACAGAAAAGGTGCAGGTGAGGATGGAATACCAAACGGATTACTGAAATATTGTGGAGCAGCAATGACAGAATAATTAACAACATTAATTAGCAAAACCATAAAACACAATAAAATGCCGGAAGAATTGAGAACGAGCGAACTAATTCTACTATTCAAAAAAGGAGATAAAAAGCAGCCAGAAAACTACAGAGGTATCAGCTTGTTAAATACTACCCTAAAACTTCCAACTAAAATCTTACAAGACGTAATGAATCAGAGGATACGTTTAGCAGATGAACAATAGCTATTTGTATAACAAGGGGGGAAAGTGCTACTTTTCCTCCCGAGAATGATGTTTACTGCCCGACGCGTAGCGGAGGGCAGTAATCATTCAAGGGAGGAAAAGGCACTTTACTCCCATGTTATACATATGGTTTTTCCACCTTCCTCAAATAACAAGTAATTTTTTTCATTTTTACTTAATTTATTTATGTAACTAACCAACAAAATTTTTTAGAACTAAAACTAACAAGTAGGTACAATATAACTGTCAACTGTCAAATATAAGTCAAATTATTAATGTAAACATTGTTAAATCAAAATAACAATTTACTGTTTTTTACCATTATGCAAAATACAGGGTGTTTTATAAATAAACGTTAAAACGTGTAGATACTTACGTAATAGAAAATAGTTATTTTACAGGGCGTCAATAAGTTATATTTCATGAATGAAATACCATGACGTCACTTTTAGTCACTTTGTCAGTTTCCTTTAGTTGTACGTAGCGGGCGTACTATAACCATTTGGTAGAAGACTCATGTGAGTTGTACCCTATACAGGGTGCGCCAAACCTCTGGTCTTCTTTGATTACGGCTAAATTATGAGATATACAAAAAAATGTTTATAACAAAACTAATGTGTATCAAAGAGGTCTATAATTTAAGATTATTTTCAATTATACAGGGTGAGTCAGAACGACGGTATGAACCAAAGTTGTATTTTTTTAAATGGAACACCCTGTATATTAAATCATTTTTGAATATATTATTTAAAAATATGAAAAATTTGTATAAGGTCTTATAGGCCTAAAGTTAATAATTTTCAAAATATTTACATTTTTATTGAGAAAAATGGTAATATTTATAGGGTTGTGGATTATGTTTCCAAGGAAATAAAAATTTAGGTGATAGGTCAAAGTTTTTAAAATATAGTGTTATTTTCAAATAATTTAATATTTTTTACTTTTAGCCATAAAATATACAGTGTGATCACTATTTGCAAATACAAAATTTTCTCATTTTTTTTAAATGGGACACCCTGTATATTAGTTTTGCGTTTGCTAGTAAATATTACAACCTTTCTTTTGGTATAAGGTTGTATGTACCTAGCATGTTTCGTTTTGTAGATATTTAAAAAAAACTATATATTTTACGTTTTTGCGGATTTTTTATTTAAAAATTTTTTTGCAAAAAAAATAATTTTAATCTGGTTTTAGAAACATACAGTAAAATATAAAATATGAAAATAAAAACGTAATTAAAGATTAAAATAAATCGCATGCTAGTACAATTCAATTGAATTTAATAACTTTAAATTATTTTACAAAAAATATTTTACCTTATTAATGAATACATAAATTAGTTACTAAATTAAAAAAACAACCAAATTTTAAATCAATCGTAGTAATTCTTCTACCGCAGCAACTTTCCTGTACCAAATTAATTGTTAGTTATATTGTATTTACGAGTAAGATCAGTTAATAACTTTTTAATTTACCTACATCTTGAGAACGTATAAAGTATGCTTTGAAACAAATGAACGTTATGGAAGTATATTAAGAAGTAAATAGTATCTATGTACCTACTCGTGTCACAAAAGCTGGTAATAATTTCTAATGGTTTCGCCCAAAACAAATGTCATATCCAAAAATTTTTCGGTTAAAAAATTAAAATTTAAAATAAAAAAATTGTTACAAAAATTTCAACTACAAAAGTATTACCAGTTTTTGTGACACCAGTAAATACTATTTATATTAATAAATAATTTGGATGATACATTTAACATTCATTTGTTTCAAAGCATACTTTATAATAATTTTTATATTCTCAAGATGTATGTAAGTAAGTTTAAAAGGTAAATTAAAAGTTTAACTAAATACAATTTAACTAACAATTAATTTGGTACAGGAAAGTTGCTGTAGTAGAAAAATTACTACGGTTGATTTAAAATTTGGTTGTTGATTTAATTTAGTAACTAATTTATGCATTCATTAATATGGTAAAATATTTTTTGTAAAATAATTTAAAGTTATTAAATTCAATTGAATTGTACTAGCATACGATTTATTTTAATCTTTAATTACGTTTTTATTTTCATATTTTATATTTTGGTGTATGTTTCTAAAACCAGATTATAATTATTTTTTTTGCAAAAAAATTTTTAAATAAAAAATCCGCAAACACGTAAAATCTATAGTTTTTTTAAAATATCTACAAAACGAAGCAAGCTAGGTACATACAACCTTATACCAAAAGAAAGGTTGTAATATTTACTACAAAACGCAAAACTAATATACAGGGTGTCCCATTTAAAAAAAATGAGAAAATTTTGTATTTGCAAATAGTGATCACACTGTATATTTTATGGCTAAAAGTAAAAAATATTAAATTATTTAAAAATAACACTATACTTTAAAAACTTTGACCTATCACCTAAATTTTTAATTCCTTGGAAACATAATCCACAACCCTATAAATATTACCATTTTTCTCAATAAAAATGTAAATATTTCGAAAATTATTAACTTTAGGCCTATAAGACCTTATACAAACTTTTCATATTTTTAAATAATATATTCAAAAATGATTTAATATACAGGGTGTTCCATTTAAAAAAATACAACTTTGGTTCATACCGTCGTTCTGACTCACCCTGTATAATTGAAAATAATTTTAAATTATAGACCTCTTTGATACACATTAGTTTTGTTATTAACATTTTTTTGTATATCTCATAGTTTAGCCGTAATCAAAGAAGACCAGAGGTTTGGCGCACCCTGTATATATGTAAGAGGTATTTAAGTTTATAACAGATCATTATTGTTGTTATCTTTAAAAGATATATAGCTTCTTGTATAACTTATGTCATTTTAGAGTTACATGATATATGCTTGTCTAACTCAGAGATTGTTAAAAATCTAGTAGTTATTTTAATAAATATTTATTTATTTTGTATATCATGAATTTTATTATTCCTTTATGTTCATTATTACAGGTTTGATATATTTAATATTTGACAGCAGTATAAGATACCTGGGAAAATGATCGAAGATCATTTTCATGGCGCCCATGATTAGTTAGTTTTATTTATTTTGTTCGGTTTTAGTCATTATTCATCTTCATTCAGTTTCAGTACATTATTCTTATTTTATTATTTCATCTTTTAGTCATCATTACTATCTATATAGAGCTACTGTTCTTCGACAGGCATGCAAACGAGCCGTATCCATCCTTGAGTGTCAAGTTGCTCTCTTGCATCTATAGCTAGCCAACTCTATTCAGTTTGCCTCTGTCTCTTCCCACTTCTACTTCTATCCCTTCTCATTCCCCTTTCTTCAGTACTACTGCACTTTAGTAGTATTTTTCCTATTGCGGCTTCTCAACGTAGAAGCCACTTCATCCTTTTCTTTACAGCCCATCTCTTTACATCTATGTCCCATTATTTATTTATTTTTTTTCCTTACTTCTGTTGGAGTATATCTTTCTTTTTACTTTCACTCCAACAGAAGTTTTCTTATTTTTGTTACACTTTTCCTCCCTAGGGAGGAAAAGTACAACTTTGCTCCCTACAATCAGTTCCAGAAAAGTATACTTTCGGTAGAGGTAGGTGGAAATAGTACATTGTTTACCGGGTAGGAAAAGCTTAACATTCCTGGACGACTGTGAAGATTGCTAAGTCGAGGCGCAAGCCGAGACTTAGCAACACAGAGTCCAGGAATGTGGCTTTTCCTACGAGGTAAACATACTATTTTTCCGCAAATCGTTTAAAATTCGACAGATATTGATTGATTTAAAAAAAACGCGATAATTTTATTCCCAAATAAATGGTGCTTTGAAATTCCTAATAAAATTACTTGGGTTACTATGGAAACGTATTGAGGTTGAATTGTCAAACTTGACGCTTATAAATTTAATTGCTGGTGTTCTCGAAAGTAAAATGATAAGTGATGATGAAATTTCCATTCCTGGGACTCCTCCAGAGCTGGTTGAGGCAGTGAATACTGCTTCATTAGAATTATTGCCAAAGAAATCAAGAGAAAAGTACGAAAATGCATACAGACGTTTTATGGATTATCGCATGAGTAAAATATTTGATGTTTTCAAAATATAAATTAATTCCTTATAAGCAATGTGTTTTCCTATCATTTATGTAGAACACTAACAACTGTACGGAAATATCATTTCCTTACAGTAAGGAAATGACATTTCCTTACAGTAAGGAAATGACATTTCCTTACAGTAAGGAAGTCCTGACTTTTTCTTCAAGAAATTTTGACAGGAATTTCAAAATTTCCTGGCGATTTGCGGAAAAAGGGTTTTCGTACTGGAAGATCGTGTACAGATGCAATATTCGTCATAAAGAAAATGACTGAGAAATCACTAGAGTATAACAGACCAGCATTTCTATGTCTAATTGACTTAAAGAAAGCATTTGACAGAGTAAGACTCAAAGATGTAATCCATCTTCTGTATAATAGAGAATTCCCTCTAGATATCATAAAAACTATTGAGAACATCTACCAAAACAACAAAATGGAAGTTAAAATAGATGGACAACTTACAAAACCTATAGATATAGGCAGCGGAATAAGACAGAAATACTCATTGAATCCTATGCTTTTCAATTTAATCATGGATGAAATCATCAAAAACGTCAACAAAGGAAGAGGATATAGAATGGGAAACAAAGAAGTAAAAATACTCTGCTATGCAGACGACGCAATATTGATAGCCCAAGATGAAGATAGTCTGCAAAGATTAGTCCTCAGATTTAACATAAGAGCAAAAGAATCAAATATGAAAATTCCACCTCAGAAAACCAAAAAAAAAGTAATTAGTAAAGAACCAATCAGATGCAAAATAGAAATTCATGGTATCAGTATTGAACAAGTAAAAGTAATGGAAGTAAAATACGTTGGAATTATATTGTCAAGTTACGGAGACCTAGACACAGAAGTGAGAAATCAAGAACAAAAAGCAAATAGATTGGCAGGATGCCTTAATAGCACTATATGGCGAAACCTACATATTAACACTGAGATGAAGTCAAGAATTTATAAGGCCAGTGTAAGACCAATAATGTCATCTGCATCAGAAATAAGACCCGATACAGCCACAACACAAAGACTACTGGAAATGGCAGAGATGAGATTACTGAGAAGATTTACAAGAAATACAGTGAGAGATCGAAAGAGGAGCGAAGAGACAATATAACGTACAGTGTATAAACGAATGAACACTAAATATAAAAAAAGAATGGAACAACCACATAACCAGAATGGGGGAGACACGTGTGGTCAAAATCGCACGAGATAAATCACCAATCGGCAGAAGAAGTATCGGCCGGCCGCGCAAAAGATGGAGTGACAACCTTTCATAGAGGTATCAATCCGCCAATGAACAAGTAGAATTGCTTACAAAGAGGAAGAAGAAGAAGAACATTTTTTAGTCTTTATTTTTATAATTATTTTCTTAAGTGAGATAAGGTTGCAAGAAGCATAAATCCAGCTGGAAGGCATGGATGACGATAGAGAGAAATATAACACCCCAACAGTGGAAGACGTCATCAAAGCAATACAAAAAGTGCAAAAAGCTCCTGTGCAGATGGCATTCCTTCTGATCTTTTAAAATATGGCACAAAAATCTGACATGTTGTATATTAGGCTAGTATAACTGATTTTGGAAGAAAACTACCATAAGACTGAAACACATGATTGAAACTATTCACAAGAAAGGAGATCAAAAAATTTATGATAACTGTTAAAAAAATTTTCTAACATAACGATAATTATAATTTCTGCTTATACAATCTCAATACAAGTCATTGCATCCTTGACTATTTCAAAACAAACACATCTGCCTTTTATAGTTTTCAAATTAACTAACTCCGAGAAAATATTGCTTTTCCGGTGGCCCCTTTTTAAGTCTTTGATAAAAGGAGCGTTACACTATGAAAAACATTCGATTCTAAGATACATCCTATTTCTCACAGGTTCGGCCGAAAATAAAAACAGTTTCTATACCCTAACTTGACCATGTGTGGATTAAGCTGTCTCGCTGTTGGATTTGTGTTTCCTAAAATCAATACAGGCCTTTGTCTGTACCGGACAGCATTAGAGGTTTTATTTATTCTAAAAGGTAAATTAGATATGCATAGGAATTTGATAAACTGATCTCCCCTCTTGTTGCGAAACCCGAAAGAAAGAAGAATTCTTATGCTTTTAGTCGGTTTTAGGTTCTCAGTCACTTATTAGCCAACCTCATGGCTAGTCTCTCGAGTTTTTAGCTTAACTCAGAATGTATACTCTCAACTCACGGCTCGCATCTCTTACGGTCATTACTTGGTTTTTCACGCGAATTATCTATTCTCTCACTCTTTATTACTCACACACTTTACTCTCAATTCCACATAGCAAATGTATGTATGTTTTGTAGTAAACCCAATAATAATTATATTGTACAGTGATTTTAAATAGTGATTGTGTTAAATAATAATAGTATATTGTACAACAAAAGAGAAAAAAGACATATTTCTCACGAGCGCAGAAGTTTGTTGCGCAATCAAGCGAGAGAGAAATATGTCATTTTCTCTCGTGTTGTACACTGTACTATTTCTATGGATGCATTTTTGTCAACTTCAAAATTAAATAATTTAGGTGCTTTTAGGTAGGTATATTATATGCCTAAATTTAAATAAAATACATATATACACGTAGGTATTTAATATTCTTAATATTTATATACTTTATTTATTTAACAATATACTTCACCGTTGAACAGTCTTATAAAAGGTAATTTTTGATAAGTTCTGACAAGTGTCAACACATTTTGTTTGACACAAAAATAATTGACAAACATTTGTTTGACACACTAACGAAAGCTACTGACGACGCCTGAAATGGTAGAAACAGAGCCTGTCTAGCTGGTGTGCAACCCTCTGAATCGAAAAAAAGCAAAACCATCATTTATTAGATATTTTTATTTCCTTTACTCGGATTTGAGTACTGAAAGTTCCTCTGCTGTCCGTTTTTCCTAGACGAATGAAAGCGGAATGTGATCGTTTCCCTTTCGTTTTCTATATTCGTCGTCTGCTGTCTTATTAATTGAAAAAGTCGCAGATTAAGGATGTACCAGTAAGAACTTTCAACACGAAAAATCTCAGTTTTAAAATACTATTTACCATTTTAATTCTTATTAAATTGGTGGATTCTGCATCTGAGATTCTTTAATTTGTTAGTAGATGTCGCTGTATCGCGTCTGATGGGAAATTTGAATTATTTTTCAGATTCCCTTTAAAATGATGGTAGAGCTGTTTTTCGGTCCAGAGGTAGGCACACTAACGAAAGCTACTGAGGACGCCTGAAATGGTAGAAACAGAGCCTGTCTAGCTGGTGTGCAACCCTCTGAATCGAAAACAAGCAAAATCATCATTTATTATTTTTATTTCCTTTACTCGGATTTGAGTACTGAAAGTTCATCTACTGTCCGTTTTTCCTAGACGAATGAAAGCGGAATGTGATCGTTTCCCTTTCGTTTTCTATATTCGTCGTCTGCTGTCTTATTAATTGAAAAAGTCGCAGATTAAGGATGTACCAGTAAGAACTTTCAACACGAAAAATCTCAGTTTTAAAATACTATTTACCATTTTAATTCTTATTAAATTGGTGGATTCTGCATTTGAGATTCTTCAATTTGTTAGTAGATGTCGCTGTATCGCGTCTGATGGGAAATTTGAATTATTTTTCAGATTCCCTTTAAAATGATGATAGAGCTGTTTTTCGGTCCAGAGGTAGGCACACTAACAAAAGCTACTGAGGACGCCTGAAATGGTAGAAACAGAGCCTGTCTAGCTGGTGTGCAACCCTCTGAATCGAAAACAAGCAAAACCATCATTTATTATTTTTAAAAATAATTGTGTTTGTATAGTGCATGTTACCATCGAAATGGCGGTCATATGTATGTAAACCGGCGGTGAACCCGTGAGAAAAAATATTTCTCACTCCCTGAGAAATTGTTCGTTTTGAATGTATGTAAGTAGTGAGAGAAGTTGCCCATTGTATAGCATCCATAGAAAAAATAATTATCTTACACGTTTTTTAATCATTTCGACACCGATTTACACCTTGCTTCGACTCGACAAAGATTATCAGAGTCTGCTTATCAACCACTACAGAAGCTGGTTCCCTTCTTGTGTGAAGGACAAGAGATATTCACCAGGTCTATTTAACCACTGGTGAAACGATCTGCACAATAACTACAGAGAGATTACCCCCCTAAATGGGCAAAATACTTGCCTACATTCTTTACGATCCACTGTCGTTATATTTTAAAAAGAGAATAGGTAAAAATACAGTGTGGATTTCGCAAAGAAAAGTCAAGTATCAATCAAATATTTCTTCTAAGATAATATAGAGGTGCCTATGTCAGTGTAAACAGAAACGCACTATACAAAGCCAAGGTAGAGAATTAAACATCCCAATACACTTAGTGAAAATGGCAAGAGCAATCCTCTCAACAGTTAAGTGTAAGATTAGAGTGCAAAACGGAGTATCAAAAACTTTCCAGATACAAAGAGGACTTCGACAGGGATATAGCCTATCGTGTTTTCTATTCATTGCCCTAGAGAAAATTATTAGAGCGTCTGAAATAACAAGAGGAACCATTATTAATAGGAGTGTGTAAATACTAGCGTATGCAAATGACATCAATATCATAGCAAGAAGGAATGTGGCCCTGGTTCAATCGTTCACGGCATTAGGAAAAGCAGCAAAAAGAATGGAGCGACACATTAATACCAGTATAATAATGTATATGAAGGTGACAAATAATAAGCAAGTACCAAAAGCCGAAGATCTAATCTGCCGTGCTAAGCCCAAAGGCGGGATCTGATTTTTTATCGAAAATAAGATTTTTGTATTTTTAGGTAGAATAGGGTATTTAGTATATATTTATAAAGTCTTTGGAGTTGTAGAAGCATTATATTTTAAATAAAATTGCAATTTTGTTAGCGGTATCTACACTTTTCAGTTAAAATACTAAGCAATTTGGCGGCAAATGTTAAATACTATGGCGTTTTGACGGTATCTGCTACAGTTGCCGTCCATATACCTTGGCATATTGCACTTACCGCTAATCTACTTTCAAGAATTCTACGCCTACATTTAGAAACCGCCAAATCGCCTTAGTATTACAAAGTAAATTCGGCCTAACTTTTTTTTAAATGGCTTTGGCAGAGCCTAACTTTACAAGGTTAAATTATTGTGTTAGTTAAAAGAGTTGTATTAGTAACAGAAATAATTAGCGAGGATGGTAAGAACTTTTCGAGATTATTATATCTATTGAAATATATTTTCATTTTTGTTTATAGTATTTCAAGAATTAACCATTTATGTTGTCCTAAACAATATGAATCTGCGCCAAGTGGATGATTTATATGTATGTTTAAACCCTTTGTTAGGTTGCAATAACTAAATCAATGCAACCCATTGATTGCATTTTTTTTGTTTCAATACAAGCTATTATCATTTTTTAACTAGACAATGTCTAATAGTAGTCTAGTTATACAATGTTGTTATAGATACGGGATTGTAGATTTGGGATATCTTTACCTAATCTTTTGAGAATCCTTTACATAAGTTTTATACAAAAATGCTGGTTTTATTCCTTTATAAATTTTCTAAGAATGCGTCAGGTACCTGGATAATGATCCAAAAATTTGTTTGCAAGAAACAAAATAAAAATAGCTGAGAAGAGAAAGTCAAAAGTATGGTTTACAATCACATTTACAGTTGAAGAATTCTTTAAAACGCAGATGTTTACACAGCTATAACAATCTTAACGGATTCTGGTTTTTCGTTGTATAAGTACAGTTCTGCCCAAATTATTAGACGCACTATAAAAGATTTTATAAAAAAATGATAATTATGAGGTAATACCATTGTAATACTAAATAGGTTTTGTGTATGTACCGGACACAAGGTATGGTGTTCGATTGTCTATTAAATTGTCTATATTGAATCGCAAATAGAATATTAATATTAATGAACCAATATGTATTTATTGACTCTTGAAAGAAAACAGATATAACGATAACTAAATATGGTCAATTTGTTGTTGTCATATTGTGGCTCAACAAAATAATAACATTTAATAGTACTTTAATTCTTTCAATTTAATAAACTGGAATACACAGAAAACCTTTCTATTTCATATCAATCACAACTGTAAACCACATACCGCTAATAGGCTTAGTTTTATAGTAAGTTTTGATAAAACGTTTTAGCGGTATCTACCTCTTTTTATATAAAACTTTGTTTTAAAATATAACTAACGGTTCCCTTAATAAACTGGGGCATATATCCATGCATAAAATCTATTAGCTAGTCCATAAACCTATAACGGGCCAAAATTTTAGCATTCAATTTTGAAATCGATTTTGCCACCATTTTCTCAAATGTTAGTTACCGCCTTTGGGCCTAGCACGGCAGTAATGGTTTCATATACTTTCGAAGGAGAACGAGACTCCATATATCTAGTCTTATAAATCAACCAAAGTAACATAATAACTACAGAAATGAACAGACGTATATATCTAGCAAATATAAATAAACTTTTAACGTCATGGTCATAAAAAGTCACGCGTCCTTAAATAGCCTTAGAAACGTGGACGATAACAAAAATCGTTGAAGAACGTTTAGGCTGCTTTAAACGTAAAATCCTCGGACATATTTAAAAAGGTGTACAGGAGAACGGACTATGGCGTAGGCGCTATTAGTCCTGTCGCCAGTGGGGTACAACGGCCTCCTTAATTCAGATGGACTTAGCCAAGTTTTTTTTATGTATTTTGACCCGTAGAACACAAATTTTTTGGGTAACAGTTGATCCGGATATGGATAAGATTGTTATACACAAAGAACTTGAGGAATCACGTAACAGCGATTTTTCGCGAAGCAACATTTTTTTTTGTATTTTTTGGCTCATTCTAAGCAAAAAATGTTTTTACAAGTTTTTTTGTAGGATGCATAGTTTTCGAGATAAACGCGGTTGAACTTTCAAAAAATCGAAAAATTGCAATTTTTGAACCCGAATAATTTTGATTGAAAAATAAAATAGCAATTATGCTTACCGCATTTAAAAGTTCAAGTCAAATTTTATCGGTTTTGATTATTTTCATTGCTAAAAATTAATTTTTTTATTGTTAAACATAAACAAAGCTATAAACACATAGTGCTTGAATGACGTTCTCAATGCATTTCTCATTTGAAATCGAATGAGTAGGCGCGCATACAGACTATTTCTACGTAGATTACGTATAGGGCAGTCAATGAGGGTATTTGGCTCCGAATTCCATCCTACTACATCGATTTACTACATCGGTTATAGAACGACCTCAACACAACTATTCCGTATAGCAACCAACAAAGTCATCATAGCCAGAATGATCGCCAACGTTCGCGTTAACATTCACCGTAAGAAGAAGAATATGGCCTGCGAAATTGCTTGATAAATTACTTCATCCCAAAGAATACACCGGGCACTGTCTGCGAATGAGCTCAGGTAATTTATTAGCTGATAGCTAATGAAATATAACCAATTTGAAGAGACATGGAAGCTGGAAATTAACCAGTTTAGCAGATAAAGATGTGGAAAATTTTTTCAAAAACCAAATTCACATAGCATCATAGATTTAAAAGGATCGTAACAAAATTAATATTTCGAATTCTAGTACAAACACTGATACGTATAATAATATATAGTGAGCACGTAAAGGTTGGAATAAATTCATTTTCTCGAGACTGGACGATTTTGGAAAAAAATCCCGAAACAGGTCAATTTTTATTTTTAAATTGCGACTTTTTGGCATATATATTATACTAGTGACGTCACCCATCTGGGCGTGATGACGTCATCTATGATTTTTTTAAATGAGAATAGGGGTTGTGTAATAGCTCATTTGAAAGGTAATTCAATTCTCTATTCAGTAATATAAACATTAACATAATTATTTTTACAGGGCGTCAAAAAAAAATTTTTTAATTAAATTTATTGGTATAAAAAGAAGAATCTGTGTAATTTATTTAATTCAAAAATACATTTTGCTGCTCTCAGAAAACAGGAAATAATGTTTATTTGACAAATAAATATTGTTTTTTGCTTAAATTCAATATTAAAGCAGCCACTCACCTTCCTCTTGACAGTTTGAACACTGAATTTAAGCGAAAAGCAATGAATATTTTTCAAATAAACATTGTTTTCTGTTTTCTGAGAGCGGTAAAATGTATTTTGAATTAAATAAATTACATGCATTCTTCTTTTTATGTCAATAAATGTAATTAAAAAAAAAATTTTTTGGACACCTTGTATAAAGTATTATGTTAATCTTTATATTACTGAATAGAGAATTGAATTACCTTTCAAATGAGCTATCACACGACCCCTATTACCATTTAAAAAAATCATCGACGACGTCATCACGCCCAGATGAGTGACGTCACTAGTATGATATATATGCCAAAAAGTCGTAATTTAAAAATAAAAATTGACCTGTTTTGGGATTTTTTTCCAAAATCGTCCATTCTCGAGAAAATGAATTTATTCCAACCTTTACGTGCTCACTGTATACGCCAGTAAATGGAAGCAAGAATAGGATATTACCTCCGAATTCTATCCTACTGCATGGATTTTAATGAAATTTTGGGCCTAGCCTCTACTTATCTCCTAATTCAAAGTCTACCTATGCCGATGTGTCCTTTTATCTTGGGGGTGGTTCCCACCCCTTCTCGTGGGTGAAAAATGTTTTGGTTAAAATAGCCACGAAAGAGGCTAGAGAACCTAATTCTAAGCAAAAACTGTTCTATAATTATTTTTTTAAAAATTTATACTTATGAGTTTTCGTGGTTGAAAATTGGCCATTTTCATTGAAAAATGACACCTTTTCGGACGGGTTTTTGCAGATAACTTAAAAACTATGCATCTAACAAAAAAATTGTTTAAAATATTTCTGTAGGTTATAAAAAATTAAAGAGACTTGTTCCTTCATAAATCTTCTAGTTAAAACAAAAAGAGGGATATGGTAGGTAAGAAGACTTTGTTTTTTTGCTGCATGCTCAAATCGTTGTATTCAACTTGAAATGACAGAGAAACTGTCCATTTTAGGTGTATAATGATACTAATAACTTTTGTAGTGCTTGAAAAGACCTTTAAAATGAGCAACACTAAATGTCGGTTACATTCAAACTAAGCTAGATATTCTTCAAAAAATTTGATGACTGATGTATTTTAAGAAGAAATGAGAAGTATATTTAACCCCTCATCCATCAGAATTTAAATATATCGTTTTTCTTTTACAATACTTTTATTATACTGTTATTTCTATGTTAAAAAAGTTGGACGGGATTAAAATGAATGGTTTTTGAAAAAAATAAGATCAAATTATAGAGTGCATTTTTAAATTTTCTTAAAAATCCTCCTTTGCCTCCATCTAACTCGAAAAAGATATAGTCCATTCTTTCACGGTTTTTGCTGTAAATTTTAAAGAACCGCTTGGATTGACATGAAATTTGGCATACGCATAGCTAACATGTCATAGAAAAAAAGTGATATGGTGCCGATGTGTGCTTTTGCCCTGGGGGTGAGTTTCACCCCATCTCGGGGGTGAAAAAATATATGTTCAAGATAAGTTCCGAAATGGATAAACTGACTAATTCTAAGCAACTTTTGCTCTAGAGAGTTTTTTCACCAAATCAATACTTTTCGAGTTATTTGCAAGTGAATATGTTCGTTTTTCAACAAAATAACCACCTTTTTAGACGGTTTTTCGCAAATAACTCAAAACGTAAGCATTTTGTCGAAAAAAATATTCTTAACAAAACTATAGCCTATAAAAAAGTGACAAAAATGGTGTATATGTTAGGTCCCTATACCTAGCAAAAGCAGAGTTATAGCTAATGAAAAATAGGTTCATACTCGAAAAATTCCAAATAGAATAATTCAATGTGAAATATCCAAATAATGAAGCATTCTTGGGGAAAATACATTAAAACTTTTTTAAAGTGTTTAAAAAAATCTTTATTTCTGTTTTTATAAAAAAAAATTCTAGCATCAAATGTAAGCAAGTTACGCTCAAAATAAAGTTGGTCCCTTTTGTTTTGACAAAAAAAATAAGGAAGATCACCCCCCAATTAGCAACTTAAATGAAATTAAGCATTACCGCTTCACAAGTTACTTTACTTATGTTGTATTTATATTATCTGTAAGTTTAATCGATTTAAAGTGCTTATTTTTTTAAAGAAATTGGTTTTAACCCGGGAGTAGTCGCGCTCACTTCTGTAACGTCGATAGTCGCGTGTGAGATTCTATCTCAAAATACGAATTTAAAACAAATTTTTATTTTGTACTATTTTTATCTACTTTTTATATTGAAAATATATATTTCTAACAATTTTATTAAAAAAAACTGTGTTAACGGCCACCTGCCAACATCGGCCACCTGTCCTAACGGCCAGTTTAAAAATTTCCCAAACCAATTATATGTAGACTACAAAAACTGGCAATACCGTCCACCTTTCTATATCGGCCAATAGTTCTTTCATTTTTAGTGGCCGTTACTGACAAATTTTACTGTACAGTAAAACCTGTGTTAACGGCCACCTGCTAACATCGGCCACCTGTCCTAACGGCCAGTTTAAAAATTTCCCTAACCAATTATATGTAGACTACAAAAACTGGCAATAGCGGCCACCTTTCTATATCGGCCAATGGTCCTTTCATTTTTAGTGGCCATTACTAACAGGTTTTACTGTATTACGAAAAAGGATGAAATGTGAGATTCTATCTAACGACGCGACTACTCGCGGGTTAAAGCTAATTGGCTCTCCCCAAAGCCATAAATTCCACAAAAAGAAGAAGAAGAAAAAAAAATTCCTACGCATTACTACACCCTTCCTCGAGGCACTTTTTTAAAATTGAAAAATTTTTCTTCAAGTTATCGCGACAAAGGAGAAAAATTGATATTCTATCTCACCGCGCGAGTACTCGCGGGTTTAAAATAAAATTTTAAAAATTTTAATTTCGAAAAAAATGCTTTTTTTCAAAATAACTTAAAAATTTTTACAGATACCAAAAGTCTTAAACAATAAAAAAAGTCGGCTTTGCTTTTCTGAATATTTTGTATTTTTTTGTTTTTCTGTACCTAATTTATATACACCAAGTTTTTCACTTTTTGAGGTGCTATATTTTTGATAAGAATTTTTTTCTTCCACCAAATACTTACTTTTTGAGTTATTTGCGGAAAACCGTTTGAAAACGTAGTTATTTTGTAGAAGAATTAACATATTCACTTGCAAATAACTCGAAAAGTATTAACTTACTGAAAAAACTCTATAGAACAAAAGTTACTTAGAATTAGTCAGTTTATCCATTTCGGAAATTATCTTGAACATATATTTTTTCACCCCCGAGATGGGGTGAAACTCACCCCCAGGGCAAAAGCACACATCGGCAAAATATCACTTTTTTCTTTGACTTATTAGCTATGTGTATGCCACATGTCAATCCAAGCAGTTCTTTAAAATTTAGAGGTTTTGCAATATTTTACCTTCAAAGAACGTACTAATAAGAGAGACGAAAAAAAGATACCACACAAAAATGTAGGGCTTGTTCAGATAAAAATTACTTTTTTATTTTTCATTACTGTATCTCTTATCATTTTCAAGTTACATGGAGAAAAAGGAAGATTTTTAAGAAAATTTTAAAACACGCTCTATAATTTGATCTTTTTTTTCAAAAACCATTCATTTTAAACCCGTCCAACTTTTTGAACTAAGAAATAACACTATAATAAAAGGTATTGTGGAAGGTAAACGATGCATTTACATTTTGGTGGATGGGGGTTAAAATTACTTCTCATTTTTTCTTAAAATACATTAGTTATCAATTCTGTTTGCAGGATATCTCGCTTAGTTTTAACTTACTGGACCTTTAATACAGCTCATTTTAAAGGTCTTTTCAAGCACTAGAAAAAGTTGTTAGTAGCATTATACACCTAAAATCGACCGTTCTTCTGTTATTTCAAGTTGAATACACCAATTTGAGAATGTACCAAAAATTAAACTATTTTCACCTACCATATCTCTTTCTGTATTATAACTAGAAGATTTATGAAGGCAAGCGTCTCTTTGTTTTTTTTATAACCTACAAAAATATTTAATATAGTTTTTTTAGTTAGATGCATACATGCATAGTTTTTAAGGTATTCGCAAAAAACCGCTCGAAGAGGTATTATGTTTCAATGAAAATGGCCAATTTTCAACCACGAATATCTCAAAAAGTATTGAGTTTTCAAAAAAAATATAGAACAGTTTTTGCTTAGAATTAGGATCTCTAGCAAATTCCGTGGTAATTTTTACCAAAAAATTTTCCACCCCTAAAAAGGGGTGGGATCCACCCCCAAGAAAAAAGCACACATCGGCATAGGGTAGACTTTGAATTAGGCCCAAAATTTCATTAAAATCCATGCAATAGGATAGAATTCGGAGGTAATATCCTATTCTTGCTCCCATTGACTGGCGTAGTACATTAAAACGCATGCATTAGGCACGGGAAATACTATGTGTTTATAGCTTTGTTTAACGATAAAAACATTAATTTTTAGCAATGCAAATAATCAAAACCGATAGAATTTGACTTGAACTTTCAAATGCAGTAAGCAAAATTGCAACTTTATTTTTTAATCAAAAGTTATTCGGGTTCAAAAATTGCACTTTTTCGATTTTTTTGAAAGTTCAACCGCGTTTATCTCGAAAACTATGCATCCTACGAAAAAAACTTGTAGGACCATTTTTTGCTGAAAATCACCCAAGAAATACAAAAAAATGTTATGTCTTGCGAAAAATCGCTGTTATGTAATTCCTCAAGTACTTTGTTTATAACAATCTTATCGACATCCGGATCAATTGTTACCCAAAAAATTCGTGTCCTACGGGTCAAAATACATAAAAAAAACTTGGGTAAGTCCATCTGAATTACGGAGACCGTTGTACCCCCCTGTCGACAGGACTATATAGTTTTGAGCTTTACCGCCTTTATTCTGAACATATATTGATTGACATTATTAGGTCCATCAAAATAAAGAGGTAGACCTGGATCCCGCATACCAAAAAAAGTTGATTAACAGCAAGCTGAAAATTTGTTAATAGCTTAACAGTGTCTAGTCGGACAAACTTTGATGTATGGGAACACTGAAACAGGGGAAGTTTTAATTGAGGAACAGGTTAAAAATTTGGAACGTCAGACTACGAAACATTTCCTGTATTTTGTCGGACAGAACTTCCAATTGATTTGTTACCATTTCATTAAACTAATATACAAAAATCTGACCGGTGTTTATCACCAACTGGGCATTTTAATGAGTGGAACACGAAGAACATGTCAAATGACAGGAATCATGTTGGTTAGTAATAGCAGTCTGATTTTTGCATGAGAGTTTAATGAAAGAGTAACAAATCAATTGGATGTTCTGTCCGACAAAACACATGGAACGTTTTCGTAATCTGACGTTCCAAATTTTTAAACTGTTCCACAATTAAATCTTCCCCTGTTCCATTTTTCCCGTACATCAAAGTTTGTCCGACTAGACACCGTTTAGCTATTAACAAATTTTCAGCTTGCTAATAATCAACTTTTTTTGGTACGCGCGCGATCCAGGTCTAGGGCTGATCATGTGCTGATGGCAATCCATACACAACTCTCTACAACAGTATAGGAAATATGTAACACCCTAGTAACCTGATTTTTTATGGGTATTGATAAATCATGACATTTGAATAGTTCAGCCTTAGACCGTTTGACGATCAGTTCTAATTGTGTATTCGTGTTCAGTGACCCCAACAAATCCCTTTAATAACAAAATCTGACCCTCAATATACTGATTTTGACATGTTTGTGTATTTTTAGGTACATGTTATGCACTTTAAAATGCAATTATACATTTTCACTTATTTTTTTATTGTGGACGTTTTTTCCTGGCATCATCCTGAACACAATGCAAAAAGTTGCAAATCTCTAGGTGCTGTATTTAAAAATATGTTGTTTTTTTTGTTAAATTCCCGGGTCTATAATGGACTGACACTCTAAAGAAAATAAAAAATATGGATGAGAGCAGCGGAAGACAGATGAAGGTGGACACAAAGGCGAAATGCATGTTCAGCATGGGACATTCGAGTTTGGATGATTATAGTTCTACCACTCTTAACTTTTCCCATGCGTCACGATTAATTGTCAAACAAATGAGTCAAAAATTAAGTGAAACGTACGTCGATGTGTTATATAACAGCTAAAGTGTATTTTTCAAAAACAAAATAAACAAATCCGCTGTTTTAAGTGTATTTTCTTGTGGCGTATAAAGTACGCCACGCGTGTAGTTATGCCATAACTAGATGCGCGGGTAGTTAAAGGTTAAGGAAAAATCTCGAAAAATATCGAATTTTATTTTTAAATTACGATATTTGCCATATATGTATTTCATACGAGTGACGTCATCCGTATAGACGTGATGACGTAATCGATGATTTTTTTAATGAGACTAGGGGTCGTGTGATAGCTCATTTGAAAGAGTATTCAATTCTGTATTTACTAATATAAATATTATCATAATTGTTTATACACAGGCTCCACAAAAAATTTTTTAAATAAATTAATTGAAAAAAATAGAAGAATGCATGTAATTTATTTAATTCAAAATACATTTTACTATTGTCAGAAAACAGAAAAAAATGTTTCTTTGACAAATAAGCATTGTTTTTCGCTTAAATTCAATGTTCAACCAGCTCCCGCCAACCACCTGTCTTTTTGAAAGTTTGAACATTTAATTTAAATGAAAAGCAATGCTTATTTGTTAAATAAACATTGTTTTTCTGTTTTCTGACAACAGTAAAATGTATTTTATACTAAATAAGTTACATACATTTTTCTTTTTTTGTCAATTAATTTAATTTAAAAAATTTTTTTTGGACACTCTGTTTAAACAATTATGTTGATATTTATATTACTGAACACAGAATTAAATACCCTTTCAAATGAGCTATCACACGACTCCTAGTCTCATTAAAAAAATCATCGATTACGGCATCACGTCCATATGGCTGACGTCACTCGTATGAAATATATGCCAAAATATCGTAATTTAAAAATAAAAATGGACCTGTTTCGAGATTTTTTCTTAAAGTTGCCGGTTTACGAAATATCGAATTTATTCCAGACATTTGCGCCATACCGTATACCTAAAAGCGCCTAAATTAGTTAATTTTGAAGTTTGAACTCTTGACAAAACCGCATCCATAGAAAAATTACAATGTACACCACATGAGAAAATGACATATTTCTCCCTCACTTGATTTGCGGCACTCGCCTCGTACCTCGGCTCGAGCCAACAAACTTCTGCGCTCGTGAGAATTATGTCTTTTGTCTCACTTGTAATACAAACTATTGATATTTTAAATTAAAGTAAGGTTTTTGCTAGATATGTTAATATGCAGAATCGAAGGATGACTAGATTATAACACCCTAGAATTTAATCGAATCTTTTAAATTTACAATTATTTTGTTTAATGTAAATTTAAAATTAACACCCACACTACACATTTACATTGTGCAGAGTAATTGAGCCGTGCTCATTGTCGTTCGTTGAGCCGTATTATACTTAAATATATAGAGATGCAACAAACATTTTAATTTTAGTTATTCTGCACAACCTAAATGTGTGTAGTGTGGGTGTTAATTTTAAATTTACATTAAAAACAAGCTGAAAATGCGAGCATTATCATAACGAAAACTTTGTTTATTTACGTAAGTATTTTAATTCATTATATGGAAAATTGCTATTATGAAAAGTAGTTTAGAATTAATAATTATGTTTTAATGTGCAATTATACCATTCTAATTTAAATGTTATGAACTATAAAGGTAGTTTACTCTTGATCGAAATTCATATTTTTTATATACCTCGTATAAAATTAATAAAAATTTATATGTGATGGTTGCATCATAAATCTTAGAACATGAAGAGCTTTTTATGAAGAATAACTTTTCTTCGTTAAATTAAAAATAAAAGAGTTATAAATGAAAATGTTCTTGGTATCCATAATTTGAGAAAAATCTTCAAATATTTTTTTCCACTAGAAGGATGTAATTGCATATATCAGACCATAATTTTTTATACCAAACAATATTATTTCATATACTGTCGGTTCGCTAAACTCAGACACAAATGGCTAGTGATTTTAGTCAATAATTTTGCCAATTTGGCAAAAAAATAATTACTAATTAGTTAATCTTCTTCTTCTTCAGGTGCCGTCCTCGTTCCGAAGTTTGGCTATCATCAAGACTATGCGTATTTTTGATACCGCAGATCTAAATAATTGGCAGCTGCTGCACTTGTACCAATCTCTTAAATTCTTCAACCATGAATGTTTTCTTCTGCCAATGGATCTTTTACCTATTATTTTCCCTGAATAATTAATTGTAGTAGCTGGTACTTTTGTCCCCTAATTATATGTCCCAAGTATTGCAGTTTGCGCTTTTTAATAGTAAGCGTAAGTTCTTTTTCTTTCTGCATCCTTCGCAACACTTCCATGTTTGTCACTCTCTCTGTCCACGATATTCTCAGTATCCTGCGGTACATCCACATCTCGAATGCTTCTATTTTCCTTGTATCGATCTTTTTCAGTGTCCAAGCTTCCATTCCATAGAAAAGAACTGACAGCACGTAACATCTCATCAGACGAATTTTAAGATTTAAACTTAGCTCTCTTCCGCATAAAACTGTTTTCATTATGTTAAAAGTAGCTCTAGCTTTTTCTATTCTGATCTTGATTTCTTCAGAGTTGTCGTTGTTTTCATTAATCACAGTTCCCAGGTAATTATATTTTCTAATAATTACTTACGAATAGTTAATAATTATTACTAAATTATTAGTATTTTTTCCAATTTTGGCAAAATTCGCAAAAAAACAAAAAAATTACCTACTAAAATCACTAGCCAGTTGTGTCGAGTTTAGCGAACCGACTATATTTTAATTTCATAGCAAATGGAGCAGTCCATTATCATAAAGGGGAAGCCGTATACTTGTATAAACCTTTTTAAAGATGTTAATAAATTATTGCTTTTAAAATATACTCAAATTGTATTTTTGAACATCTTATTTATTTTATATAATAATTAAATTCACTATTAAATGTCATTGATGCTTTATTAATACTTAATTTAAAATTTAGTTTGACATTCACGAAGTGTCAAACTCAAATGTAAATAACCTATGCTTTGCTTAACAAATCGAAATAAAAAAACTAGCCTACTTAATAGCAACGATTTTAGCTGGACGTGTAGTGTGTCGGCAGAAAATAAAACGATTCTGACGTCACATTTTAGATTTCGAGGTCGATTATCTCGAAGACGGTTAGAACTATCGAAATGCCGTTTTCAGATTTGGATCCAGAAGAAAAAACTACATAAGAATCCATCGATAACTCTGATCTGAGTATTGCAGGAGCGGCAACGCAATAACACACACACTTTTGCGAATTTATAAACGAAACGTTTTCGTTGAAAAACTATTGCAAATTTAAATTTCGATCAAATTCTATTGTGTTATCATAATCATCTTTCGATTCTACATTCTCTAGGAAAAACCTTACCTTAATTTAAAATATCAAATGAATATTTCAGATTAGGATAATCCAAAGCTCCCTTATTATGTCTGATTTTCACTCAAATTAACTGCAAAACTTTAAAAATACTTTGTCGCTAATGTAATAGCCGGTTTTAGAAAGACTTCCGTCATTTATTATTTAATTGAAAAGATCCACAAAGGAATAAGGATGGTCCGGGGTATTTGATCTCTCCAGGGACTCCATTTCAGATAGAATGTTGGAAAAGTTCAAGCAAGGAACCTGAAGAGTAAAGTGATTAATTTGTAATATCCGATGGAGTACGATCGGTTGGGATTAAGTTTTATCAAAGTGTAAAAGGACCAAAATAAGGAACTGTCTTCAGATAGCTACCGATAATTTGGTTGTAGTATTTATTTAACATAATGTTGTAATATTATGCAATTTAATTTTTTTTTTAATTTTGCAATAACTTGTTTTTGTTTTATTTTATTACCTTTATTTTGTAATATTGACGATTTATGTAATTTCAGTAAAAATTCTAATTATTCTTAGGTATTGTTGTTTTCTGACTCTGTAGCTATGTCCATAAAATTGTACAATTTTCAGTACCAATAAAGCATACTCCTATTTTATTATATTCTGAAATAATAACTTTTGTATTCAAATTACGTCGAAAAATTAAAATTATAATACTTTAGGCGAAACAACGAAGCATTAAAATGCCCAAAACCTAGGAATTTTGTGCAGTAAAATGAATCGTCACCAAACTTTTTGCATTCGATTCAAGAGAGTGTCAGGCAATTTTGTGTACTAAATTGATCTCCGACAAAGAATTTTGTGCATGAGAAAATGCATTTTCAGAGTGCATCTCGAAGAGATTGAAAATGAAAAATTTAGAACTTAGGAGTTCAATTTTTATATTTGGGGGCTTTGGAGGTCAGTGAACACAAATTTCATGACGACGATGGTCTCCGAGGTAGCTGGTGCCCAGGGTGGAGCTCGTTGCCTGGGACGATCGAATAATTCGCGGAACGATCAAATAATTCGCAAAATAAAGATTGGACCGAAAAACTGAAAAATACGCTTTTAATATTTTTCAAAAATCTATCGAATGACACAAAATACGACCCCCCACTCCACGCCCTGAAGGTGGGGTGGGGGTAACTTTAAAATCTTAAATAGGAACCCCCATTTTTATTACAGATTTGGATTGCTTACGTAAAAACCAGCAACTTTTATTCGAGACATTTTTTCTAATTATGGATAGATGGCGCAATAATCGGAAAAACGATTTATCATGATATTATAGGTAAATTATAGAAAAGGTCTAATATCTCGAGAAGTACACTTCCAAATAAAAAACCAAAAAACACGATTTAATATTTTTCAAGAACCTATCGAATAACATAAAACACGATCCTCCACTCCACACCCTGGAGGTGGGGTGGGTGGTAACTTTAAAATCCTTAATAGGAGCCCCCATTTTTTATTGCAGGTTTGGATTACTCATGAAAAAATAAGTAACATTTATTCCAAACGTTTTTTGGAATTGTTGATAGATGGCGCTAATAAATTGTTTTTTTCCGAATTTAGCGCTATCTATCCATAATTCGGAAAAATGTCTCGAATAAAAGTTACTTATTTTTGCGTAAGGAATCCAAATCTGCAATTAAAAATAGGTTACCCCCCACCCCACCTCCACGGGGTGGAGTGGTGAGTCGTGTTTTATGTTATTCGATAGGCTCTTGAAAAGTATTAAACACATATTTTTTGGTTTTTTATTTGGAAGTGTATTTCTCGAGATATTAGACCGTTGCTATAATTTACCTATGGCATCACGAAGAAATCGTATTTTGCGATTATAGCGCTATCTATCCACAATTCGAAAAAATGTCGTGAATAAGAGTTGCTTACTTTTACTTAAGCAATCTAAATCTGCAATAACAAATGGGGTTTCTATTTTAGATTTTAAAGTTACGCCCACCCCAGCTCCAGGAAGTGGGGGGGGGTCATGTTTAGTGTTATTCGATAGAATTTTGAAAGATATTAAACACATATTTTTCAATTTTTCGAACATATTTTTCAATTTTTCGATCCAATCTTCATTTTGCGAATTATTCGATCGTCCTGCGAATTATTCGGTCGTCCCAGGCGACGAGTTACACCCTGGGCACCAGGTACCTCGGAGACTATCGCCGTTATGAAATTCGTGTTTAGTGACTTCCAACATTTCCGTCAATATTTCCTGAGTCCTAAGTTTTTATTTTGCATCTCTTCGAGATGCACTTTAAAGATGCATTGTCTCATGCACAAAAATTTTTGCCGCAGATCAGTTTAGTTCACAAAATTGCCTGACACTCTCTCGAATCGAATGCAAAAAGTTGCATGACGATTCATCTTACTGCACAAAATTCCTAGGTTTAATGCTTTGTTGCCTCGTCTACTTCTTCAATTGTTCTGTCCGTTGCGAACGTTGAATAGTTCGATTGATGTGAACCCGAACCACTTCCGCCGATTTTAGAGCCACCGGTGTCTTCTCCTGCCTGGTCCTCGCTTACTGTCTATTTTCCCCTGGACAATCGATTGATGTAGAAGGTAATTACCGTATCTCCATATGTGGCCTGGATTCAAGTTTTTTTGTTTAATTTTGATCACGATTTCTTTGTATTTTCCGATTCTGTGGATTACCTCTATGCTGGTGACATTTTCGGTCCAGGATATACGAAGAATGCGTCGGTACATCCACATTTAGAATGCTTCTAGTTTTTTTTGTGAGCGTCTCTGTCAGCGTCCAGGCCTCCACACCATATAGTAAGTTCAGAAAAATTTTACTAGACGTAGTTTTAGGGGAAGAGATAAATCTTTGTTTATGAGGAGCTTTTTAATATTGTTAAATGCTGCTTTAGCTCGTTATATTCTCACCTTTATTTGTGTCTTGTTCCCATTTTGCATTTACGCTGGTGCCAAGGTATGCGTATAATAACAAGGTATAATAAGGTTCATCATCATCATCAATGGCATTACAACTCTTCGTGAGCCTTTGCCGCGTTTACTATTGCCTTCCATGTTTGTCAGTCCTGTGCCACTAATTCCCATTGTCCCACTCCCACTTTTTCTAGATCTTATTTGACTGCACCTTTCCATCATTTTCTAGTCCACTTTACAGATCTTCTTCCATCTGGCCTTTCCCAGAACACATTGGTCGATACTGCGTATCATATGCCCTGCCCATCTGAGTTTATTGCCCTCTATAGATCTGACTAGATTTTCCTTTCCGAATAGAGACTCTAACTCGTTATTGTATCTGTGCCTCCATTCGTTTGTCATGCTGTCTCCGCAAGGGCCATATGATTTTACGTTCCCACACCAGCAATTTATTTACTTCTCTTTTTGTTAGCGTCCATGTTTCGGTTCCATACGCGACTGCTGGTCGTATTATGGTCTATATCTAGATTTTTGCACCTTCTGAAAGAAGTTTTGACTTCATTAGATGTTGCATTGCAAAGAAAGATTTGTTTCCTGGCATTATTTGCATTTCAACGTCTCGCTTTATTTTGTTGTAGTTTGTGATTGTTGCTGCTAAATATTTAAATTCTTTAACCACTTCGAAGTTATGATCGTTTTTAGTAATCTTTTACCTTATTCGCCGTCGTTCCTGTTTTGAGACTACAATGTATTTTGTGTTGTCTTCATTTATTTTTAAACTGATGTTTAATGCAGCTTCTTCAAAGCTCGAGAAAATATCCTTAGCTTCTAATGTTGTTGTGCCACTGCGTCTACGTCATGGACAAAGGTGAGTATGATTTTTGCTCCCCTAGCAGATATGTCTGGTTTGATTTTTGGATAAATGTTTCGCGTGACATATTCTAAGGCCAGGTTAAACAACAATGGGGAAAACGAATCTCCCTGCCTCAGTCCAGAATTTACGGAGAAAGCATTTGATATTTTTCCCCCTATTCTAACTTTTGCAAAGGAGTTACTTACAACCATTTGTGTTACCGCAATTAGTTTCTTGGGTATGCCGAGCTCGATTATTCCGTAATGTTGCACGATTATTTGAATCATAACCCTGTTTGTAATCTATATAGATCTGATGCACGTCCTGATTATAATATTCCCAATACTTTTCAAGAATTTGTCTTATTGTAAATATTTGATTAATAGTCGATCTTCCAGGCTTGAAACCACACTGGTAGTCACCAACTATTTCTTCGGCTTATAGTAGTAATCTTTTTAATAATATCGAAGCCAATATTTTCCAATATTTTATACATAAATTGTAGTGCTAATTCATGTTTTAACCAGAACCAATAATAGTTTAATAGACTAACAGCAAGGGCGGCATATTAAAGTGTATGTTCGCCACATGTCAATAGTTTAACCGCCATAAATATGTCTTATATTATTACTTATTAATCGGTGGGCTGAAATTTTCGTAGGCTAACATTGAAAAATTTTTTTTTGATAATATTTTATTTTATTATTCAATATTTTTACCTTCGAGGGCGACACAACGATTACAGCTGTAATACAACTTTCCAATACCATTTTTATAATACAATTTGTCTTTGGCCTCAAAATAAGCCTCTGTTTCGGAGATTATCTTCTCATGGGTGCTAAATTTCTTTCCAGCGAGCATTCTCTTGAGGTCAGCGAACAGTTGGTAGTCGCTGGTAGCCATATCTGGTGAATACGGTGGCTGCAGAAGCAATTCGAAGCCCAATTCATGAAATTTTGCCATCGTTTTTGATCGATGGCAACATTCGAATTAGTTGTTATTTTTGATCGATTGTGAGCTCACACGGCACCCACTTTGCACGGAGCTTTCGCATACACAAATATTCATGCACAATATATCCAACACGTTTCTTTGATAACTTTATAATCTGAGCTATCTCGAACAACTTCACTTTACGTTACTACAAAATTATTTTGTGGACTTTTTTGATGTTTTCGTCGGGAAGAGTTTCTTTGTGGCGTTCACTGCGTGCATCTTCTTAGGTGCTCATTTCGCCTCTTTTAAACTTAGCAAACCATTTCTCAATGGTTGATTTTCCCGGTGCAGAGTCCGAATAATGTTTATTAAGCCAAGCTTTGGCTTCAATAGTATTTTTTACGCCAAGAAGCCATGCTTTATTAAGACACGAAATTCCTTTATGCATTTTTGTTAACTTCATAAATCAGTTCATTCATTCAAAATGCTATATCTCATAAACAACTAATAATTCGACAGCTGTCAAATTTATACACGCATCTTTTAAAGTTTAGTGCTGACTAAAAATCATTTGGATTTAATATCAGTAGTGCCATCTATGTGTCAACCTACGAACTTTTCAGCCCACCTGTAAAAAGGCGACAAATTGTAATAAATTTGGATGTCAGTAAAAAATATTTTATACGTAGGTAGTGTTGATTAATAAGATTCCTCTGTAATTCATGCATGATTGCTTTTTCCCTTTCTTGTGTATTGGTACAATTAATAATACTACCACACCATTCTTTCGGCATTATTTCTTTCAGGGTGTCTCATGTATAAAAACGAAGTTACAATCAACTTCCGGTATAACCGGAAGTAGCAAAGAGACCAAAATATTTTCATTAAATAGTTAATACCTCAAAACCACTGTATTCCAATTTTCATAATTTTCTTACCTTCAGTTCTCGATATATGGTAGGGGAGCAAAGTATGCTAAATGTGCAGTCACTCGAGCGTTATGGTGACCTATTGGGTTGTGAAGAGTAGGTCTTAAAACCAAAAAAAGTTAAGTAAAGTTTTTCATTTTAGCGGGCGCTTGCCATTTTTTAATTTAATTTTCCATTTCCAACAATCGTTTTTTCCGATTATAACGCCATCTATCCATAATTCGAAAAAATGTTTCGAATAAAAGTTACTTATTTTTACGTAAGGAATCCAAATCTGCAATAAAAAATGGGGGCTCCTATTTAAGATTTTAAAGTAACCCCCCTCCCTTCCTTCGTGGGGGGTCTTGTTTCGTGCCATTAGATAGATTTTTTTAAAATATTGAATAAGTGTATTTTACAGTTTTTCGATTTGATGTTCAATTCGCGAAATATCGCGGGAGTCGTATTTAAAATAATAAATTTACCCCCACCCCTCTCCCTGGTAAGTCGTGTTTGGTATCATTCGATAGATTTTAAAAAAATATTGAGTAAGTATTTTTTAGTTTTTCGATCTGTCATTCATTTCGCGAAATATTCGCTTTTTTCTTGTGAAACTTTGGGACTCACCCATTTCCTTACGTCCGGCTCAAATCGTCAAATTTTTGAAATATACACTCTTTTGCATGTACTTAACTTACCTTATCTTAATCTGACAATTTCGAGTTTTTTTAAGGATAGATTTTTTTTTTCGGGCCCCCCTTAACGAACTCCCCTATGTTAAGAGCCAATATATGGTAGAGGTACATCTGCAGGGTACCAGGTTTCTCACCATATGATAATCTGACGCGCTCGAGTGACTGCAAAAATCCCCGCTTGGGCTCCCCTACCAATATGTCTAATAGGCCCTTTATCTACCTCACCCTGTATATATTCGTCAACAACCTCAATATTGACATTATTTATATTTATATTTATTCTGTCATTTGTATTTGTCATCATTTTTGTTTTACTCATGTTCATTTTTAATCCCATCTTCTCTGATGCGTGTGCTATTTAAACAATGCTGACTCAACTTTATGTACCTTATTATAAAATATTTCAGTATCACCTTAATTAAATATGCAAAAACCCTAGTTTAAACAGCCAATTTCTACAAAGCTCTCCTCGGCTTCCGAACAGATTTTCCACTACACATTCCACTAAGGTTATTGAATTTCGTTTGAGGACATTTTCGGAATGCCCTTAGTCTAGACCAAATCGACAACCTATCACGCATAATAAAATTTGTCTCCCAACTCAAAAAGTTTGTGCTAGACCAATTGTAAAATACGATAAGAGTTTCAGTCAGTATATTTTAAAACATAAAAAAAAGCTTTATAAAGCTTGTACACAAGCTACATGATACTTATGGTTTTCGTTACTTTATAATACACTGCCCATCAGAGAAATTGGGCCACAAACAAAACGGGTTCTTTTTGATGTCTCGAATTTCCTAAACCTGCTGTTGCATTTAAGTGATTTTTATTATGTTACATTCTTATTCTTTAACAATATCGATGTAATAATATTGTTGCTAGACAGGTAAATTGTCATTGTATACCGGGTATACCAATCAAATTTTATTTCTTTCTCAAAGTTCACCACACCCCGTGGAATATTCTAGCATTTATAAAATACTTAAATTAAAACCCAACTATAGCCTTAGGTTTTCTTAACATTCTGGATTTTGATTCATTCGCTTATGTTGGACAATAAAGGTACTTTAACAACTAAATATGTTTTTCATCAATACAGGCTGTTTCTAAATAAGTGCGACAAACATTAACAAGTAATTCTGCATGAAAGAATAATGAGCGTTTGCTTTATAAACATAATGTCTGCAAATGCGTCGTTTCCGAGAAATGGGGTGTTTAATTTTTTCTTACAAACTGACGATTTATTTATTGCTCTAAAACCGATTGAGATATGCAAATGAAACATGACCCACTGGAAAATATAATATTCTTAACCTTCGAGTGGTAACGTACGGTCCCTGACACCGACGTAATGGATTTTTTGCGGTAGCTTTCAAATCCTCATCACACTATTCAGTCTTGAAAAATCTGTGGCCAAGTGTGGATAGTTCATAATATGTTATTTAACCTGACGCATGACGGTGTGAGAGACCGAGGTTACCATTTGTGTTATACTTAACGGTAAGTTTTTGTCGTTTCTGGTCCATAGTCAGTTTAAATAATAGATATTAATTCTACGGGTTGTATGTGAATATTGATTACGAAAGAGAACAAGTCAGGTTGCAACAACTTTTTGACGAAATTGTTGCTAATTCCGAACCAGAACCGCACAGTGCGGTGCAGTGGAGTGTATAAGAAAATGAGGAAACAAACGTACAATAATTTCAGATTGTGTTGGACATTTGTTGAATAATTTTATTTTTTTGTGACATTTCAACTCTTGTCGATATATTTGTTGATGTTTTCTATTAAAAATGTGACATGTTTTTGTAAATTGTTTGTCAATTAAGTTAGTATCTAAAAGAAGCCAATTTTTTTAATGTGCATTTTTTCCCCAATATAAAT
This sequence comes from Diabrotica virgifera virgifera, assembly GCF_917563875.1. Taxonomy (NCBI): domain Eukaryota; kingdom Metazoa; phylum Arthropoda; class Insecta; order Coleoptera; family Chrysomelidae; genus Diabrotica; species Diabrotica virgifera. Next base: position 215,721,232 of record NC_065445.1, read on the forward strand.
AAATATTGATCATTTCTTACTATATTCTTATTTAAATATAGTTATATTAAACATTTAGTCTCATCAAAATATTAACAGAAAATCACAACCTAAGATATTCATTATTAAAAAAGTCGGTGTCGTAGACCGACGTTAACAACTATGTTACAAGAATTCACGTTACTGGAGGAAGGTTAATAATTACATTGGTTTTAGAGCAATAAATAAATCGTCAGTTTGTAGGAAAAAATTCAATACCCCATATCTCGAAAACGAAGCATTTGCGGACATGTATTTATAAAGCAAACGGCTATTATTTTTCATGCAGAATTACCCCTTAAAGTTAGCTGCGATTATCTAGAAACACCCTGTATTGATAAAGAATGTGGCTGGTTGTTAGAGTACCTAACTTTTTTATTATCCAATATAAGCGAATGAATTAAAAAACAGAATGTTAAACAAACGTGAGCATAGAGTTGGGTTTTAATTTCAGTATTTCATAAATGCTAGAATATTCCGCAGGATATGGTGAACTTTGAGAAAAGCACAGCTTGATTGATACACCAGGTATACAATGACAATTTACCTGTCTAGAAACAAAATTATCACAGCGATATTGTTAAACAATAAGGCTATAACTTATTAAAAAAAATCACTTAAATCAGACAACAAGTTTAGGAATTTCGAGGCATCCAAAAAGGCCCATTTTGTAAGTGACCCGTTTTCTTTGATGCGCAGTGTACTTTAAATAACTACAATATTACTAAAATAAAAAAAAGAAAAAAATTTTTTTGCGGAATTTCACCTAATCAGTGAGAAATTTTTTGGGTTTTCTATTAGTGCAGTCACTGAAGGTTTTCACCTCCGATTTCGTTGAACCTCCATCGATTTTCATGAAAATTGGTGTGTAATTAGAAGATACCTCAAGGAACAAAGGTGATACGATGCCAACTTGCGCTTTTACCCTGGGGGTGGATGCCACCCCTTCTCGGGGGTAAAACTTATTTTATTACAAATAATACCATAAGTCGATAGAGGGACAAATTATAAGCAAAATTTGTTATATAAAGTTATTAAAATAAATCAACACTTTTTGAGTTATTAAAGACCAAAGATTTTATTTTTTCGTAAAAAAATTTATGTTTTAAATCGTTTTTCACGTATAAATAAAAAACGATAAGTTTTACAAAAAAGTTATTATTACTGAAATTGAAGATAATAAAAAATTGAATACGTACATTCCTTACATAAAGAACTAAACTAATGTTAGCTCAAAGTGAGTTATTGGCAATTGAATGTGTATTTTTTTCGACGAGTACTCAAATCTAAGTATTCAAGCTTAAATAACGGGAAAACAATGCAATGTATAAAATATTCCTGCTAAATATTTGCCAAAGTACTTCAGAATACCTATTTAATGAGCTTCAGAACAAGGTAATAGCGTCAAAATTAAGCAAGTTATAATGAAAATAAAAGAACCGTTTCGAATTTTTTAGGAAAAAGTGAAAAATAAAACATACGCCATTTCCACACAAATTAAATTTTATAGTAATCCTTACAAGAACTTCTTTATATTAGCATAAGTAAAGTTTTCGATAATTTTGACCGGTTTAGAATGCATATTAAAAAAAAAGATATAATTTAAAAAAATCATAATTTTTAAAATTATTGTAATTCTCATATTCTCTTGATAATAACTCCAAAATACTCAATATACGTAACAAATTATATATAACCAATTTTTTGTTTTTTCTATGCCAAATATTTTACCTGTTTTACTATTACTATAGGGTAAAAAATAACCGAAATAGAAACATTTAAATCTTAAATTTTGCTGTGGGAACCATGCAACCGGGGTCATTGAACCTTTACTTTTTAAAAAAGTAAGGGGTTTAAAAGATTAGGTTAGCGTGGTTAAATAGCACTTGGAATTAACTTTCTAACAGTTTTTAGATGAACCTCATATCGTAAACACGAACGAAGTTATTAAAAAAAACCATAATGTTTTTTGGAAAAAATTTTAAAAAATAAATTTTGAAAAAATTTTGGAGCATAAATTTTAACGCTATCAACATATTCTGGGGCTCATTTAATAGATATTTTTAAGTACTTTGATAAATGTTTAATAAAAAATGCATCAATTTCTCGTTATTTCAGCTTGAATACATAGAGTTTTTTACTCGCCGAAAAAAAAATATTCAATTACCTATAACTCCCTTTTTTTAACATAAAAAGGTTTTTGTAGTAAGCGGTTATTTCATTTTTTTAGCTTCAATGTTGATAATTATAACTTTTTTGTAAAAACTTACACTTTTTGAGTTATTGATGAAAAATTGGTTAAAAACATGCATTTTTCTCAAGAAAAATTAAAATCTTTGATCTTTAATAACTCAAAAAGTTTTGATTTATTTTAATAACTTTATAAAACAAATTTTGCTTGAAATTTGCCCTCTATCGAAATATAGGGTTATTTTTAATAAAATAATTTTCACCCTCGGAAAGGGGTGGCATCCACCCCAGGGTAAAAGCGCAAGTTGGCACCATTTCACCTTTGTTCCTTGAGATATCCTCTAACCACTCACCAATTTTCATGAAAATCAATGGAGGTTCAACGAAATCGGAGGTAATAGCTCATATCCACCTTCAGTGACTCCACTATATCGATTGATCTACGATTCACAGGATTACATAGTTGCAGACCATAAAAAAGGACTTTCTGGATATTCTTCTTCTTGGTTTTAGAAAAAAATACTCAACAACTAAAGCTTTATTAGAAGTAATAGAACATACTGTTCACGGTCTTGATGCAGGTGAACCTACTAATGGTTTTATGTGTGACCTTACAAAAGCTTTTGATTGTGTGGATATTCAAACACTATTGATAAAATTGGAGTAATATGGAATAAGGGGTACCACACATGACCTTTTAAAATCATATCTTACAGGAAGAACACAGATTGTTGCATTTAATAATCAAGATTCTAATCCTTTACCATTTTCAACCGGAGTACCACAAGGATCAGTTTTGTGACCTCTGCTATTCTTGATAGATATATAAATTATTTACCAAGTGCGTTGGATAACACCAACTGTGTTCTTTTTGCTGATGACACAACCTTATTATGTAAAGGTTAAACTTATTACAGTCAGGAAATATTAGAAAAATCTAAATCCTGGTTTAACTGTAACAAACTTAAGTTAAACGAGAAGAAAACTCAGACAATAGTATTTAGTTCTGATAGATGGGTTAAACCATCCGAACCAATAAAGTTACTAGGTGTTACTATGGAGACAAGGTTGAACTGGTCGCACCATATTGAAGGATTGTGTAAGAAGCCCTCCTCACAGAATTTTGCTTTGCGCAGATTAACTACTTCTGTGAGTCGAGATATTCTTAGGTGAGTCGAGTTTATTTTGGAATGGTTCATAGTATCCTGACATATGTAATATTATTGCATACTTCTTTGGGAAAACTCGTCCTATGCATACAAAGTTTTCACATTTCAAAAAGAATCAATCAGAATTATTGACTCAGCGGAATATCGCGCCAGCTGTAAACCCTTGTTTAAAAAGTATGGTATTACCTTCAAAATATATATTTGAAACTTTGCTAACTGTTCATAATTAATAATATACAGTCGAAAAAATGAAAGATTACTCAGGAACGATCACATCAATCACTTATGTTACATTTGCTATCTTTTTCTATAACAAACGTTTGTTATTTACAGAAAAAAACAGCAAATACAAAATAAGTGATTGATGTGATCGTTCATGAGTATTCTTTAATTTTTCCGACTGTGCAAGATGTAAAAACACATGCTATCAACATCAGTACAATACACGAAACAAAAGTCATATCATTATTACCATATTCCAAATTGTGTTACTCAACTTAATATAATAAATTATATTCTGTATAATTGTTTTTTAAATCTAAACAAAAATATTGATCTTGAATTCTAAACCATTTTATAAATTAGCAAAACACTTTCTGCTGGAACACTGTTTCTATAGTATACAGGAATTTGTTTGTTTGAGCTCTTAGTGTGGTCGTTTTTATGAAAACTATATTATACCTAACTGAATTGTTTTTTTATATTTTAATATTTCTATTTTTCACTGTATATGTTATATTATGTCTTGTGTTCTTGTATTATTTCTTAGTTATTTCCTATGTATACAAAAGTGACTTATTTATATTGTGACATGACATGTAGTGTTTACTATGTAAAAATTGTCAATAAGCGTATCTATCTATCTATCGTATAAATTGCCCTCTCCTCTTCTTCTTCTTTGAGTGCCTCTCCTATCGGAGATTGGATATCATTAGGGCGATTCTAATTTTATTTACTGCTGTTTTGAACAATTCGTTAGTGGTACAGCCAAACCACTCTCTCAAATTTCTCATCCAGGACATTCTTCTACGGCCTGGATTTCTTCGTCCTTGGATTTTTCCTTGCATTATATTTTGTAGGAATGTGTACTTTTGTCCTCTCATCAGGTGGCCTAAGTATTCAAGTTTTCTCTTTTTTATACTCCGTAGAACTTCTGGCTCGTTATTTATTCTGCGTATTACTTCTTCATTTGTAATTTTATCCACCCAACTTATTCGTAGTATACGGCGGTAGCACCACATCTCAAAGCTTTCAAGATTTTTAATATTCCTCTGTTTAAGAGTCCATGACTCAACACCGTAGAGCAAAGTACTGAATACATAGCATTTTAACATTCTAGTTCGTAGATGAATACTAATATCACGATTACAAAATAATTTTTTCATTTTTATAAAAGTAGACCTGGCAATTTCAATACGTCTTTTTATCTCGTGATTTTGGTCACCTGTTTCATTGATAAGGGTTCCCAAGTATTTGTATTCGTTTACTTTTTCAAGTTGGGTACCGTTTATTGTGATACTAGTGTCATTTATTGGATTCTTACTGACGGTCATATATTTGGTTTTTTTGACGTTCATCCTTATGCCGTAGTTATTACATATCTCATTCATAGTTTGAACTAAATGTTGTAGATCTTCCGCTGTTCTTGCCATTATCACAGTATCGTCAGCATATCGAATGTTATTGATAACTTCTCCATTGACTATTATCCCTTCGTTTGCATATGAGAGAGCTTCTTGGCATATTTGTTCGCTGTAGATATTAAATAAGAGCGGTGACAATATACAACCCTGTCGTACTCCTCTACGTATTTCTATTTCGTCCGATGTTTGATCTTCTAGTTTTATATTAGCTCGCTGATTCCAGTACAGATTTAATATTATTTGTATGTCTCTGGTGTCAATGTTCTTACTCTCCAGGATTTCTTTGAGTTTACTGTGGCGTACTTTGTCAAAGGCCTTTTCAAAGTCTATAAAGCAGGCGTGTACCTCTTGGTGAACATCTAGGCATCTCTGTGTTAGAACGTTCAAGGCAAAGAGAGCATCCCTTGTACCTAATCCTTTTCTGAATCCCATCTGTGTATCGTTAATATCGATGTCTAGTTTTTGATAGATTCGGTTGTGAATGACTCTAAGAAATATTTTAAGCAGGTGACTCATCAAGGAGATTGTTCGATGATCTGAACATTGCAATGCCTTAGTTTTCTTCGGTATGGTGACAAACGTAGACAGCAACCATTCTTGCGGTATTATACCAGTACTGTATATTGTATTGAATATATGCAATATTATGGTTACGGATTTATCATTCAAAAGCTTCAGCAGTTCTGTAGGGATTTCATCAGGTCCGTTTGCTTTTCCATTTTTAGCGTTTCTTATTGCGTATTCTACTTCTTCTTTCAATATGTCTGGCCCAGTTGCATTGATTAGGCCCTCTCCTCAATGGAGGTTATCTACTACAATAATTGTAAACTCTTGTCTGTCTTCAGCTGTTCTTATTAGCTGTTCAAAATTTATCTATGTCTATTGTCGGATGTTTCTTAGCCGTGACAGTCTTTTCCTTCTTAGTCCTCTCTTTCTGTCGGTCTTTCCTTTAACTATTAGTTGAGCATGTTGGTACTTATTATTTCCCAGTATATGGCATATGGTGTGATGTTTTTCTAATTTTCACTGTGCTAAACATTTCTCTTTCCTTGCCTTATCTATGCAGCCTTCTTTGTTTGGCGTATGCGATGCCCACGAAATTTTGAGGATTCTCCGGTAGATCTACATTTCAAAGTCCTTAAATTTATTTATGGTTCATGTTATGAGGGTTCATATTTCAACTGCATCGAGAAGAGTCGACCAGACGTAGAATTTTAATAAACGTAGTCCAATTTCGTGTTATATTCGAGAATCACAAAGCACTTTTTTTGATTTTTTTCGAAAAATTTTCTGGCCTGTTCTATTCTCGATCTTATTTATAGATCAGGATTTAGACTGCTATCGATTCGACATCCCAGGTAATTAAATCTATTGGCTTGTTCCAATATGTACCCGTTTATTGTGCAAAGTTGAGGTACATTTTTTGGTTTTTTTTTTCGGATTGACATCACTTTGGTTTTCTTAACGTTTATTTTCATACCAAATTGCTCACAGGTCGAGTTGTACTGGACATAATACTGTTCATGTAACTATTTCTCAAAATATTGTGGGAAATAGAATTTTAGAAAAAAATAGCAAATGTTGAAAGAAAGTTAAAACTGATTGGAATTTAAAGATGACCTAAAGAGATCACTCTTCAGACATTAACTCTTAACTATTGACTGGACGTTTCGGGACGTAGACCCTGACATGCGGTATGCCATACCGTTGCCTATTCACCTTTGTTTTCAATATGATTTTGTCTAATATCACTGCATTTGTTTTTTACATGAAATACGGAATGAATTTTCACACTTATGTAGATTAAAATACTGCTCCAAATAAAATGAACTTTATTTTTTAAAGAAAATTATGAACACATGCATAATTTTAAATCAAAAAATATGAAAAAAGTTTCGAAACGCTTTTCTTTAATTGCGAGTGACTAAAATTAAAAATATTATAAAAAAATCAACCAAAAAGCAAAAAATAAAAAAAGATTCAAATTCGACGGATTATTCGAAAAAACCGTTAGGCAGATTAAATATCTCAAAGCAAAATCTCGCACATTCGTTAAAAAATTGAAAAAATCTAACACATTCGTTAAAGAATAGCGTGGGCCGCGTCTTCATCGAATAAACGGTTTTCGCCCCACGCTTTTCTTTAACGAATGTGTTAGATTTTTTCAATTATTTAACGAATGTGTGAGATTTTTGTATATTAAGGGCCGGTTGTTCGAACGCTAGTCAAAAATGATCACTATCAAATATTTAATTACCTTCACCAACTGTCAATATCAACTTTGGCTGGGTTGCTGAAAACATAATTGATTATAATTATGAGACTAGTTAATCAATTAACATAACAATTATTAACATAATTGATTAATTAATTTCATAATTGTAATCAATAATTATGTTTTCAGCAACCCAATCAAAGTTGACATTGACAGTTGTGACAGTAATTAAATATTTGATAATGATCATTTTTGATTAGCGTTCGAACCGGCCCTTAATGTGTCTAACAGTTTTTTTCAAATAATCCTTCGAGATTGTTTTTTTTATTTTTTGCTTTTTGGTTGATTTTTTTATATAATATTCTTAATTTTAGTCACTCGCAATTAAAGAAAAGCGTTTCTTAAATTCTTTTTCATATTTTTTATTTGTTACTTTTTAATCTTACACTTTTCATGCATCAGAATATATCGTCATATTTATTAAAATAATATATGTATAAAACATATTATGATGTACAAACATGAAAAGTAGTCGGAATCGAAAAAATTAGAAAATTTATTGTTTATTTATGAAGCATAACGTAAACAATTAAGGTAAAAAGTAAAATTATGTATAGTTCATATAATTAGCTACAATCTGTAAAAGTTTGAAGTTTCTTCATTGTAAAAAACAAGAGAATTTATACATTTTTCATTAAAATCGTTTTTTTTTATTTAAACAATTAATAAAGATAAAACAATTTTTATTGACTATTCGTGTATTGTTCCCGCGAATGCATACATCTGCAAATTTTCATTTATTTGCATTGAAGAAAAGGCAGTCAAATTAATGTCTAAATATTTGACCCAAACGATTTAGTGGAGTCATTGAAGGTTTTCACCTCCGATTTCGTTGAACCTTCATCGATTTTCATAAAAATTGGTAAGTAGTTAGAAGATACTTCAAGGAACAAAGGTGACATGATGCCAACTTGCGCTTTTACCCTGGGGGTGAATTCCACCCCTTCTCGGGGGTGGAATTTTTTTTATTAAAAATAATACCAGAAATCGATATAGGGACAACGTCTAAGCAAAATTTGTTATATAAAGTTATTAATATAAATTAATACTTTTTGAGTTATTAAATATCAAAGATTTCATTTTTTCTTAAAAAATGCATGTTTTAAAGCTGTTTTTCACGTATTATTCAAAAACTATAAGCTTTTGTAAAAAAGCTATCATTACCAAAATGAAAGATAATAAAAAATTTAATATACTCCCTACTTAAAAAACTAAACTAATTTTATTTCAAAGTGAGTTATGGGTAATTGAATGTATATGTTTTTTGACGAGTAATTAAATTCTAAGTATTCAAGCTTACATAACGGGAAAACGAAGCGTTTTATAGAATTTTCTTGTTTAACACTTGTCAAAGTACTTCGGAATACCTATCAAATGAGCTCCAGTAGAAGTTAATGGCATCAAAATTAAGCAAGTTATGATGAAAATAAGAGAACCCTTTCGATTTTTTTAGGAAAAAGTGAAAAATAAAACATACGCCATTTCCACAAAAATTAAAATTTGTAGTAATCCTCACAAGAATTTCTTAAGGTTAACATAGTTAATGATTTCAACAATTATGACCGGTTTAGAATGCATATTCTTGAAAAAAAGATATAATTTAAAAAGATCAAAATTTTCAAAATTATCTACTTTTTATTTTCTTTTGATAATAACTCCAAAAATATTTAATATACGTAAAAAATGTTATATAACTAAATTTTAGTTTTTTCTGTTCCAAATACTTTAGCCATTTTGTAGTTTCCGTATAGTAAAAAATAACCGAGATAGAAACGTTTAAAATTTCAATTTTGCTTCGAGAACCATGTAACCGGTGCAATTTAACCTTTTATTTTTAAAAAAGTACGAGGTTTAAAAGACTAATTTCATCGTTTTTAATAGCTCTTGGAATCAACTTTTAAATAATTATTAGATGAACCTGATATCTTAAAAATTAACGAAGTTATTTACACAAAAACAATAACATTTTTTGGAAAATTTCTTAAAAGATACATTTTGAAACATTTTTGTTGCATAAATTTTAATGGTATCAACTTGTTCGGTAGCTCATTTGATAGATATTTCTATGAAATTTGACAAATGTTTAATAAGTTTATGTTATAAAATGCATCATTTTCCCGGTATTTAAGCTTGAATACTTAGATTTGGGTACTCGACGAAAGAAATATACATTCAATTACTATAACTAACTTTTAGCTAACATTGGAAGCTTTTTCTAGTAAGGAGTTTATTCAATTTTTTATTAGCCTCAATTTTGGTAATAATAACTTTGTTGTAAAAACTTATAATTTTTGAGTTATTTATGAAAAATCGGTTAAAAACATGCATTTTTCTCACGAAAAATTATAATCTTTGATCTTTAATAACTCAAAAAGTTTTGATTTATTTAATAACTTTATATAACAAATTTTGCTTATAATTTGTCCCTCTATCGAATTGTGCGGTAATTTTTAATACAATAATTTTCACCCTCGAGGAGGGGTGGCATCCACCCTCAGGGCTAAAGCGCAAGTTGGAACCATGTCACCTTTGTTTCTTGGGATATCCTCTAACCACTCACCAATTTCCATGCAAATCGATGCAGGTTCAACGAAATCAGAGGTAATAGCTCATATCCACCTTCAGTGACTGCACTAATTGAACTAAAGGAAAGCCTTTAAAAATGGTGGAGTTTCTTACCTAATTCTTCATAAACTGAATTACAAAAAATATAAAACTTGAGTATTGGTAGGTAACTCAAAAATAGTAAAATAGTGCTTTTTACTTAAGGCCATGGGTACATAATTCGCAAATATTTTACGGCTATCCCTACCTTTTCTGTCTTTACATGACAAATTACGTGTAGTTAAATTCACACTGGTATGGATATGTAAATATTACTAGAATGTCATTCTACTTGACAATGTCATAACTAACTTAAAGAGATGGCTTTTGGATGTTCTGGATAACTGTTATTTTTTATATAATTGCAAATTATTAATTCAGTTAATAAATGTGATAATTTTTTCACTAACTATGTATTCAGTGATTGTAATAATTTATATGTACCTACAACAAAAACTAATACTCGATCGAGAAAAGGGGAAAAGTGTTAAAGTGATTTTTCAATAATATATTGTTACTATAGAACGCTTACAATTTTGAGCATCTTTGACAACAAAATACTTGGATCACAGAATTAATCTTGATGTATTCTCTGCTTCTATCTTCCATAAATAATACACAATAAATAACTTTTTTCTACAACCGTGTTTAAAATGCAATTTTTAGCACTCCATACGAGCGTTAAAAATGCTACTTTAAGGCACTAGTTCTTTAAAAATTTTATGGCACTGCAGTTCGTATTGATCGTATAGGCAATTTTGATGTAATGTCAAAAAAATATAAAAATGGAATGTCAGTCAAGTTCAAGTAAAAGTTTTTGTCGATATTGTCATGTAACTACGTTTGTAGAAAAAATATTGTATGATATGCGTGTTAAAAAGTCAATTTTTAAGGCACTCCTGTGAATTGCAGAACTCGCCTCGCTCATTCTGCAAACTTTCACATGCGTGCCTTAAACGTGTACTTTTTACACTTATATCATAAATAACTATTTATAAAGTTCACGGCTTAAATCAATTATAAGTCCGTCCGCTATAACTTTTCCCATTCGGTACGATTCATTTTCAATCAAATTAAGTCAAAACTTATCGGTACTCACCGGAGGGACCGCAGACGTTCGGATACAATTAGCGTCTCTTTGCAAAGACAATGACGTCGACTTTGCAAAGTAACAAGACACTTACTCAACACACACACTACACATTACACCTGAGTTAGTGATAAGTTATAGAATTACGTGGCTAAAGGTTCTAGTTCTAAACCAAGACCAGAATCAGAGAAAAAAAAGTCAAAACATAAATTGAAACGAACGTCGATGTGTATGTACATTGTGTATACTGTATACTATATATTACACACATCGGCGTACGTTTTACTTTCTGTTTTGACTTAATTTGATTGAAAATGAATCGTACCGCATGAGAAAAGTTATAGCGGAAGGAATATATTTATCAAATACATTATATATCAATATTATTTAATCAACAACTCAAAATATTCCCGATTCATGTCAAATATTTAAAATTGTCACTGATTGTCAGTGTTTGACTGACACTATGCTGACAATATTCTATTCGACTGAGTATGACAAAGTTGTATGACAAAGATAGATTTGGAAAATATTACCACGGACATTGTGTTCATTTTTTTCGAATCCTGAAAAATCCAATAAATATTTTTGAAAAATGTAAACGCAAAATGAAAGACTAAATTATTACCGAGGGCCGAAAGTCCCTTAGAATAAATAAAAAGTTTATTTTAAATGAGATATTTGAAATTAAAAATAACAACTTGTCGAAACCAAAAGACTCCATTTTCAAACAAATAAATGTTTAAAAATAATAAAATTTTTGGATTTCTTAGTTCGGAAACAGATTCTCTCTTATACCTATTCCCCATCCTTCTAAAATTTGCAAGGAATAAAGGGTGATGAATGCAGAGACGTGGGGGTCTATATAGTTGCACTCCACAACACATCTTTTCATGGAGGCAAAGATTAACGAAACTGTCTCCTTGTACTCAATACTGAGTAAGAACATAGGCAGATAAAGGCATTATTTTTATTTTCAATTCAAAGATCATTACCCTCTTTCTATGGCCATTTCGAATTCCTTAGTTCTCATCAGGAAAGCTACCGTAATGATGCTCTGAAAAGAAAATAAAAATCTTTGCCATTTCTGTCAATTATAAAATATAATTAACATTCAGACGCTATAGCGACATCTATTAACAACTTGTCGAAACCAAAAGACTCCATTTTCTCTCTGTTTCAGAACTAAGAAATCCAAAGATTTTATTATTTTTAAACATTTATTTGTTTGAAAATGGAATCTTTTGGTTTCGACAAGTTGTTAATAGATGTCGCTATAGCGTCTGAATGTTAATTATATTTTATAATTGACAGAAATGGCAAAGATTTTTATTTTCTTTTTAGAGCATAATTACGGTAGCTTTCCTGATGAGAACTAAGGGGTTCGAAATGGCCATAGAAAGAGGGCAATGATCTCTGAATTGAAAATAAAAATAATGCCTTTATCTAAAAATAACACTTAATTTTCTCTTAGTTTTTCACCCCTGTAACTTATTAAAATAAACATTATAGAAGTTCTCAGGGACTTTCGGCCCTTGCTAATAATGCAATCTTTCATTCTGCGTTTAAATTTTTCAAAAATACTTATTAGCTTTCTCAGGATTCGAAAAAAATGAATCCCCATTTGAATAGCATTGCAGCAGAAAATACGTACCCATCCTCTTGAAGGTAGAACTACTGGATGAATTTGCTATCAAACGAATAGATAAAGAATACACTGGACTGCTTTTAACTATATGTAGAAACGTAAACATTGACATGCAGTACGTGATACCGCAACAAAACTTTATGTCAAAGTAGCTCAAAGACTAAACCATATAGTCTGGGCTGATTATCGGAGAATAGGGTATTTTTGGGAAAAGTTATTTACCAGCAATTTTATTGCTGGAATCGAAGCTTATGATTATATATATTAATAATATAGGTGTGCAAAGTCCGCAGATAGTGTGCTACTTTTTTTATTAACAAAATGGCGCCCCCAAATCGTGTTTTTTTCAATTTTTGCTCCATAACTCCGAACATTTTAACTCTACACCAAAAACACCCTAATAAAAATTCACCGAAATTAAATTCTGCATATAGACATGTTTTTCCCGATCTGCTTCGACGAAAATTTTCCTCGGAAAATGCGGGTTTTCCCAACAAAATCTTTAAATTTCAAATAAAGTTTAAGATAAGAAATTATCTACAAATAGTTAAATAACTCGGTGACATAAAAGTTTTCTTGGTTTAGATTATAGTTTCAGAAGCCGGTGAAAATTAAACGAATATTTTAGCAACAATTCAATTGTTAATTAATAATTTACGGTCGCAATAATAACCAAAATAATTATGATACACTGTTCAAACTTTGAAATCTTATAAATATAAGATGCCTATTTAATATTTTGTCAACAAAATATAAATTTTTAATTTTTTTGAATAATCGTTAAATGTTTAAAAAAAATAGTTATAAACAAATTAACATTTCTCAGAAAGTTTTTATTATATTCTAATTTTTAAAAATAAGTAAAACGCGTATTTCAAAGATCTTGAAAATGAATGCTTTAAAACTTTCTTGCAACCATTTTCAAAAAAGTTATGAAATAGCAAAATTAACATACGATCACTATGTTGTTTATAATTTTTTTTTAATTCGTTCACAGCGTAAAAGTGAGTTTAAAGTACAAGCTAATTACTTACAAAAAATATCGATTATTAGTTTAATGGTTACATTTTAATTTAAGATTATAAATATTTTTTTTTGTAATTTACACGCGCGAAAGCAGACTAATACAGTACCGTAGCTAATAACATTTTCACTCGAAGCGACAACCGCCCGCGACGTACGGTAGTTAATAAATAAAATTAAGCTTCGGCTCTGTATCAAGCCTGTTTTCGCGCTAAAAATTACAAAAAAAAAACAACTTAAATCTGTGATTAATATATAACCATTGAACTAATGTTTGATATTTTTTGAGAGTAATTAGTTTGTACCATAAACTCATTTTTAAGCTTTGAAACAATTAAAACAAATTATAAAAAACGGAGTAATCGTATGTTTATTTTGCTGTTTCATACCTTTTTTGCAGATGGTTGGAAAAAAATATTAAAGCATTCGTTTTCAAGACCTTTGAAATGCGCATTTTATTGATTTTTTAAATTATAATATAATAAACAATTTCTGAGAAATGTTAATTTGTTTATAACTATTTTTGTTAAACATTTAAAGATTATGGCATCACATCTTTATAATCTTTCTAAGTTTAATCAATGTTTCATGATTATTTTAGTTGTTATTGCGACTGTAAATTGTTAAATAACAATTAAATTGTTGCTAACATATTTGTTTAATTTTCACCGGCTTCTGCAGTTATAATCTATACCAAGAAAGCTTTTATTTCACCAAGTTATTTAATTATTGATACATAAATACTGGCCCAAAAATTTGTTTGAAAATTGGAGATTTTGTTGGGAAAACCCACATTTTCCGAGGAAAATTTACGTCGGAGCAAATAGGGAAAAACATGACATGTAGAATTAAATTGGGGTGAATTTTTATTTTAGTGTTTTTGGTGTAAAGTTAAAATCTTCGGAGTTATAGACCAATAATTGAAAACAACACTATTTGGGGGCGCCATTTTGTTAATAAAAAAAGTAGCACACTATCTGCGGACTTTGCATAGCTATATTATTAATATATAGGATCATAATATTCGATTCCAGCAATAAAATTGCTGGTAAATAACCTTTCTTTGTACTTTACTAATTAGACCAGCGTATTATAACTATTTTTTTTTCAAAATTTAAAGATTATGCAAAAGAACGAAAAATTTATATTTTGTCGATAAAATATTAAATAAGCATCTCATCTTTATAATCTTTATAAGTTTGATCAATGTATCATGATTATTTTGGTTATTATTGGGATCGTAAATTGTTAATTAACAATTGAATTGTTGCTAAAATATTCGTTTAATTTTCACCGGCTTCTGGAATTACAATCTATACCAAGAAAGCTTTGATCTCACTAAGTTATTTAATTATTGATTAATAATTACTTACCTAAAACTGTATTTGAAAATTAGAGATTCTGTTGGGAAAACCCGCATTTTGCGAGGAAAATTTTCGTCGGAGCAAATCGGGAAAAACATATCTCTATGCAGAATTTAATTGCGGTGAATTTTAATTTGGGTGTTTTTGGTGTAAAGTTAAAATATTTGGAGTTATAGAGCAAAAATTGAAAAAAACACGATTTGCGGGCGCCATTTTGTTTATAAAAAAAGTAGCACACTATCTGCGGACTTTGCATACCTATATTATTAATATATAGGATCTTATTTAATAAAGTACAGGGTACGATTCCAGCAATAAAATTGCTGGTAAATAACTTTTCCATGAATTTTGCTAATTAGCCCAGAGTAATACTAAAACTGGTATAGTTGGGAGCAGGTACAATTACACACCACTTGAAAATACACAGATGATGTTCTAAACATCTTTTAGAAACACATTTAACAACAAAATATATTTTCGGCAAGGTATAACATACCGCATGTCAGTGGTTAAGGATTAAATTATAATTGTTTCCAACAATAGGGAGATTTAATAGAAAAACCAATTAAACCGGACATTCAACAAATACAATATTTCAACTCGACAGACCACACTATATTTTCCACACTAGCCAACCTAATTCATCATTCCGCTTTGAGTAGAAAACAGAACCGAAAATAATGTTTAATCGAGAGTTATTGTAAAATTGGACAATGCAGTGACCTGGTGCAATATTTCATTTGAGAGCTGATCTGTGAAAAAACGTCCATTTTTGGATGTGAGTGGTGGCATTCGGATTTTTGCAGATAAAGTTAGGTGACGACTTCAATAATAATAATTGACTTATGCTCCTTCTCAAATATTATGCCCGAAATATTAATAAAAAAAAATAAAATATTTAAAAATTTCGAAAAAGATCGATTTTTTCTTCTTTATTTGCTTATAACATAACTTTAAAACGATTCGTTTTGGAACAAAGTCGTGAAGAAATAAAATTAAGATAATTGAATTTTGTATGATATACGACTGCTTAAAATGTCTTAGCCAAGCCGCACACCAAAGAAACATGAAACGAAAAACATGAAACATGAAACGAAAAACATGTTTCTTGAAAAGAAAACACTGCTAAACAAATCTCAAAGTCCGCCTACCAATGAAACGAGTGTGATTCATGCTCATGACACATTATTATTTTCGGAGAGTTTCATAATTGGCCGGACATATATTTGTTTAGCAGTGGTTTATTTCCATGAAACGTAATTTACGTTTCATGTTTCTTTGATGTGCGGCCTTAAAGGAATACCCTTTCTGCAACATAGCAATAAATACAAAATAAGGAGGTAAAATAAGCCTGTTGTTATTAAAAGTTTTTTAACCACTCCTATCGCACTTAAAACCTTAGTAATTCGCTCAGAAAATGCTTATAGCATACTTAAGCCGTCTACCAAATTTTATTAAAATCTACTTAATAGATTTTGCATATAAAATTTGCAATCTAATTTTTTTTTAAGAAGTTCAAATTTTTTAAAATTTTCTGAACGAAAACTACACCGCTTAGAAGTTGGCTAATTTTTTACATATAAAGAGGCGTTCTACCTATCCAATACACTTTAAAGAATTAAAATCGAATTATTTAAACAACCTCAGCAATGTCTTAAAATTTTAAACAGTTTTTTGGCTTATAAAGAAATAGCTTTGTTTAACAATAAAAAAATTAATTTTTTCTATGGATGCTATACAATGTGCAACTTCTCTCACTACTTACATACATTCGAAATGAACAACTTCACACGCAGCGCAGTGAGAAATGTCGGCCATTGCAGTGATAAATATTTTTTCTCACGGGTTCTCCTGCGGATTCAGACAAATGATCGCCGTTTCCATGGTAACATGCACAATACAAACACAATTTTATTAATGTTGGCAAACAGAATGTGTTACTAGTAATTACCTTTTAAAATTATTCAAAAATAACTTAAGAGGAAACAGTAGGGATCAACAGGTAGCAAAAACACGTTCCAAGATTGCGGCTGTAATTTTGAATATTTTTTCGAGATATTTGGCACACGTATTCGTAATATAATAAAGAATGGCGGTACAGAGCCCAATTTGAAAAATATATTAATATGTGGAAATTACTCTGTAATTAAATACAATATTAAAAAAAACGAACCTTTACCGCCATTAAGAAGAACAAAAAAATACACCTTCTTCAAATAAACTTTTTTATCCGATGCCTAGATTTTGTGTCATTTTGGAACTACTAATGAAATAAAATTAGTAGTTCCAAAATGACACAAAATCTAGGCATCGGATAAAAAAGTATATTTGAAGAAAGTGTATTTTTTGTAGGTAGCAGGTAGCAGGTAGGAACTCCTTTTGGATAGTCCTATCAGGGAAATTGAATCAATCCCTGCCTTCTGCAGATTCCAGGTGTTTCCTGACCCGGGAAACTAGTACCTGCTAAGGGTCCCCTGTCCAGGGTCACGGATGAAGCCCACAACGGCATCCAGGGCGGAGAAGAAGGTCTTCACAACGGTCTGGAGGACGGAGGTGGCAGCCCCCTGGTTTTAGGGCTTGTATAAAATCGAACCTGGAAATCGGCAGCTGGTTTTTCAGTATCTGTATTGAGCGGAAGTCATTTAGGCCAGAACGGTCAATACAGAATAGTACTCGGTGCGGTGGCAACCACTTAAACAGCGTGTACACAGCGGTGTAGAAAACCAAGGGAATGACTACTACACTATTTTTCCCAGGTTAATCAATATGGCTGAGGAAATAAACGATGGCCCCGAGTACGGGCGCTTCTTAAATGGGGCAGGGGTGCGAAGAATCTCCCGCTTGGCCAAATTTGATATACAGAGAAGTTGTAGAATAGGCACATGGAATGTGCGGAGTTTATATGAACCAGGAAAAACACACAATGCCATAAATGAGATGAAAAGGCTGCAAATATCAATTCTGGGTATCAGTGAAATGCGATGGCCCGGATCTGGCCAATGCCATGTGGATGATCATGAAGTATATTATGCAGGAGAAGAGAGTAATTACCATCGTCATGGTGTAGGATTCATAGTCTCAAACGAGGTTAGCAAATGTGTTAGAGCGGTATGCCAGGTATCTGAACGAGTCATAATGATTCAGTTGAACGCGAAACCCAGAAACATAAATTTAATACAAGTGTATGCACCGACAGCGGAAAGTGAACTGGAAGAACTTGACAAGTTCTACGCCGATGTAAAAACTGTTACCGACCAACTCAAGACTAGAGATCTCACCATTCTGATGGGTGACCTTAATGCTAAGATAGGAAAAGGCAGACAAAGTAATATTATTGGCTGTTATGGACTGGGCGATAGAAATGAAAGGGGAGACTATTTCGCAGATTTTTGCAAAGAACATAATCTATGTATAATGAATACCTTTTTCAAATTACCTAAAAGGAGATTATATACGTGGAAATCTCCAGCAAATACCCCCAATAATATCGTAAGAAACCAAATTGACTACATAACCATCAGTGAGCGTTACAGAAATGCAGTAAAGTCTGCAAAAACCTATCCTGGCGCCGATGTGCCATCTGATCACAATCTATTGTTAGCCGAAATAAAATTAAAACTTAAACGGATAAAACAACCACGATCCTCTAACAAACTGGATACCGATTTTATTAGAAACAACAGTCAGGGGATTTCAAACAATTTAGAGAGCAATTTTGAGAATAGCGAACAACAAGAATCCATCGAGGATCATTGGAACCAAATCAAAACGATTATAAACAACTCAACTCCAAACTTCAAAGAGAAAAATCAAAAGAAGCAACAGTGGATGAACGATGAGATTTTGAATTTGATGGAAAAAAGACGCAAATTTAAGAATCAAAACATCGAAATGTATAAACGCATTAATAAAGAGATAAGGACTAAAATACGAGCGGCAAAAGAAACATACTTTGAAAAAAAATGTTTAGAAATTGAAGAGTTGCAGAGAAAACATGATTCATTTAATATGTATAAAAAAATAAAAGAACTCACCGGTCAGAACAAAAAACATGCAAATAACATCGTTGATAGAGACGGAAAACTGATTATCACTGATTTGGATAAAATAGACAGATGGAAAGAATACATTGAGGAACTGTTTAATGATGAAAGGCCCGAGCTTGAAATTAACGAAGTAGTTACAGGACCTGACATAACTATGGACGAAATTGAACAAGCAATAAGATTAGCAAAGACCAGAAAAGCGACGGGACCAGACGAAATACCGAATGAAATAATAAAGCTCTTCGAAAATTCAGGTAAAAGATCTCTCCTTCATCTTTTTAATAAAGTTTATCAAACTGGCTATATACCAACGGATTTGCTGCTGTCGACTTTTGTGACGATACCTAAAAAGGCAAACGCGAAAAGATGTAGTGACTACCGCACCATTAGCTTGATGAGTCATGTTTTAAAGATATTTCTACGAATTTTGCACTCTAGGATGTACCAAAAAATAGAAGAACAGCTTGGTGATACACAGTTTGGATTCCGCAATAACCTTGGGACCAGAGAAGCACTGTTTAGTATTCAGGTTATGGTACAGAGATGCAGAGATGTCGGACATCCGGTTTATATGTGTTTCATTGACTTTGAGAAGGCCTTTGATCGGGTAAAACATACGGAAATGATTGCTATTCTTCAGAAAGTGGGTATTGATGATAAAGACCTACGCATTATCAAAAATCTTTACTGGCATCAACGTGCAAACATCAGGATTGGCTGGGACACGTCTGAAGAACTTCAAATACGAAGAGGAGTAAGGCAGGGCTGCATTTTGTCCCCACTAATATTTAACATCTATTCTGAGTTTGTTTTTAATAAAGCAGTGGATAATGCTCAATGTGGTATCAAAATGAATGGCGTCAATATTAATAATTTGAGATATGCGGATGACACGGTGTTAATTGCGAGCAATTATGAAGAACTTCAACATCTGATTAATAGGATTACCACAACGTGTGATGAATATGGACTCAAGCTAAACACCGCAAAGACCAAGGTGATGGTTGTCAGTAAGACGCCAATACAACCGGAAGTAGTAACAGCTTATGGTGAACAATTAGAAAGAACTAACAGTATCACCTACCTTGGTTGTAATCTAAATGAGAACTGGGACATGAGCAAAGAAATTAGAATACGTATAGAGAAGGCCAGAGCTGCATTCTTTAAGATAAAGAAACTTTTATGTGGAAACAACATTACTTTGAATCTTAAAATTAGATTAGTGAGATGTTATGTGTTCTCTACTCTTTTGTACGGTGTCGAAGGTTGGACTTTAACAGATACTCTTCTCAAGAAATTGGAAGCCTTTGAAATTTGGGTATACCGAAGAATCCTACGAATAAGTTGGGTGGATAGAGTTCGTAACGAAGTTGTTTTGCACCGGATGGGAAAAGTCACAGAAGTCGTCAGAACAGTTAAAAATCGAAAACTTGAATATTTTGGCCATGTTATGCGACACCCAGAGAGATATAATATACTCCATTTAATAATACAAGGCAAGGTAGACGGAAGAAGAGGGCCAGGTCGAAGAAGAACGTCATGGCTTAAAAACCTGAGAGAATGGTATAACAGATCCTCTGCATCCCTTTTCCGAGCTGCCGTTAACAAAATTACTATAGCCAATTTGATAGCCAACGTTCGATAATCGAGCACGGCACATGAAGAAGAAGTATTTTTTGTTCTTTTTAATTGAGGTACAGGCTCGTTTTTTTAATATTGTATTTAATTACAGAGAAATTTCCACATATTAATATATTTTTCAAATTGGGCTCTGTACCGCCATTCTTTATTATATTACGAATACGTGTGCCAAATATCTCGAAAAAATATTCAAAATTACAGCCGCAATCTTGGAACGTGTTTTTGCTACCTGTTGATCGCTACTGTTTTCTCTTTATTAGAATGTTAAATAAATATGGTATATAAATTATAAGAATATTAAGTACCTACATGTAAGTATATGTAAATTATTTCAATTTATGTATATAATATACCTAAAACCACTTGAATTATTTAATTTTGAAATTTGAATTCTTGGCAAAACCGCATCCATAGAAAAAGTACAGTGTACAACACATGATAAAGTGACATATTTCTTCCTCGCTTGATTTACAGCACTCGCCTCATGCCTCGGCTCGTGTTAACAAACTTCTGCGCTCGTGAGAAATATGTCTTTTTTCTCACTTGTTGTACAATACTTATACTATTTATCAATGCAAATTATCAAAACCGGTATAATTTGACTTAAACTTTCAAATGCTGTAAGCAGAATTGCTATTTTATTTTTTAATCAAAATTTATTCGGTTTCAAAAATTGCAATTTTTGGATTTTTTGAAAGTTCAATCGCGTTTATCTCGAAAACTGTGCATCCTACGAAAAACTAAGAACATTTTTTAAATAGAATTACTCAAGAAATACAAAAAAAAATTGTTTTACGAAAAATCGCTGTTATGTAATTCCTCAAGTACTCTGTTTGTAACAATCTTATCGATATCCGGATCAACTGTTACCCAAAAAATTCATGTTCTACGGGTCAAAATATATAAAAGGCGGTATCAGTCCATCTAAATAAAGCAGGCCGTTGCACCACCCCTCCCCTGGCGACAAAACTAATTTCTTTATAAGCCCAAAATTGTTTATAACTTTAAAACATTGGTGAGGATGTTGAAATAATCCAATTTTATTTCTGTAAGGTATATTAGATATATATAGAGGGCCTGTTTATATGTAAAAAAATTAGCAACCTTTTAAAATGGTTTTTTGGTTTTTAAATTTTTTGTTCAGAAAGTTATTAAAAAATTTAACCATTTTTTTAAAAATTTAGATTGCAAAATTATTATGCAAAATCTATTAGATCAATTTTAATGAAATTTGGTGGACGGTTTAAGTATGTTATAAGAATTTTTTAAGGGAATTACGAAGGTTTTAAGTGTAACCGAAGTGGTTGAAAAACATTGAACAAAAACAAGCTTATTTTGCCCCATATTTTGTATTTATTGCTATTTTGCGGAAACAATAAATTTTAAAATTTTTTTATTTTTTTATTAATGTTCCGTTCATATTTGAGAACGAGCATAAGTCAATTATAATTATTATTGAAGTTGTCACCTCATTTTATCTGCAAAAATCCGAATGCCACCTATTACATTCACCTCAAAACAGATCCGCCTGGTCTAAATATCGATCCGTGAAAATGTATCAGTTGAAGTAATTGAAGGATTTACTGAAAAAATTGCCGAGAGTCTGAATTTGTCAAAATAGTTTTTAACAAATTTTTTCTTAAAAATTCTAACCGATTGTTTGTAGTTAGATTTTTTTACGTTTGAAGTATACTTGGAATCTTCCAGGTGGTTAGATAATACTCGGATATTGCTTTTCCTATAAAAATAATACAGTTTGAAAACCACATGGAATTGTTTCTCTCCATGTTTTAAAAAATTATGTAGATTTAATATTTGTGTTGGAAATAAGCCACAATTTGACTTTAAAATTATGTTTATTTGGCCTTTCGATTTTCACTTCAGAAGTCTTTCTCAATATACAAAACATAAATAAATTAAACTAGTTTTGTTTTTTATTATTTGGTAAAAAATTCTTCTAGTAATTTTATCTGAATTAAAATAATCTGAAATGCCTATTGTCAATATTTTTGAGTTGCGCTCCTGGGACGACTTTATTGAAACATAGATGATTCGATTACATGAAATCAACTTAAACTTAAGAATATTTGTTCACCTTCAACCAGATGGGGGCTTCTTCAAGTGCGTAATTTCTCTCTTGGTACAAAAGTAAAAATGCTATCATGCTACGTCTTCTCTGTCCTGTTTTGTGGTGTTGAATCATGGATGTTTAACGAATATATGTGCAGAAAATTGAAAGCATTTGAGATATGGCTATACCAAAGAATACATAAAATCCCTTGGACTGACCGAGTCACAAATGAAGGGGTTTTCAACAGAATGAAGAAGTACCGAGATGTACTTACCGTCATAAAATCTTGAAATGTAAATATTTCAGACACCTTATACGAAATTAATCCGCTTACTCCCAGCGATCAGCAAGATAGTGGAAAGAATTATTCTCAGCAGACTGCAAACGGAAACAAACAGATTAGAGATAATCTCAGAAGCTCAATTCGGATTTAGAGCAGAGTACTCCAGCGAGCTACAAGTACTCAGATTAACTGAGTACAGTATATAGCAGCTGGATTCAACGACAAGCAGTACACTGGAGCAGCATTCCTAGACGTAAGCAAAGCTTTCGACAGAGTATGGCATAAGGGGCTCATATACAAAATGCGAGGTTATGGGTACAGCGGAGCGATGACGAGGCTGATCTCGTCTTACCTAGGCGGCCGGAGTTTCAGGGTTCGGATAGGACAAGTCCTGTCCTACCTCGGAAACCCGGAGGCTGGAGAGCCACAGGGAGCGGTCCTGTCACCTCTGCTGTACACAATATACACCGCCGACGTACCTAGAACACCAGGTACCCTTATGAGTCTCTACGCCGACGATACAGCGATAGCGGCTAAACACAGAAACGTAGACATAGCAGTGAACAACCTGCAAACAGCATTAGAAGACATCGAGGAATAGAGTATAAAATGGAAGATAGCCATCAACTCCGAAAAGACGCAAGCGGTACTATATAAGAAAGGAAGACAACAGCCAGAAAAACAGCTGACGGTGCAGAACAACCCCATCGAGTGAAAAACGAAGCTAAATACCTGGAAGTCATCATGGACAAAGGATTAACCTTCCAAAAACACGTAGAAGCCACAGTCCAGAAGGCCAACATGGCGAGAGAAATACGAAGAGGACTCACAGACAGAAAAAGTAAATTAAGACTAAAAACGAGGTTAAGATTAATAAACAGCATAATATTACCGGTATTAACATACGCATCTCTCGTATGGGGACAAGTATGCAACACCCACAAAAAGAAGATACAAGCGGTCCACAACAGCAGCTTAAGAGAAGCAGCCAGAGTTTCAAGATACGTCGCAGAAAGATTCCTGTTCAGAGAACTACAACAGGTGAGAGTCACCGAAATGATGACAGATAAGGCAAGGGTCAAATTCGCGGAGCTGGAGCACCACCCAAGTCACATACTGCGAGAGATGCTAAGGTATGACGCTTTCCACCGTTGGAAGCACAAACGTCCTAAACACCAAATAGTGGATTAAAGTGAATCGAATAAAGCAAACAAAGAGTGACAAAGTAAAAGAACAAGTAAAAGTGAAAGTAGTAGTTAGTTCGTAGCTCGAAACACCAAGTGCCGAAGAAAGACGCAACCCAAACGTAGGCCCAACACCACGACCAGGTAAAGTCAGCCAGTAAGAAAATAGAGGAAAAGCGCAAGCCAACGAAAAAATACAAAAAATAAAAAAAGGCGTAAGCCACCAAAAGAAACATAAAAAACAAAAAAAAACAAAAATTCTTGAGTTCCAAGCCATTGGACCAAGCTCAGTGGGACTTGGTACAATGACTTGGGGCCCAAGCAAGCAATTTTAGTACCGCGGATAAGTAATTAGAAGATAAAGGCATAGAGCGCTTCACGCTGGCCTAGTTTTGAACTCGATTAGGACACCACATGGAATCTTATTACCCAGGATTCCATTGTGAAGAGAATTTGGCTGATAGTTGTACCCCCATCGCACATCAGCTTCCTATGGGGGGGAGGGATGGCCTGGGGCATTGGAGCGAGGTGGGGTGATCCCTGTTTTTACTCGGGTCAAAACACCTCGCCCCAATGAATTGTTACACACGAATGTACTTTTTCGATAGGGTGGACATCTCCCACAGGTCGGGTTGAATCAAATTGCTTGCTTGCATAGTAAACAGAAATCATATTCCAAATGAAAATTATATGACTGAAATATAAAAAGTAGCATTTTTTTTATACTTACTAAGAACTAAATGGGGTCAAAAATCAGGTCAAAATTCAGCTTAACGTAAATGTAAAATGTTAAGCCAATTCCCATTGGCTGCGTTCCATTGGCCCATTAAAATTGCGTCACATAAAGTTGTTAGTTTTCTACTGAAATGTGTAGATGTGACACTTTTCAGTTACCTGAAGCTTTTATTATCGGTTAATTTAAAATTATCGCTTTAATCGTTATATATTTGTCGTTGAACGATGTTTGTGTTCTAAACTTAAATTTATTTGCACCTGAAGTATGTGGCCTACTTGCTACAGTGTCTTGTGTTTATTTCGGTTAAGTAGATTAAATATCTTTACATTGACCCAAATTCTGGTGACAAGACATCTTTGCAAGTTTCAAATGATTATTGGTACATAGTATGTAAATTCATATTCAAGGTCTGCTTATATTTCCTTTTTTTAAGTTATTATCTAGAATCTAGAACGTTGTTTTATATATCAAAAATTTGTTGTCTTTCAAGACACAAGTTATTTCTTAGTATAAAAAAATTTATTATAGGTAAAGTCTAGAAAAACTTCATGTTTTATATAGGTGACATAGGCAAGAATAAGTACTGCCAATGTAAGAAGAAAGAGAATTTCTGTTGGAGTGAAAGTAAAGAGGATGATAAACTTCAACAGAAGTAAGAAAAAGAAAACTATTGTATAGCTAAAATTGCAAAAATGTAACAAAAAAGAAGAAAAGAGGCAACTAGATGTAGCTAATATGACAAAAATGAAAATATTAGCTTCTCGTTGGAGAAGCCGATGAAACAAAATACTACTTTTGCAGTAGTATTTGTAGAGGGAAATGATAAGATGAAAGAAGTGAGACGAACTAATAACAAAAGTATAAATAGACAGAGGCAAACTGAAAGGAGTTAGGCTAGCGATATATGCAAGAAAACGACTACTTGACACTCAAGGATGGATACGACCAATTTGCATGCCTGTCAAAGACGGTAGCTCAAAGTAGATAGCGATGATGACTAAGAATGGAAATATTTAGATAATAATAAGGTACTGAACATGAATAAAGATAAATAATTGCTAATGATGAACAAATTGAATAAAAACAAACAAATCATGGGCGCCAGGAAATGATCTCCGATCACTTTCCCAGGTATCTTACACTACTGTAAAGTATATTAGTGGGTGAGTGTTTGGGTCGGAATTCTAAGAAATCATATTAGAAGGCCATATTTTTGAGGAAAATTTAACTGCTCCTCGTTATCTGGAATTTCTTCAAAATATTATCTGATATCAGTGCTGAATCAGCTATTGCCAAATAGAAATAATTTTTACTTGCAACAGGATATATCCCCCACACACTACAGCGTTGAGCTATGCAATTACGTAAATAACTTTCGCCCAAGTAGATGGATAATTAGAAGGGGGTCCACTAAGGTCTCCAGGTTTGACTCGGTTTGACTTTTTTTATGACGAAATTTGAAGAGCAAAGTCGATCTAATAATGTGGAAAGGTTGAGGAAGTACATCAAAACAGAAATTTAGTCAACAGCTTCTAAAGTTATCGAAAACGTTAGGCAAGAATTTGTCCCTCTTTGTCCTTCTTTCTTATTTCATAATTGCTAAAGATCGCCTTTTTGAACATTTACTATAATTTGATTGAATTTTATTATTCATTCGGTGAAGTTAATTGTATTAATAGAGCAACAGATTTAAAGCGCAGTCAGACAAGGTGACTCGTTAAGCCCACTGCTCTTTAATATAATAATGGACAAAATATTAAAAGCAGTACGTAAAGGTCATAGTAAAGTTACAGAATGGGAAAGAAAGAAATCCAAATATTATGTTATGGAGACGACGCCGCGCCGCATTAACCCAGATATGCTTAAAACTTACCTTAAAATATTTTTTAATATTTTTCTTCAAATTTACGGGTTATGCAAAGTAACAAAAACATGTCTGTCGTTAAAACAAAATATTTATGTAAAATAAGTAAAAAAAAATGCTGTACAAAATATGGTACACCAGGCATATAACTTACTATTAGGTTTGGGTATAGTATAAAACAAAACATTTAAAATTTAAGCATACGTTGCATTTTGAGCACTTATTTATGATATAATATTATGGCACAAATCATACTATTGAGTTCTTTTTCTGTGGGATCACCAAATGGTCCAGTCGATCATAGCAAATTTAGACGTTTTCATTGGCAGATAGATGACCTAATCTAAATTAGTGTCTTATAAATTATAACTGATCCAATTTTGTAAGTAAGGGCATCTGTCACAGCTTTAAGTCGATTTCTAGGATCCCTTTCACGTTGCCAAAACATTCTCCTCTAAGGATATTTGACATAACCACTCAATAGTAGAGTTTCCAGAAAAGCTTTGACTTCATACTCCCGAACTTCTTGTTGGCGATCCTTCTGTGAAGCATATCGATTAGTTGCTGACGTTATAAATTTTAGTGTAAGTTACTTATCAAAGAAAAGTGAAAAACATTTCATTGTTCATGATTCATGATTCATGATTCTCCAACATACCAAGCGCATCCTCCAATGAAAAGCCCCTAATAATAAATAGTATGGTATTTTCCTGGCGTGCAATATTTTGTACACTTAAATGAAATAACTCAACGCATATTGTAGAATAAAAATTTAATCAATTTCTAAATCTATATAGAAATATATACTTGTTCTCTACCGATATGTACAAAAATATATATATTTTCTGCATAAATATAACAAATATTGAATTATTTAACAAATCGTTTTCCAAATTCAGTCGTATTATAAAACTTATAATCTTTATCACAAAATTATCGACAAATATCACAAAGTGGGCAATTCACACCTACACCCTAGGGGTGGTTAAGACTTACTGAAAGTATTTAAGCTGTTACCAAGACAAATAATGTGCATATATACAAGTCAAAACATGTTTATGGTGTACAATTTATTGTACGTCAGGCACATCTGGGTTAATCGCCGAGACAGAAGACGATCTTCAAAGAATAACACACATCTTCAATACAACAGCCAAAAAATAATATATGATTATATCAGCAGAAAAAACCCAATGTATGACAACATCTAAATACCCACTAAGATGTAAAATTGAAATTAATGGAAAAATAATAAGGCTGGAAGCAAGGTTTAGATATCTGGGAATAGATATAAACAGTTACGGAGATATTGAAGAGGAAGTACGACAACAAAGCTTAAAAGCCAGTAAAGCGGCGTAATTACACAATCTGGAACAACAAACACCTAAGACAAGACACAAAAGCAAGAATCTATAAAGCAGCAATTAGATGTATAATGTTGACATACATGACTGAGACAAGTCCTGAAATATCTAAAACGAGACGACTACTAGAAACAACAGAGATAAAAAACAACGACGAGTATCAGGGAAAAGTCTGTTGGATAGGGAGAGAAGCGAAAACATAGGAAGAGCATACAATGGAGAAGATATAAATGCATGGGCGACAAAACGGAAACAGGAGTGGAACGAACACATTAGTAGAATGGCAGAGGATAGGATAGTACGAATAGCACGAGATAAGTAACCAAATGGACAAAGAATGAAAGAGAGAAAAATGGTGCGATAATTTAAACAATTTAGGAGGCTAATATTGAAGAGAAAACGGGCTTTAAAGCCTATATAGAGAAAGGAAGAAGAAGAAGATTTGGTTTGTCCTGTCGAAATAAATGTTCAAATGATTGATTCGTTGCCAAGCCGATTAGGAGGCCTTTCACACGAGATGCCTATTGACTTTGGTTGTATTTAAAACAATCGTCGATTAGGTTATTACGCCAACACTGGTGGCCGTTCAATTATTTAAAATTGACATGTTTTAATTTTATCGTTCGTCTGGTTATGACATAATGAATTCACTCCATATATTTGCATCATACTGTATGTGTCTACAAACATTTTGATTACATTCAACGTTACTTTTTATATACTAAAATGGAAGTAATTATACATCATATGATATCCGGAGGCAACACAATGTAATTTGATCAGATAACCATCGGCAGAAACGGTATGTATTTAGTATCGATTTAATCTAATTGAACCATTTTATTACGATAGCAGCTTTATAGGCCTGGATCCCGAGTACTAATAAAAGTTGATTATTAACAAGCTGAAAATTTGTTAATAGCTTAACGGTGTCTAGTTAGACAAACTTTGATGTACGGGAACACTGGAAGAGTGGAAGTTTTAATTGTGGAACAGGTTACGGGTTCCAATGCCAGCCTACGAAAACGGCCCATGTATTTTGTCGGACAGAACTTCCAATTTATTTGTTTTTGTTGCCATTTTATTAAGCTCTTATGCACATTTCAGAGTGCTATTTACCACCAATATAATTCCTGCCATTTGAAATTTTCTACGTGTCGGACTTATTAAAACGCCCAACATCTTTTTCGGACAAACATTGTTTCATGTATGATATAAAGTTTGCTATTAAATAAACTTTAAAACAACCTGCTAGTTTTCACAATGATAAACTTGTCAAGATGACAAGTTCCACAAAAAGTCACAATAATTCCTCCACAATAATTAAAACTTCTCCTGTTCCAGTATTCCCATACTTCAAAGTTTGTCCGACTAGACACGCCGTTAAGCTATTATTAACAAATTTTCAGCTTGATATTAATCAAGTTTTTTTGGAACGCTGGATCCAGGCCTATTTCTTATTGAAAGGAAACATTAATTAACCGTTTATGTAACAGACATATCGGAAGTTATAAAACCTACTGACAGCCATAAAACCTGTGTTCAAATATTAGTAATCTGATAAAACATAAAGTAAATTGATAATTTATGAGTTCTTTGTTTTTTTATTAGTGCTTTCTATTATAATTAAAAGAAAAGTGTACACAGGAATCATAGGAATACAATAATAATTATCGGTATTAGATCATAAAAAGAACAAATTAAATGTTATTAAATATAATAAATCCTTATAAAAGTTATAAAAATGACAACTAATTGTTAGTTAATTTAATTAGTTATTTATAAATGTCTTCTTCTTCTTCTTATTCGTGTCACTAAGATTACTCCTCTTTGTCTGCCTCTTATTCTGTTTCAGTTGTTGTTGACATTGTCTTTCCACCTTTTCAGCCTTTGCACCTTTTCAGCTGCCTTGCAACAGGTCTTCTGCTATACGGCTTGTTATTTTTACAGATGTTCGCTAATCTATCTGGTCCCATTTGATTTACATGTTCGTTCCAGCTTGTTTCTTGTTTTTTTTTTCACCTTTTATTATTTTGAATTTTGCATTGTTCGCGTATACTTCTGTTGCTTTGTCTGTTTCTTAATGGTATGCCCACCATTGATCTTAACTTAATTCTTTCATTTCAACATTGTTGATTTGTTGTTTTGTGTTTCTTGTATCGGTTCTTGTCTCCGCTGTACATAATAGGATTGGTCTTAGTTTTGTCTTGTATACTTTCATTTCGCTTTCCGTGGTGGCAAGAAATTTGTTTCTCCATATGGTTTTTAGGAGGCCACCACTTACTCTTGCTGATTGCCTTGTAGTATCTGTTCTTATGTTATTTTAAGAATTTATAAATGTGATTTGTAATAATTGTAATAATTGAGGCTATATAAAATCTTCTTTCACCTACCTCTACCGAAAGCATACATTTCCTGACCTGATTGTAGGAAGCAAAGTCGTACTTTTCCTCCCTAAAATGACGTCATGATATATCATTGATAAAATAATTTATTAACGCCGTATACAATATTCTATTTTCTGTTACGTAAGTGTCTATACATTTTAACGTTTATTTAAAGAACACCCTCTACTTTGCAGGATGGTAAAAAACAGTAAATTGTTATTTTGATTTAACAATGTTTACATTAATAATTTGACTTATATTTGACAGTTGATAGTTATATTTGTTGTACATAAGTCAGTTTACATTAATTTATATTAGTTATACATTATACAGTTATACATTATATTATTAGTTATACATTAGTTTTAGTTCTCTAATAAATTTTGTTAGTTAGTTACCCAAATAAATTCTTTCAAATGAAACAATGACTTGTTATTTGAGGAAGGAAAAATCGTATGTATAACATGGGAGTAAAGTTCCTTTTCCCCCTTGAATGATTCATTCTCGGGAGAAAAAGTAGCACTTTGCTCCCTTGTGTTACAAATAGCTATTTTCTGCAGCCGTCCCGAAAAGTAACCTTTCGGCATGGTTTATACCGAAAATGGTTTAGTTACACTTTACACAAATTACACCTAAAGCAACTTAGTCCTGTCGCCAGGGGGGGTACAAAGGCCTCCTGTATCCAGATGGACTTACCCAAGTTTTTTTTATGTATTTTGACCTGTAGAACACGAATTTTTGGGGTAACAGTTGATCCGGATGTCGATAAGATTGTTATAAACCAAGAAGTTGAGGAATCACATAACAGCGATTTCTCGCAAAACAAAACATTTTTTTGTATTTTTTGGGCCATTCTAACCAAAAAATGTTCTTACAAATTTTTTCGTAGGATGCATAGTTTTCGAGATAAACGCGGTTGAACTTTCAAAAAATCGAAAAATTGGAATTTTTGAACCCGAAAAACTTTTGATTAAAAAATAAAATAGCAATTCTGCTTACCGCATTTGAAAGTTCAAGTCAAATTATATCGGTTTTAATTATTTGTATTGCTAAAAATGTATTATTTTATTGTTAAAACAAAGCTATAAACAACTAGTGCTTGAGTGATGTTTCAATGATTTCTCATTTAAAATCGAACGAGTACGTAGAGGAGGTAAAAGTGCAAGCGGGGCTATTTCTAAGTAGCATGCATTAAAACGCACGTATTAGGCACGGGAAACACTATGTGTTTATAGCTTTTTTTAACAATCAAAAAATAAATTTTTAGCAATGCAAATATTCAAAACAGATACAATTTGACTTAAACTTTTAAAGGTGGTAAGCAGAATTGCTATTTTATTTTTTATTCAAACATTATTCGGGTTCAAAAATTGCCATTTTTCGATTTTTTGAAAGTTCAACCGCGTTTATCTCGAAAACTATGCATCCTACGAAAAAACTTGTAGGAACATTTTTTGGTTAGAATGACCCAAAAAATACAAAAAAATGTTTTGTTTTGCGAGAAATCGCTGTTATGTAATTCCTCAACTTCTTTGTTTATAACAATCTTATCGACATCCGGATCCACTGTTTCCCAAAAAATTCGTGTTCTACGGGTCAAAATGCATAAAAAAAACTTGGGTAAGTCCATCTGAATTAAGAAGGCCGTTGTACCCCCCCTGGCGACAGGACTAACTATTTTCGGGACCATTTTTTTCCGAATAACATCGCTTGCTTCCTTGCTTGGTTATTGGCCTTGCTTTATGCAATTTGGCCAGCTCGATCATGTTGGCGGTCACGAAGTTGACTGGCTCATGACCATGTCGGGCCCGCCGAATATGTCTACTTCTTGATTTTTTGAAGTAAATTGGCTATGGTGATAACTTTGACTAAATATTTACTTTTTGCACAAGGTTAGTAAGCGAACATTATGGCAATAACAAACACAACCTATTAGTAAAATAAGCATGAATTAGAAATAAGGTGTAGCTAGTTGAGCATTATAGTTTTATTTTGTTTATGCTAAGAAACTTCATAATTATTGCTTTGATTAATTCTTCATCTACGTTATGTAAAATATTGTTATCGGAGTTGGAAGTCCTTTATTGGCAAAAAATTTGTAGATATCCCAGTTTGGAGTGAAGTTAATAGGGCATTTAAAAAAATATGTGATTAAGATTTTCTATGGACCCACATTCGCAATAGGGATTGTCTGTCAGGTTCAGCCTATGCAAGTTTTCTTTTATTAGACAGTGCCTTGTGCGTAACCTAATAATTGTAGTGATGTGTCTTCGATCTCTGAATGGAAGAATGGCAAACCATTTATTTTTAAGGGAAAATGAAAATGTAGTATGTCAAAGTGTGTAAATAATTTTATTTCCTTAGCTGAGCGCTTTCGACATAAACGTCATCATCGGAGCTAATGCTAAAATAAAAAAAAGAGATCTTGTAAGAACAAGAAGTACAAAACTCTTTTTTTTACTTACGTCAAATACTAAAAAAGTACCGCTACATAGAGGTGTAAACAAGTGCATCTTAGGAATGTACATTTGATTTTTAAATTTTGAATGCTAACTTAGTCCTCCGTACAACAGCAAACAGCAAAAAAAAACAGAAAGAAACGGCCACATACACGTTGCACAAAAACATATAAACTTTTTTCTTGGTTCGGGTGTCGATATCACCCGTCTATCCTTGGCCTAGTAACAACAGCTGACTGACAAGGTTACTAGGCCAAGGATGGACGGGTGATATCGACACCCGGACCATGAAAAAAGTTTATATGTTTTTGTGCAACGTGTATGTGGCCGTTTCTTTCTGTTTTTTTTTTGCTGTTTGCTGTTGTACGGAGGACTAAGTAAGCATTCAAAATTTAAAAATCAAATGTACATTCCTAAGATGCACTTGTTTACACCTCTATGTAGCGGTACTTTTTTAGTATTTGACGTAAGTAAAAAAAAGAGTTTTGTACTTCTTGTTCTTACAAGATCTCTTTTTTTTATTTTAGCATTAGCTCCGATGATGACGTTTATGTCGAAAGCGCTCAGCTAAGGAAATAAAATTATTTACACACTTTGACATACTACATTTTCATTTTCCCTTATTCATTCAAGTGTGTACAAACTTATCAGTCTTTCAACTACATTTATTTTTAGGAAAGGTAGGTTGTACTTTTCGGTATTGATGTCCTTGATTCTGATTAGGTTGTTTAATTTCTTTTTGAATTCATCATATACTTTAGACGTAATGCTAGTATATGTCTTGGACATCGAGGGGCATGGCCATTGGTATGTTCAAATTTCTTCCTATATTAGCTAGGGTGTCAGCTTCTTCGTTACCTGGGATATTTGAATGTCCTGGTATCCATGCTAGTCTTATGTCAAAGCCATTTCCAGTTCCATGAACTATAAGTCTGTTTGTTTCAATAGGCCAAAACTCCGATATATTTTTGATTGCACAATAGGCTATTGATTATGTTCAAAATAAGAGAGCTAAAAGGAACTACAACGTTAACAGGATTTTATTTTCTCATATAGTCAATGGATCTCTAAGTTTGAAAAAACCGCGGAGTGCTATCATTTAAGTGGGTGCGTTTTTGAGAAAAGGGGTGAATTAGTCCCTAGGCATAGGGTGAATTAGGGTGCGTGCTATGCACTTTTGGTACAAATACGTCTACAGGAAAATTTTCCAGGTTAAATTTACTATCGAAATATTACACTTGAAAGTTAAAAATATTTTTAT
Source organism: Diabrotica virgifera virgifera (assembly GCF_917563875.1). Taxonomy (NCBI): domain Eukaryota; kingdom Metazoa; phylum Arthropoda; class Insecta; order Coleoptera; family Chrysomelidae; genus Diabrotica; species Diabrotica virgifera. Next base: position 215,755,552 of record NC_065445.1, read on the forward strand.
TTACAAAAATATATTCAAAAGAAAAGTAAAAAACAACAAGAAAGAAAGCAATTTTGTTTTTTGCCCCATAACTTTTTTCTAAGAGAATATAGGTATAGATATTGCTTCAGTAAAAAATAACTTACATTCCTTCTCTTTAAAATGACGTTCAGTAGAAGTCTCTATGATTTATATTTTCCAAAATAGGATTTTTCAAAATTCGCCGCTCACAACATTTTTGGGCAATTTTCCCCATTATTTCGCAAACATTGTTCTGTAACATTTTTTACGCATTTCTAGGTATATGCAATGGGACATAATTAGAAAAAGAACCTTTAAAATGGTCCACTGTATAAGGTATAACGTTGCTTGACTATTTTGAAGCCAGTTCTGTTTTTTTAAGGTTATAAACTTTTAATGATTTTTGATATTTTTTATGATTATTTTTTAAATTTCTCATTCTGAAATTTTTTCTTGTACATTTAGGGACATACATTGTATATTAGAAAACAGCATATTTTCTTTACTTTAAAATGGTGTATTCCAAAAAATATAGGGCTATTTTTAAACAAGGTATCCGTAAGATATTCAAGAGTATCCTTAATTTGAAAAAAATTAAATTTTTTTTTTTAAGTAGAAGAATATAATTGCATATGATAATATAATTTTTAATTCCAAATAATTTTGCAAATAACACTTTTCGATAATGTGAAATATAAAGGTACTTCTGAGCAAATTCATATTTTTTAACATACCTCGTACACTTTTAATAAAATTTTATGTCTGATGATTGCATTTTAGGTTTCAGACAAGGCAGAGCATTTTATAAAGAATAACTTCTTTTCATAAAATTAATACTAAAAAAGTTTTCCATATGGTTCCAACTATTGCATGTGTATGTATATATGTATGTCACTTTGAAAAAGCATATCTTGTTTAAAAACAGTCCTAGAATAAAAAAGTTATAATGAGAAATTTAAAAATAATCGTAAAATATATCAAAAATTATTAAAAGTATAAAATTTTGAAAAACTATAATATCTTGCTTAAGTATAGCCAAACGGCCTTCTACTATAGAACATTTTAAAGGTAATTGACTTCTCTTTCTACTAAATGTATCATTGCGTATGCCGATATACCTAGAGATGCGTAGAAAAAAATTACAGAACAATGTTTGCGAAATAACAAGGAAAATATCCCAAAATCGCTGTGAGTGGCGAAATTTGAAAAATCATATTTTGGAAATTGTAAATCACAGGGACTTCTGCCAAACGCCATTTTAAAAAGGAAGGATGGAAGTTTTTTTTCTGTGAAGCAATGCCTATATCTATATTCCTGTGTAACAAAGTTATGGGGCAAAAAACAAAATTGCTATGTTTTATGTTTTTTTCTTGCTTTTCTTTTGAATGTATTTTTGTAAAAAAACATGTTTTTGACTTTAAAATGTGACATTTCGATAGTAAATTTAACCTGAAACAATTTTCTTATAGACGTGTTTGCACCAAATGTGCATAGAACTCACCCTAATTCGCCCTGTGCCTAGGGCACCCCTTTCTCAAAAACGCACCCATTTAAATGGGAGCACTCCGCGGTTTTTCCAAATATAAAGGTCCATTGACTATATGAAACAATAAAACCCTGTTAACTTTGTAGTTCCTCTCTAAAACACATAGTCAGTAGCCTACAACTGCTGACTTTTTCAATTGCACTGCTTGAATCCGAAAAAATGATTCTTCTAAATAAGTTTTTCCTAAGTGCTAATTTAATTGCCTCATAGATTCCCATGATCTCTGCCTTGCATACGGAGGGGTGATTTGGTAACTTTGAGCAATATTTTATATTGATATATGGTCTACTGGTTCCAAACCCTATTGTAAGGTCTTTCTTCGATGCATCAGTAAATATAAAGGTATGGGTTGCTTTATATTTTTCTGTGTTTATAAAAAATGATTGTTTTTTGATCATTGAATATTTTTTTTTAGGTTCAATGGGACTGTCTTCACTATACTACACAGTATATTATAAGGGACTTAGAATCATGAAAAGTTGTTTGACTTGTAAATGTCCTTGAGATATGGCATGAATTCAGCTAAACCAGCTATCAATGAGGGTGTATTATTATTATCTCTCCAAAAGGCTGGTCTATTTATTAATATTCTTCTGGTACTTGAAATTAATTTGGTTAGAGGGTGGTGTTTACTACTACTACTACTACTTCTTACTATAGGTTTACAGCGTTCTCCGACACCTTCCGACTCCTAACCGACATTCTTCTCTGTTTAACCATAGACCTGGAGAAATTTCTATTTCCTCTAGTCCTTTTTCGGTTCCCTCCCTCCAGCTTCTTCTCTGCCTTCCTCTTTTTCTTCTCCCCTGTGGTGTCCATGAAAAAATCTGCTTAGGGATCCTGTCATCTGGCATTCTCATTACACGGCCGTACCATATTAGTTGTTTTGTTTTTATGTCATCAATTATTACTTGTGTGACTCACATCATTTCTCGTATTCTCTCATTTGGTGTCCGATCTCTTCTTGAGAGTGGTTTCTAATACATATAATTTTCTTCAAGAACCCTATGGTTAATAGTTTCCTTCTATGTTATGGTTCTAGTAAGTTTGCCTCTTCTAATAATGCTGAATGTGGAGTTGATGTCAGACAACCAAGAGCTATTCTAACACCTTCAAAAAAGATTAAATTCAGTTTATTTAGATTGATTTATTGGCTGGTTTTATAAAGAGTCCACCGACGTCTAACTGGAATCTCACAAGTCCCTGAAATGCCACCAAAAGGGTGCATGGGTCAGCTCCCCACCATAGTATGCTTATGACTCTTAGTACATTGAGAGACTTTTTTGCTTTTGTGATATTATTTGTTATGTGTGTATCCCATTTGAGCTGTTGCTGGGATGTCATTCCAAGGTATTTGACTTGTAGTTTATAATTAATTTAATGTCTATTAATTTGGGTAACAGGTGGGGTGTTTTTCCTGTATCCGTTTGTGAACCATATTTCCTCACACTTTTCCAGTGAAAGAAATAAGTCATGACCTATTAGGAATTCTTCCGTCCCCCACTCTGGTTTCCGGCCGTTGGGGAAAGTCATGTACACAACTAATTAAACATATCCCCGTATGGTTTTTCCATATTACTTATCACTCTTATCTCTCCGACTATAAACCTGTTGTCCGATTTAAGTTATGGTTTTAATATGTTATAGCATTATGATTTACCAATATCGCTTTAATAATATTGTTGCTAGACAGGTAAATTGTCACTGTATACCGGGTCTACCATGTGACGATAATATAGTTTTATCGGAATGGGACGTTTCGATGCCGCCGGTTCATCGCCGGCCGTTTCGATGCCGCCGGTTCATCGCCAGTCCATTTCATCGCCGTCATATCTCGCATTTCCTAGAATTCCTAATTAATGCTAAAAATAACTAATACTTGTAACTGTCGAAAAATCGGAAATATATCAGATAGCGATTAATTGACTGGCGATGAATCGGCCGGCATCGGCATCGAACTGGCGGCATCGAAACGGCGGCGATGAAACGTCCTAGACCCAGTTTTATCGTCTGGAGTACGCCAATGAATTAGTAAAACACGTTTTTGTACTGTTTCGAACGATATAAAAATCGGATCGAAAAGCCTAGTTGATTATTATTCTTGGAGCGTTGATCAAAGAATAATAGACAGCAGCGAGGTAAAAGAGGTTAGTTTATGTAGGTAGTATTTCCTGATTATTTTCCGCTGTCGTTTTGGCGAGCTGAGCGAATCCGACAGTTTTCTTCTTACCTATCCTTTTACCTATCCTTATATGAGCGGTGATCGTATATCCTTTATATGTCTTTTCCATCCGGCGAGGTGAGCGGGATCTCCTTTCTCCCCTTTCCTTATACATTCATGTCGTATTAATAAAAGCAATTCCTATTTCGCGCGATCATCAAAATCATTCATTCATGTACAAAAATATCGTCACATCGGCCCAAACAGTAAGCTCGATGCGTAGAGATTGTAAATATATTTTACTAACGAACTTAATGAGTAGTTGAGGCTAATTATCGTATCTTCTGTTTATTTTGATTCCGAATAAAAATGTTTTAAAAAGCGAACTCTTTTTCTTCGACTGAAGTTCGATCAGCTACCTGGAGCAACAACAACGCAACGACCTCGTTACAACCAATCAAACCGTGTGTTTCCCTAAAGTTCACCACACCCTGTGGAATATTCTAGCATTTACAAAATTAATACTGAAATCAAAATCCAACTACAGCCCCAACAGGTTTTCTTAAAATTCTGTTGTTTGATTCATTCGCTTATGTTGAATAATAAAAAAGTTAGGTATTTTAACAACTAGTTATATTCCTTATCAATACAGGGTGTTTCTAAATAAGTGCGACAAATTTTAAGGGATAATTCTGCACGAAAAAAAAAACGAAAATGACAGTTTGCTTTATAAACATACATCCCCAAATGCTTGGTTTCCTAATAAGGGATGTTAAAACTTTTCTTATAAACTGACGATTTATTTATTCCTCTAAAACCGGCTGAGATATGCAAATGATATTTGGGAGGTTTTAAGAGGTAGTTATTGCGCATTTTCTGACATACAATAAAGGATTTTATATTCACCATACGGGTGCACCGGTAATGTCTCAACCGGTTTTAGAGCGTTTGAGATATTAACGATAATCGAAGCATTTGCGGACACACAGTTTATAAAGCAAACTGTAATTTATTTTTTATGCAGAATTACCCCTTAAAGTTTGTTGCACACAATGTATTGAAGAAAAACATGGCTAGTTGTTAAAGTACCTAGCTTTTTTATTATGCGACATAAGCGATTGAATCAAAAAACAGAATATCAAGAGAATCTAAGGCTACAGTTGGGTTTTAATTTCAGTATTTTATAAATACTAAAATATTCCACAGGGTGTGGTGAACTTTGAGAAAAAGAACAAAGTTTGATGGGTACAGCCGGTATAAAATGACAATTTACCTGTATAGCAACAGTATTATATAGCGATATTGTTAAAGAATATGGCTGTATCATATTAATAAAATCACATAAATCGGACAACACGTTTAGGAAATTCGAGACATAAAAATAACCCATTTTTAAGTTGGTGCGTTAATTTCTTGGAGTAGTGTATTAATCAGACTTGTATGCTATATAGTAGAGAGAAGAGGCTTGGATGCTAAATTTTCAGTTACTAAAGCGTCATGGGGACATATTGGGTTGTACATATTAGGTCTTAAAACCAAAAGAAGATAATTTATGTTTTCCATTTTGTGGGGATTTTTCATGTTTTAATTTACTTTTACATTTCCAAAATATTTTTTTCCGATTTTAGCGCCATCTTTTCATAACTCAACATATGTATCGAGTAAAAGTTACTTATTTTTACGTACGAAATCCAAATCGGCAATAAAAAATAGGCGTCCCTATTTAAGGTGATAGGTATTTAAATGTGTTCATTTTTTTCGAATCCTGAAAAAACTAATAAATATTTTTGAAAAATTTAAATGCAGAATTATATAAAAGAAGAAATTATTACCGAGGTCCGAAAGACCCTTGGAATAAATAAAAATCTTCTCTTGAATGACATATTTGAAATTAAAAATCACGCTAAATCTCTTTTTTTTTCACCTTTGTAACTTATTTAAAATAAACGGTATAGACGTTTTCAGGCACTTTTGGCCCTCGATAATAATGTAGTCTTTCATTTTGCGTTTAAATTTTTCAAAAATACTTATTAGTTTTCTAAGGATTTGAAAAAAAATAATACATTTAAAAAGCTTTGTTGCGAAATTGTACGCCTACGCTCTAAGTGTGCGCCCAAAGTCTATAACTCTAGTTGCAAATTGTCAAGTGCTTTTAAAATATCAAATTTTAAAGGTTTTTTAATATTAATATTAGTATAGTATAGTTGTGTGTGTGTGTGTGGTTGGGATATTGACTGCGAAACCTAAGGCTTCATTCGCCTAGTATAGTATAGTTGATCCAAAAGATGGCATAACCCAGACATCAGACGTCAATTACAGTCATATAAAAAACAGCTTCTGAAAATTACTATTTAAATAGTGAAATAATATATTTTGGGCTTGTAAAACTCGATCTATTACATCCTTAATAGTTTTTTATTCCCCGTGACCAAGAAAAACCTAGAAGTTAATTGTATTTGAATTTATTTTACCCCATTTGGGGTTTCCGTTTGGAGACGTCAATAATTGGAAGTGGCAAAGTGTTCAGTTATTAAAAACTTTAAAATTTAATATGGACTATGCAGGGAGACCTCCAGATAAACCTCCAGATATTAACAGGATGGATCAAGATGATAATATAGAGAAAAGTAACATCAATATAAATAACACATGGGACGGTAAATCAAAAAATAAAGGAGAAACTTTAAGTAATTAATCTGATATTTCTACAGACAATATAAGAGAACATTTCCTATATCAGAGCAGTGACGTAGGACCTTTCCATATATATATATATATATATATATATATATATATATATATATATATATATATATATATATATATATATATATATATATATATATATATATATATATATTCATATTTATATCATTATTGCTTCCATATTATATACCGTAGCATTGAATGTTGCGTCCTTCGAACTATTACGTCCGAATATTGGACGCAATAAAACCATCCTGATTTTATAGACTTCCCACTACTTCTACTTAAAAATGGCGCCTTAGTTAAATGCAGATTTCTATATTTAACCATAGCCCAAAACGTCATGCCGCTCTCTAGTTAGATTTCTGAGATATTAAACTTCTCCTAAAAATCGTGTGACGCAATAATATTCTAAACTTGTAACCAAATGAATAATGTTAGTTCAGCGAGTTGACGAAAGTGGCGCGGTTATAATATACATATTTACCGTATACTTCGTTTCCTTTAGAACATTATTGCGTCAAAATAGGAGATATGACAACGTTGCCCAGAGTATCTATTTTTAGAACATAACAGAATCTTTCGACCTTGGCTAGTTTGTTTTCGGCGGTTTGTTTCTCGTTGATTTTAATATATCAACTTGTTCGTCCTGTTGCTTATTGCGTCGTATATTTATTGTGTTCTTTTAATCCTCAAACAAATAGGTAAGTGAATTTCTATGTTAATATTTTTATTAGAAGGGAAAATTTTTTAATTATTTTTTCTTTTTGATTTCGAGATTTATTAGCCTATGCACTAAAAGAGTAAAATATATTAAAAATATTTTTGATAATATTTCTCAATTCAGTACTTACTTAATCAGTTAAAGAAGTTAAATGCACAACTTTGTTAAGTACATTTTTAAAGAAATCAGTTACTGTTTTCATTTATTGGATAAATTGAAATAAACTTACTAGCACAGCATTAAATTAAAAAGTAATTTTTTGTAATTTAAAAAAAATGGTAAATATTCAAATATTTGGACGTCATTGCAATCATTTTTGTGACCACTTGTTTTAAGTTTAAATAATTGTAAAAATAGGTACATATATCATTTCAAAGGAATAATGTACTCTTACTAAAAATAAATCCATTTACTCACGGTTTTTGCTCCAAATTTTAAACAACCGTTTATATTGACATGGAATTTGGCAAACACATAGCTAACAAGGCTAAGAAAGAAAGTGATATTGTGCCGATGTGTGCTTTTGCCCTAGGGATGAGTTTCACTCCTTCTCGGGGGTGAAAAAACATGCTTTAAAAAAAAGGCCGGTGATGGATAAATTGATTATTTTTAAGCAACTACTTTTGTTCTATAGCCTTTTTCACAAGTTAATATTTTTCGAGTTATTTGCGAGTGAATATGCTCATTTTTCAACAAAAAAAAAACATGTTTTTAGATGGTTTTTCGCAGATAACTCAAAAAGTGAATATTTTATCGGAAAAAAATACTTTTAGCAGAAATACAGCTTATACAAAGTGAAAAAACGGTGTATGTATGGGGCCTCTAGACCCAGCATAAGCAGTTTTGTAGCCAATGAAAAATAGTTTCATATTCGTCAAATTCCAAATCAATATTTCAACGTGAAATAATAAAAAAATGGAGAAACTTTTGAGGAAAAGTTTAAAAGTAGCTTTATTTTCGTTTTTTTTAAGTTTCTAACATCAAAAGTAAGCAAGTTACGCTCAAAATAAAGTTAGTCCGTCTTTTTTGAAAAAAAAAACAATGGGATAACCACCCCGTAATTAGGATCTCAAAGAAAATTAATCGTCACCGCTTCACAAGTTGCTTTACTTATGTATTATTTTGATGATCTCTAAGTTTCATCGGTTCAAAGTGTTTATCTTTGAAAAAATTGGAAATAAAGTAAAATTTTCTTAATTTTTAATTTTGACAAAAACATGTTTTTTTTTTTAAAATAAGTTACAAATTATTATTGATAGGCACCAAAAACCTCAAAGAACAAAAATTTGTAAGCTTTGCTTTTTTGAATACTTTTTTTTTGAGATTCAGTAAGACAAAAATGGATTCAGATATGGCTGTTTAAAATTATTTGCATACACTCGTGATTAGTGATTCGTTCAAGCCCTCTCTACTACAGCTCTTTTAAAAATAAGCACATTGAACCGATGAACTAACAGACCATATAAACAATACGTGCACGAGTAAAGGAACTTGTGAAGCGGTAACGATTAATTTTATTTTAGATGCTAATTATGGGGTGATTTTCACAATTTTTTTTTATAAAAAAAGTTACCAACTTTATTTTGAGCGTAACTTGCTTACGGTTGATGCTAGAAACTCATTTATAAACAGAAATAAAGATTTTTTAACACTTTACAAAAGTTGTAATGAGTTTTCCTCAGAAACCTTTTTAATTTTTGGATATTTCAGGTTGAAATATTCGTTTTGGAATTTGACGAATATCCTATTTTTCATTAGCTAGAACTCGGCTTCTGCTGGGTCTAGAGACCTCATACATACATCATTTTTTTCTCCTTTCTATAGAACCTAAGTTGTTTATAATTAGTCAGTTTCATTTCCGGACTTATTTTGAACGTATATTTTTTCACCCTCGAGAAGGGGTGAAACTCACCCCCAGGTCAAAAGCACACCAAATTGCATGTCAATCTTTTCAATCAAGCTCTTTTTCTTAGCGATGTAGAATATATTTATGCACTATTTACCTTTTAAAGTACAAAGATATTTATTTAGTAGATAACTTATACTGAACAAAATTATTTGGCGGATTGCGCGAATAAAGCTCGTATATACTTTAATTCTATATTTTCTATTATAGGAGACCGATTCAGATAACAGCAGTGCTACAAACTTAAGTCAAAAAAATCTCAGGATTCTCACAGAAACTTGTACCGACCACCAGTTAATCCATGAAGTGAAAGATGTTTCAGCCCTCGAGTCAACGATAACTGGGGTACAAGAACATATACACAATTACAATAAACAAAAATGTAGAAATACAGGTAATCTCGAACACCCTTACAAAAGAAAACCAGATTATTGTTACTACTGTGAAACGGAAGTTCTTAATTTTGGTCGCCATATTATAAGGAACCATTCAATGGAAGTCGATGTGGCTGAAATTATCTCCAAACCAATCAAATCATGTTAAAGAAGAAGTCTATTTGATAAACTCTAGGAAATTTTTTAACTGATGGTGGAAACTGTTTCAAGGCTGTTAGACAGACTTATGTACCAGATCGGGTTCTCATTCATTGTGACAATTGTTTAGGATTTTTCTCTTCCAAACTATTATACCGACATAGAAAAAAATGTGGAAATAGAAGCAATCAAGAGAAGGCACAATTTGCTAGCCAATCAAAAATGTGTCCCAACATTAAAATTGATCATCGACTAAAAGAAGAAATGTTTCTCAGGATGAGAGCGGACAGGATTTCAATGGAAGCCAAGAACGACTTTCTAATTCGTCCATTTGGAACCCGTTGTTTGAAGACGCACAGAGAAAAGCATTTTGTAGCAGTTACATCACGCAAAATGAGGGAATTGTCAAAAATATTTAAAGAAAGGAGAAAAATAGACCCATCTATATCCACTATGTTTTCAGCATTGCGACCAAAGTATTTGATGCCTTTGTTGAAACCACAAAGCGAATAGCATGTTATGATCCTGAAAAAGACTTGTCTCCAAATGTTGCCATGAATATATGCCATGAGATCACTCAAACAATGTTGCGATTTTGCAATCACTTTTGCCTATAAGAAACAAACTGCATACTTATCTGTTTCAACTGCTACAATTGAGGCATAGCTTAAAACTTTAATTCATCTATTTGAGGCAAACTGGAGTATTGAGGCCTCAACCCAAGCAGCTAATAATTTAAATCTTAACAAATGGAATAAGGTTACAATAGTTCCACTAGCGAATGGTCTAAAATTGCTAAGATCCCATTTAGTTAAACTTGCTGACGATGCAACGAAAATTCTGCAGAATTATTTGTGACACTACAGTTGAAAATGCACCGCAAAAGACTAACTCCAAAAATGTACTAAAATTAGAAGATATTAAAGCGTTTAACAATCTCATTGAATCTGTGTACTGTAGAATAATTTTGATAAACAGAAAACGTTCTGGAGAATTACAGAGAATGTCCTTTTACACTTATGTTAACTCTATCGGAAATCAAAAATATGAAGAGTTTCAAAAAGCAGTTTCACCTTCTGAAAAAAAAACTATTAAGTTCAATGAAGACAGTAGCCATTAGAGGTAAGAGGGGCAGGGGTGTTCCAGTTTTGTTCAACCCCGAGGTACAAAATCATATCGATACTTTGCTTGCGGTTAGAAATGAATTTGTACCAAGGGATAATCCTTACCTATTTGCTCCTGTTAAATCTTCTTCACATTTAATCAGTTACAAAATATTAGGAGAGCACGCAAAATTATCCGTTGCGAAAGATCCTACTTATATAACATCGGCTCGTTTGCGTAAGCATCTGGCAACTTTATCACAATTATTAAATTTATCTGATGGAGAGATTGAACAATTAGCTACTTTCATGGGATACAGACAGAACTACAGAAGTTCCTACAGACTGCCAGATGATATTTAACAAACTACTAAAATAGCGAAACTGTTGATGGTAATGGAGAAGGGAACAGCCAACAAATTCAAAGGAAAATCTTTAGATGAAGTAGAAATTGATATGGACAAAAATCTTTTGGAAGATAACTTTTCTGAAAGCGATGTTGATGGTGACGATGAGTTAAAGTGTTTGCTACATGATGATAGTGAACCATCAACTAGTCAAATACGCCAGTCAATGGGAGCAAGAATAGGATATTACCTCCAAATTCTATCCTACTGCATGGATTTTAATGAAATTTTGGGCCTAGCTTCTACTTATCTCCTAATTCAAAGTCTACCCTATACCGATGTGTGCTTTTATCTTGGAGGTGGTTCCCATCCCTTCTTAAGGGTGGAAAATTTTTTGGTTAAAATTACCACGGAATTCGCTAGAGAACCTAATTCTAAGCAAAAACTGTTCCATAATTTTTTTTTGAAAACTCAATACTTTTTGAGATATTCGTGGTTGAAAACCCTTTTCGAACGGTTTTTTGCGAATACCTTAAAAACTATGCATCTAACTAAGAAAACTATATTAAACATTTTTGTAGGTTATAAAAAACAAAGAGAGACTTGCCTTATTAAATCTTCCAGTTATACAAAAAAGAGATATGGTAGGTGAAAATATTTTGTTTTTTGGCACATTCTCAAATTGGTGTATTCAACTTGAAATAACAGAAAAACGGTCGATTTTAGGTGTATAATGCTACTAATATCTTTTGAGGTGCTTGAAAAGACCTTTACAATGAGCTATATTAAAGGTCCATTAAATTAAAACTGAGCGAGATATGATGCAAACAAAATTGATAACTAATGTATTTTTAGAAAAAATGAAAAGTAATTTTAACCCACATCCACCAAAATGTAAATGCATAATTTTCCCTCCAAAATACCTTTTATCCTAGTGTTATTTCTATGTTCAAAAAGTTGGACGGGTTTAAAATGAATGGTTTTTTAAAAAACAAAGATCAAATTTTAGAGCGCATTTTTAAATTTTCTTAAAAATTTTCCTTTTTCTCCATGTAACTTGAAAATGATAAGAGATAGAGTAACGAAAAATAAAAAGGAAATTTTTATCTGAAAAATCCCTACATTTTTGTGTAATATCTTTCTTTCGTATCTCTTATCTTTTTCGAGTTACATGGAGGAAAAGGAAGATTTCTAAGAAAATTTAAAAATGCGCTCTATAATTTGATCTTATTTTTTTCAAAAACCATTCACTTTAATCTAGTCCAATTTTTTAAACATAGAAATAACACTATAATAAAAAGTATTGTAGAAGAAAAACGATGTAGGTATTTAAATTCTGATGGATGAGGGGTTAAATATACTTCTCATTACTTCTTAAAATACATTAGTCATCAATTTTTTGCAGAATATCTCGCTTAGTTTGCATGTAATCGACAATTAGTATTGCTCATTTTAAAGGTCTTTTCAAGCACTACAAAAGTTATTAGTATCATTATACACCTAAAATCGACAGTTTCTCTCTTATTTCAAGTTGAATACACCGATTTGAGCATGCAGCAAAAAAACCAACTCTTCTTACCTACCATATCCCTATTTGTATTTTAACTAGAAGATTTATGAAGGGACGAATCTCTTTGTTTTTTATAACCTACAGAAATATGTTATATAGTTTTTTTATTAGATGCATAGTTTTTAATTTATTCGCAAAAATTCGTACGAAAAAATACGAATTCGTACGAATAACTCAAAAAGTATTGAGTTTTAAAAAAATAATTATAGAACAGTTTTGCTTAAAATTATGTTCTCTAGCCTCTTCCGTGGCTATTTTAACCAAAACATTTTTCACCCTCGAGAAGGGATGAGAACCACCCCCAAGATAAAAGATCACATCGGCATAGGGTAGACTTTGTTTCTTGAGCTATTCCCTACTTACTGTAAAAATATCAAGTAAATCGATGTAGTAGGATGGAATTCGGAGCCAAATACCCTCATTGACTGCTCTAAAAGTGAGAATACCATTTTTACAACGAAAAAAAAAAAAAATAAAACATTCAAAAATAAGACTGCGCGAAAACTAGTTCCATGGACAGAAAGACAAAAGTCTGTCACTCTAAACTTTTTCAAGAATCATATCAAATCTAGAAGGCCTCCAAAAAAAGGGAAGTGTGAAGAACTAAAGAATAAATTTCCTGAGCTATTGAACAAAATAACTGGTTAAAGATTAAAGTATTCATACAAAATTCATATTGCAATAATAAAAATTAACGCATGTTTTTTTATTAAATTTTGGGTTTTACATTACTCTAAGAATGATTGTTTATATTTAAAAGAATAAAATTTTGTATTTTAAATGATTGTTGTTTTTATCAAGGAATAAAAACTAGAAAATTTTTATTATCGTTTTATTAATACTCCTATTAAATAAATACCAATTTAAAATAAAATAAAATTATTATTATCATTCATGAGGATCTATTTTAAATGCATTGAGTAACCAAAGTTAAAAAGTCCATTTAAAACATCTATAATTGGTTTCCCTTGTAGGAATCTAAATTTAGCTGATGAATGAGAACAGGTGTTCGAACTTTTTGTAGTAAGTAAGTATGGCAACACTGTAATGACGCAATAATATACAATATACACTAAATTGGAGCTAATAAACTGGGGTACCGAAAGGAGTTAGCAACATTTGCAAATTGAATGAAAATTTGAATTTAAAAAAAATATTTTATTGAAACCAAAATTAGCAGCCCTTATTAATAAACAGTTTATAACAAGTATTCACTATCGAATCGAACGTAACTCATCGCTATCAAGGAGACGCAAGAAGGTGCAAGTACGAAAAGACGCAACATTGTTGGAAAGATGTATATATATATATATATATATATATATATATATATATATATATATATATATATATATATATATATATATATATATATAGAAAATAATACTCCGAACTTTAAAGGTGAGATTAATGCTATCAAAATTGGCGACATTATACTCTCTAATTTTTTGAATTTAGATAACAAAATTACTAGTATTTTTTTATTTATTTATTAACAGGATAAACCCAATACATACAAAATACAATAAAGCAGAGCTTTTGTCATAATAATGAAAATATAAATGATTCAATATAATGATTCAATAGGCAAGAATAGAATTAGAATTAAATTTAAAGATTATCAATCGGCCAATTTTTTAATCAATCAAAAAACTTGCTCATTGTTTACAAACAACAATTTAGATGTTTACGTTCCGAAGTTTATACTCCATAGACAGGGTATAATTAGGGACATAGATATAGAATTTTCAGAAGAATATATCAAAAATAAAATTAAACAATACGATATGCACTGTAAGTTCGAAGTAGTTTCGGTTAGAAGAATAAATAGAAAGGTAGAGAAACATATCGAAGATAAAACAATAATAGACAAAGTTCCAACAAAATCATGTATTGTTAATTTAGACCAGGGCGGATCTGTAAAAATATTAGTACATTTGGACGTTGAGAGGTGACTCAAATTTTTTTGCACAAATTGCTTGAAAATAAATCAAATAATAATATTTAAGTTATCCTCCCCCTCAAAAAGGTCCGGAACATTGTTTAAATAATCAAAATGTCAAAAAATTACGGAAAAATTTGATTTTTTTCTTGGTTTTTTGATTATAACTTTAAAAGTATTCATTTTCGAGAAAAGTTGTACTAACATAAAAGTTGCGTAATTAAATTTCATACAATATAGAATTGGTTAATAATTTAAAAAATAGTCACCCTTGTTGCAAAATAGCAATAATTGTGAAAAAAACATACAAAAACAAGTATTCGCATTTTACGTTTTTCAACCATTTATGCTACATTTAGGACCTTCATATTTCACCCTGAAAAACTATATGATACAGTAAAATAACACTGTAAATTTCATTAAAATCGGTTCAATAGTCTTTGCAAAATAAATTTTGCAATCCACCTTTCGTAAAAAAAATTTATTTTTTCAAAATGTTACAGGACTGAAAATAAAGCAGATAGCACGTTGAAAATGTTTTTGCGTATAGAAGTGTACTGTACCTTTCATTTGCAATTTTACAATATTAAAATAGATTAACACCACGGCGTCAGGATTTTTTTTAAATAAACATTAATTATATTGGTGCTACGCGCAGGACAGAGGATAGTTTGCTCTGATTGGGCATTCCAATGACCTTTGATAATGATTGATACATTTTAATTTTTATTACATTTCGATATAAATAAATAAATTTTTTTATTGCAAAATAAAAACACATACTCTATCCTTGAAATAACACTTTTATTAGCAAGAACTTTCTTTGTTCATATATTTTAACTTACATAATAAAAATTTATTATTTTTAAACATATGCAATTGTTAAAACAATATTTCACAAACAATAATAAAACTAGTTTGATTTTTGTGGAATTAAAATATTACAATACAACAAAATATAGAGTAATAAAATAATATATTAGATAAAGATTGGAAAAAATTTTGGTGGAAATCAACTTGTGTGAATCGAACACCGCAGTCCTGTGCGTAGCACCAAAAATTATTGTTTGTTTCAAAAATTTTCTGACGCCGCGGTAATTAATCGATTTTAATTTTGAAAATTGCAAATGAAAGGTACAGTACACTTCTATAAGCAAAAAAAAAATTCAACTTGCTATATGCTTTATTTTCAGTCCTGTAACATTTTGAAAAAATGAATTTTTTTTGCGAAAGCTGGATTTCAAAATTTATTTTGCAAAATCTATTAAACCGATCTTAATGAAATATACAAATGTTCTTCAGCAGTAATAACCCAGAAAAAATAAATTTTAAGCGACACCGGCCAAGTTCTCCCAATACTTTGGAATCAGCTAGAAAAGAAATACTTTCTCAAGAAAATATTCCTAGACAAAAAGGTGGTATTTATAATACGTCTAAATATACAGAGCATACACATACAACAAACTTGAAAACACAAGGAATACCATCACAATTAAATAATGTAATTTTAGAATTGGTTCTTAATATAATTAGTTCATTAAAACTCACTGAAAATTTAGACAAATCAAAAACAGAGATTATACAACAAATTAATAGATACTTAAGTACAGCAGCGATCTCACAAGAAGACTTACTATCTCAAACATCATGTCAGACACAACTAACCCTTTAAACTTTTTACAATGGAACTGTCGCTCAGCAGTTTCTAATAAACCAAATTTAGAAGCCTTACTTATTGAAAAAAAATGTATATGTGGCCATGTTATCAGAAACATGGTTTAAACCAGAAAAATTTTATAACTTCTCAGGATATAATTGCTTTAGGTCTGATCGCCCTGATAGGTACGGAGGCACAGCAATTTTAATTAAAAATAAAATAATTACAGAAGAGATAAATTTATTGGACAATTATAATTTTACTTATACTTGCATGGCTGTTAAAATTTCGTGTATCAAGAAACCAATACATATAATATCCGTATATAAAGAACCAGGTATTAGAGTAACGGTTGAAGAATGGGTCAATTTTTTTCAAAACCTTCCTTCTCCATTCATCATTGGAGGGGACTTCAACGCTCACAACATGGCATGGGGTTGCGAAAATAATGATACTCACGGTAAAGTTTTATTAAAGGCGATAGAACAATGTAATCTATTATACTTAAATGATGGTTCTCCAACTTTTGCACTAACTTCCAGCCCATCAGCAATCGATATAACAATATGTACCCAGGACATTGTATCTAAATTAACTTGGTCTGTTATTCAAGATCCACATGGTTCTGATCATCTACCCTTGATCATAGCCTTGGAAAACTCGGAACAAGCAATACAACCTGGTGACAATACACACAAAAGTTGGAATTTACATAAAGCAGATTGGAATTTGTATTCATCGAACTTTTATTCGGGAAAACAACCACAAACTTATGAAGAATTAGTTACCGAAATAAACCGATGCGCAACCATTTCAATTCCAAAATCATACAACAATAACAAATATCTTACAAACAAGATGCCAAAACCATGGTGGGATAATAACTGCGAATCAGCTGCAAATAACCGCAAAACAGCATATAGACATTATAAAACAAATCCTAATCTTCACAATCTAATTGAATACAAAAAATTAGATGCCTTAGCAAAGAAAACTTTTAAAATTAGAAAAAAACAAACTTGGATAAATTACTGCGAAAGCTTAAACTCCAACACTCCAATCAGCGACGTCTGGAAGAAAGTAAATCGCTACAAAAACCGAAAGCAGTCCAATCAACTTCCGATAAACACCGAAGCTGCTTGGATAGAAGAGTTCCATTTCAAGATTTCACCTCCTTGGGTTCCAAGTCAGATAAATGAAGCTACAGTTACCGTACCCAGAGAAAACTTCAATCTAGAGAAACCATTTGAATTATGGGAATTAAATCATGGACTCAAGCAAAATAATAGTTCATCTCCAGGGATGGACTGTATATCATATTCTATGCTATATTTTCTACCTACAGAATATAAACTATTATTACTACAAATTTTTAACACTATATGGCAAAACAAAAATTTAATTCCCAAAGCATGGAAGGACTATATTGTATTACCTATAAAAAAGCCAGGAAAGCCAGATAACAAAGTTGAATCTTACAGACCTATATCTTTAAGTTCCTGTATACTAAAAACTCTAGAGAGATTAATCAAATATCGGCTTGAATACTGGCTTGAGTCCGAAGATATCCTTCCCAAATCTCAGTACGGCTTCCGAAAATCCAGGTCTACACAAGATGCTCTCACTTCCCTAGTCTCTTCTTTACAGGTCAATTTTACAAATCAGGCGTCGACAGCTGCAGCATTTATAGATGTAACCTCAACGTTTGATAACATAAATTTAGATATTCTTTATAAAAAATTAGTAGATCTTGGAATGCCATTTAAAATTTCAAATTTCATTGTATCCTTGTACAAGAATAGATGGACTTACTTAAAAATAAACGAGAACCTTTTACCACCAAGGTTAACGAGTATAGGTATACCACAGGGTAGTATTTTAAGTCCACTTCTCTTTTCATTGTACAATATAGATTTAGAACATATAGTACCTCCACACTCTAATATTTTACAATTTGCAGATGATGTTGTGTTGTACACCTCCCATTCTTCCCTAGACATTTGTAGACGTCAACTTGAATTTACATTAGATTGTGTAAAAAATGATTACCATTCTCTAGGCTTATCCATACCAACCACAAAGACTGAAATTTGTTTTTTCTCCAAAAAACGCCAAATTCCTCAAGGCACCTTCAAATTAGGTAGAATAGAATTTCCGATAAAAAATTGTGTTAAATATCTTGGGACGTATTTGGATCGTAAATTGTTATGGAAGGATCAAATTCATTCTATTATAAAGAAATCAGAAAATTCTATGAATATCCTTAGAGCTTTTTGTAGAACCGGTTGGGGAGCTGACCCGAATATTGCATTGCTATCCTATCGCTCAAAGATTCGACCAATTTTCGACTATAGTTGTCATTTATATGGGTCTGCGTCAACAGGATATCTTAATAAAGTTGAAATCCAAAGGAATAAATGTTTGAGACTCTGTCTCGGTTACTTAAAATCTACTCCTATTACTATTATTGAGATTGAAGCTAAGGAACCACCACTTACTCTACGTAGACAGTTTTGTACAGATAAGTTTGTAGCTAGAGCTATCTCAAAAAACGTCAGCTACTTAAGGACTATTCGTAACTTGAATATATTAGATTTAAGCCATAAATATTGGTGTACTAAAAAAACCCCATATACGTTGAAAGCTACAGGAAGTTGACAATGAATGAAAACCAAATGTACAAAAATAAAATACCTTTAATTTACACTAAACCTCCTGAAACTCTCTTTTCCAAGGTAATACAAACAAACTACATGGATTCAAACCTTCCAGGCAATATTATCAACAAAATAATTAAAGACAGGTGGCCTATGTTTCAATATATACTTACTGACGGCTCCAAAATTCAAAATAAAACCGGATGTGCAATATATCACTGGAATTCTGAATACAAAGAATCATGCCGATTGCCTAATGAAGCTTCAATATATACTGCCGAATTATCAGCTTTTTTACTTGCGTTAAAATATATAGCCTCTCTTGGTATGGACAATTATATCATTTTCACCGATTGTAGAAGTATTGTGGACAAACTCACTTCTATCCAATCGACAAAAAATCTAAACCACATTGAGATAGAAATTAAGAGTCTATATTATGATTTTACTTCCTCGGGCAGTTCAATTATTATTTGTTGGGTGAAAGGACATTCTGGAATATTAGGAAATGAAGAAGTCGACAAATTAGCTAAATCTGCAGCTTTAACCAAACAAAACATAAGCAACATACTTTTACCAGTAACCGATATAGATAATATCATTAAAAACCATTGCAAACAAAATTGGCAACGTGTATATAACCAAAGTACAACGGGAATAAATTTTAGAAATTGCCAGCCACTAATTCCCAATGAGAGATGGTTTAAACAAGAATCAAATAGGCTATTTATAAAAACATTAAACAGAATGAGGTCAAATCACGCACTAACCCCAGCATACAAACACAGCATAGGTATCAGTGATAACCCATATTGCGCCTGTGGTGGAATGGGAGATCTACAGCACCTCATATTGGAGTGTGGACTGTACAGACAAAATATTAAAGTAATGTATGAAAAGTTAATTGATCTAAATTGTCCTTTACCTGTCAATTTAAACGAAATTCTTTTTCCAAAAAATAAGCAGACGTTACAATGTCTTTACGAATATGTAACGTCCTGTAAATTTAAATTTTAAATAGGCTTAGATAATAAAATTATAAAATTGTAAAAATATCACACAAAATTGAAAAATGTATCCATTAAGATAGTATAACACTCTGTAAATTTAGATAATAAGTAGGCTTAGATATTAACTTAAAATTGTTATTGTAATACCATACAAAAAAACACAAATAGTCTGGCTAATTGACTCTGTCAAAGCCATTAATAAAAAAAAACCCAGACATCTAAAGTGAAAGTTATCCTTGAACACCAAATTGTTCTATATGGTTCACACATTGTCCAGAAAAAAGTCACACCATTTTGAGCGTCGGGTTTAGGGGGTAGAGGGAGGCGAAATCGGTAAATTCGTAGTTTTTTAAGTTTTTCGCCAATATTTCTAAAACTTTGCGGTTTAGCATGAACAACCCTCTATACAAAATTATTCTACATTAAATTTGAAATAAAAAAGGCCCTATGCATAATCTTTCTAAAATGAATGGTTCCAAAGTTACGGAGGTAGTATAGTATAACTGATCCAAAAAAAGGCCTAACCCAAACATCCAAAGTAAAAGTTTTCCTCCAACACCAAAATGTTCTATATGGTCCACATATTGTTCAGTAAAAAGTGACACCATTTTGAGCGTCCGGTTTGGGAGGGAGAAGGGAGAGAAGCCGGTAAATTAGTAGTTTTTTTTAACGTTTTTCGTCAATAGTTCTAAAACTATGCTTTAACGTAAACAATGTTATATACCAAAATTATCTACATAAAATTTAAAACAAAAAATGTTGTATACATAATTGTTATAAAATCAACGGTTCCAGAGTTACGGAGGGTGAAAATCGAGGTTTTCAATACTTTTTATATTTTTTGGGCTATATTTATGATATAACTATACCAAAAACCCAGACATCCAAAGTGAAAGTTATCCTCCAACACCAAATTGTTCTATATGGTCCACATAATGTTCAGAAAAAAGTCACACCATTTTGAGCGTCGGGTTTGGGGGGAGGAATCGGTAAATATAAAAAGTATCGAAAACCTCCACTTTTCACCCTCCGTAACTCTGGAACCGTTGATTTTATAACAATTATATATAGAACCTTTTTTATTTTGAATTTTATGTAGAATATTTTTCTATAGAACATTCCTTACGCTAAAGCATAGTTTTAGAAATATTGACGAAAAACTTAAAAAAACTACTAATTTACCGACTTCTCCCCCATCTCCCCCCCCCCAAATAGGAAGCTCAAAATGGTGTAACTTTTTACTGAACAATATGTGGACCATATAGAACAATTTGGTGTTGAAGGAAAACTTTTACTTTTGATGTCTGGGTTAGGCCTTTTTTTGGACCAATTATACTATACTACCTCCGTAACTGTGGAACCGTTCATTTTAGAAGGGTTATGCATAGGACCTTTTTCATTTCAAATTTAATGTAGAACAATTTTGTGTAGAAGGTTATTCATGCTAAACCGCTTAGTTTTAGAAATATTGACGAAAAACGTCAAAAACTACGAATTTGCAGATTTCTCCCCCATCTCCCCCCAAACCCGACGCTCAAAATGGTGTGACTTTTTTCTGAACATTATGTGGACCATATAGAAGAATTTGGTGTTGGAGGATAACTTTCACTTTGGATGTCTGGGTTTGGGTCTAATATAACTATACCATACTATATGTCAATTTATTTTGCATAGAAATCTTGAAAATGACAAATCAACAAACTTAGAGCCACAAACTCATATGTTTGTTGATTTTTTCTAAAATTATATTGGTGCTTTGGGGGCCGCGCAAAAAGTTGCAAAGGGCCGAATGCGGCCCGCGGGCCGCACGATGCCGACCCCTGATCTAAGTCATATTCGTGTTCGGCAACCCAGAAGATGACGTGCCTTAGGCACCAGGTACACCGGTGTCTGTTCTGATGGTGTACTTGTGTTCAGCGTCCCCAAAAACCCATGAGTAGTACCCATCTGCATTAATTTAATGCCGAAACTTGTCGAAACTCCAGAAGAAGAACTGCCTTAGGCACCAGGTGCTCCGTGGGTTGGATCTGATGGCGTATTCATATTCAACAGCCCCAAAACCTGTGAGTAATCAGTTTAAATTAATTTAGTACCGAAAGCTCTCGAATCTTCATGACGTGCCTCAGGCACCAGGTACTTCGATGTCTGTTCTGATGGGGTATTCGTGTTCAGCAACTCCAAAAACCTATAAGTAATCCGTTTGCATCAATGTAGTACCGAAGACCCTCGAAACTCCAGGGGCCGCTTTCATTGAACTTGGAAACCAGGTGCTCAGGTGGCCAGGTGTTTAGCGACTTCAAAAAACCCACCAGTAATTCATTTGCCTCAATTAAATGCCGAAAACCATCAAAACTCTAGAATAGACGTCCCTTGCAGTGGCCCTGGCCACCAAGTGCTCCGGAGGTCAATTCTGATGGCATATTCGTGTTTAGCGATCCCAAAAACCCATGAGAAATCTGTTTATATCAATGTAATGCTGTAAACCCTCGAAACTCTAAAAGATGACGTCCGTTGAAGATCAAGGTCAAAGTATAGGTCGCCATTGGATAGCCAGGAAAAAATCCTAGACTACTAGTACTTTTATTTAATCCAAACTTCTACATGTTGCCAGATAATCAGTAACTCAGGGAATTGGAATACCCGGTAAATCTTATAATTTTCCAAGTTTGTGCCTCTACATCCTGAAAATCCTACATACGATCGAGATGTACCCTTGAGAACTTTTTATCAGGATGCTTCAAAGTGTATTTTCCCAAAGTATGAAATAAATCCACTGGGACCTAATTATTATAAGGTTTGTGCGGGGTACTTTGCAATTTTGTTTTTTTTTTAACTTGGATTGCAAAATTATTATGAAAAAACTATTAAGTGGTCCTAAAAAAACTTAGCACGCGTTTTAGTCATATTATTATAAAGTTTTTCTAGGCGGAACATGGAGGCTGTAAGTTATATCTAAGGGGTCGAAATAATTTAAAGGAGAAACTCAATTTTTGTATTTTCCCCAATTATTCCTAGTTTTTAACCCTCGTAAGGCGGTTCTTAGATTCTTACGTAAACAGCGGTGCCGAGTGTCTTTGCACCCCATCCGTATATCCATTTTTTTATAATATGTGAAACTCGGGGAAATTGATTGGAAGATAACTAGGACTTGTTTATTATACTACGAAACATAATTTTACAAAGTAATTTCTTCTTAAAAAATTATTATTGTTGCAAGACAAACACATGAAATTTTTCAGAGTCTAGCAACACAAAGTTTTTACGCACAATACAATTATGCCGAGACTTTCGGTCTTTTTTGACAAAATGGACAAAAATTAAAAAATTTATTAAAGAAGATAGGCGAAATAAACGACGTCTGGGGTGCATCTGCACCCCACACCGTCTCACGAGGGTTAAATAATAAACAATAATGTTTTAATTTTTAGCTAGACAATTATGTAAAACTTAAAAATTTAAGTTCCTCCTTTTTTCTCGGAACAATTAATCTCGATTTATAGACAAAATATAGGAGCAAAAAGCAAAAAATTTTTCTTTTTTTTTCAGATTTTGTTAAATAAAAAATTAAGCACAATGTTCGCGACTGGCTGATATCGTGATTACTGTAAATATTAGTCTATATGTTTTTACATAAAGAGAATAAAATATAATGTTACAAAATAAATGAATATTAAAATCAACAAACACCACCTATATCCATTAGGAAAATGTATATTACTAATTATATAGGAAAAACGTCTTTCATGTTAAACCTTGAAGCAAGAAACCCAGCACTTTGTGTTTTGTATCTTTGTAAAGTATGAGCACAAGACTCTCGCTCTCAGTCGACGAGAAATTAGTTGTATCCTCTGGGGTTGAGGAAAACACACGATTATATACCACAATAATTTACAATTTGAAAGTTTTGAGGAGAGGCAGACTAAACTCCGAAACTCAATTATCAACTTGAAAGAATTTGCAATTGCCAACTCTGAAATCTCTTCGAAAAGTAGCCTACAAAGGCGAAACTGCGGATATTAGAATGAAGTTAATCATTCGCAATAATGACTTGCTGCTTGCTTGATGTGTTATTTACAAAGGGTAATTGTTTTCTAAACGGGTCCTTTGCTAATACGCACTGATCGTCCTATTTAAGAGATATAAGCCAGTATAACAGGAATTGAATGTTGATGGAATAACATTTATTTATAGTACTATACAATTGACCTGGCCTCTTGTGACTAATCCAGGTCGTTTCCTGATGGGATTACAGTAGTTTATTACAATATTATTACTTTAAGAAGTTTTTTTATTTGACTAATTAACAATAGCCCTAATCTACTACTAATTATGAAAACTACAAATTGTAAACAATTCTAATAAACAATTCTAATGAAAAATGATAACAAATAAACAAAAACTAATAAACAAAAATAAATTATTACTTCTTTTGAACATATAATTTTTATAAAAGTGCTCCCATTTCTCATTCTCAGATGAGAAATGCCAGCACTATTCATCTAAAAATAGTCACGAATAATTTTAAGTGCAGGTCTAATTGACTTTATGATATTCTCAATGGTATTTCGGTGAGCCTCAGACCATTGAGTTTTAAAATTTCAGGTTTTTAGTTTAATTTTTTTTTTGTTCGATTAATATATTTTTTTTATTTTTGATTTATTTTATTTTATTTTATATTTGATATTAATTTTTAATTATTTATTATATAAATATTTATTTAATTATTCCAATATTTTATTTTATATTTTTATATTTAATTTTATTTTTTTTTTGTATAATTTCTTATTCAAATTCATAGAGGTTGGATATTATTTACTTGATTTCTTCTTCGTCTAATATTATATAATTCTAATTGTTTCTTTGATATTATGTCCGCTAAATTATTTAGTGTATTAAATAATTCTTCATTTTGTATTATATTTTCTATATTTATGCCAACAAGGTCTCTTCTCATTCTTTGTAGTTCTTGTGTATTTGTTTGCCTTTCGAAAATAAATCTATGTGTTCTGGTGTGCCTATTTCTCCACATTCACAATATTGATTGTCTTTTAAGTTAAATCTATGTAGGTATGTAGGGTACGGACCGTGCCCTGTAAGAAAATGGATTAATCCTTTTTTTGGGTTAAAATAATTTGGTATATTATTTAAATTTGGAATAAAATTATAGAGACGTCTTGCTTTAGGGGAGTTATCCCATTCGTTTTGCCATTTTCTATTTAATATTTCTTCTAATTCTCTTTTAGTTCTGATTTCTATTTCCATTAATTGTATTATTTTTTCATAATTTTCTTTTCTTTGCCAATATCTACATGCACGTTTTTGTGTTTCCAAGTGCATGGGCATTACACCAGTCAATACTGTTAAAGCTGATGTTGCTGTAGTACTGAAGGCTCCTGTCATTCTTACAAGGAAACCTCTTTGTGCTTTATTCAGTTTTTCAATATTTGTATTATTTGTTAGTATGTGTGCCCATACACTTGCACCGTACCCTACAATTGAGGCAAGTATCGTACTCAGGTATACGCGCATATGCTGGAACGGAATTCTATACTCCCTTTGTGCTAGGCTTGCAATGCCATGCATGACTTTCGCTGCCTTCTTACAGACGCTATTTATATGGTTTGTAAAGAGTCTTGGTTGGTCGATTATGATACCAAGATATCTAGTTATTTTTGTTCTTTTTATTGCTTTCCCCCTTATTTGCATACTTGGATTTCTTTTAAGTCTTCCCTTTATAAGGCTATATGTTGTTTTTGTTCCTGACATAATTAGTTTAACTTTTTTCATCCATTCATTTATATTTTCAAGTACTCCATTTGATTTTATTTCTAGTTCTCTTCTTGAATTAGCATCTATGATAAGCAGCAAATCATCCGCATACGCTATGCTACCTGGAACTTCAGGATCCACAGCTAACCGTTCCAGCAGTTCTTCTAACATTATGTCCCAAAAAATAGGTCCACACACTGAACCTTGTGGACAACCTTTAGTTATATGTCTTGTCTTTTTATCCATTGGACAACTTAAGCTGGCATATGATGGAATAACAGCCGAATATTATCATTGGCAGTTCGGCCGTGAAATATGAATAGTTATGAAGTACAATGCGTCGGTCTAAGGGCCAAACCAGACGGGCCACTCTGCAGCACGACTCTGTGAATTCACAGAGTGGCTGAAACAGGCGATTTTCTAGCTCCGGCGACTACGCTGCGAAGTGAATCGTTTGGAAGGGTGCGGCGTTTAATATAATGGGTGAGAAAAAACAGTAAGGTTATTCAAATGATTAAAAACTTGCCGGCTAATATTTTTTTAAAAAAGTGTGTTCGTCAATATCAGTGTTTGTAATGTCCATAGTTTTAAATATTTTATAAAATTTCAACGCTTTTGAAAAAATACCAATAAACTCCATAAATGGAATTAAAAAGAACCAGACAAATACAGCTATATCACAGAAAGAAGCACATAAAAAATCAACAAGTACATCTGATATCCTACAGGCGTAAAATAGTGTGATACAACCTAACAACTGAGTGAAAGTGAAAAACATGTTAGCTTGCAACCCCCTTTTAACTGATATCTTATCGTTTTGTTTTCAACAACAAACAATAAAACATTTTTTGACCTAGGATGGGACCCCACTATTTAACATAAATAAACAAACAAGATTGTAAGTATTTGTTTTGTTAAGTTCAAATGCATCCAATGTATAATAAAATGTAAATATAAATAGAGAAAGCATTGCTTATGGGGTTCTTGTATCTTGTATATATTTTTTGACCTAGGATGGGACCCCAGTATTTAACATAAATAAACAAACAAGATTGTAAGTATTTGTTTTGTTAAGTTCAAATGCATCCAATGTATAATAAAATGTAAATATAAATAGAGAAAGCATTGCTAATGGGGTTCTTGTATCACATAATATCCAGTCTGTTTTGCACTTCAATCAAAAACCGTCCCGACTCGAAATTCATTTTAGGTGCTCACCCTATAAACAAGTAATTGGACTTCGTAAGTCCTAGGTTTTCACCCAAAGTAATCGAAAGTAGAACTGGAAGACGATATTTGAATTTTACGTGTAACTTTGCGTGGATTGATATAGGAATTTACTAATTTTGAGTCATTTTTACTAAACTTTGACATTTGTCACCTCATTTGTAATTCTACCCGGTACAATGGCGGAGGAGTTATATTGGCGGTCGTACGGACCGACAGAAAAATTGCCTAGGTCAAATATCTCACCTTTAGTACCATCCTTGGATTATAAGCTTTCATTTGACACCTCATTTATCATTCTAGCTGGTATGTACCATCCTTGGATTATCAGCTTTCATTTGACACCTCATTTGTCATTCTACCTGGTATAATGACGGAGAAGTTATATTCGCGGTCGTACGGACCGACGGAAAGATAGCCTAGGTCAAATATTTCACCTTTAGTACCATCCTTGGATCATAAGCTTTCATTTGACACCTCATTTATGATTCTAGCTGGTATGTACCATCCTTGGATTATCAGCTTTCATTTGACACCTCATTTGTCATTCTACCTGGTATAATGACGGAGAAGTTATATTCGCGGTCGTACGGACCGACGGAAAGATAGCCTAGGTCAAATATCTCACCTTTAGTACCATCCTTGGATCATAAGCTTTCATTTGACACCTCATTTATCATTCAAGCTGGTATAATGATGGAGAAGTTATATTCGCGGTCGTACGGACCGACGGAAAGACAGCCTAGGTCAAATATCTCACCTTTAGTACCATCCTTGGATTATAAGCTTTCATTTGACACCTCATTTGTCATTCTACCTGGTATAATGACGGAGAAGTTATATTCGCGGTCGTACGGACCGACGGAAAGATAGCCTAGGTCAAATATCTCACCTTTAGTACCATCCTTGGATCATAAGCTTTCATTTGACACCTCATTTATCATTCTAGCTGGTATGTACCATCCTTGGATTATCAGCTTTCATTTGACACCTCATTTGTCATTCTACCTGGTATAATGACGGAGAAGTTATATTCGCGGTCGTACGGACCGACGGAAAGATAGCCTAGGTCAAATATCTCACCTTTAGTACCATCCTTGGATCATAAGCTTTCATTTGACACCTCATTTATCATTCAAGCTGGTATAATGATGGAGAAGTTATATTCGCGGTCGTACGGACCGACGGAAAGACAGCCTAGGTCAAATATCTCACCTTTAGTACCATCCTTGGATTATAAGCTTTCATTTGACACCTCATTTGTCATTCTACCTGGTATAATGACGGAGAAGTTGTATTCGCGGTCGTACGGACCGACGGAAAGATAGCCTAGGTCAAATATCTCACCTTTAGTACCATCCTTGGATCATAAGCTTTCATTTGACACCTCATTTATCATTCAAGCTGGTATAATGACGGAGGAGTTATATTCCCGGTCGTACGGACCGACGGAAATACAGCCTGGGTCAAATATCTCACCTTTAGTACCATTCTTGGATTATCAGCTTTCATTTGACACCTCATTTGTCATTCTACCTGGTATAATTACGGAGAAGTTATAGCCTAGCTATAAGTATAGCCTAGGTCAAATATCTCACCTTTAGTACCATCCTTGGATTATAAGCTTTTATTTGACACCTCATTTATCATTCAAGCTAGTATAATAATGGAGGAGTTATATTCGCGGTCGGAGGGACCGACACACAGACCGCCTAAGTCAAATATGTCACCTTTGGTACCATCCTTGGATTATAAGTTTTCTTTTGACACCTCATTTATCATTCTACCTGGTATAATGACGGAGGAGTTATATTCCCGGTCGTACGGACCGACGGAAAGACAGCCTAGGTCAAATATCTCACCTTTAGTACCATCCTTGGATTATAAGCTTTCATTTGACACCTCATTTGTCATTCTACCTGGTATAATGATGGAGGAGTTATATTCGCGGTCGGACAGACCGACGGACAGACCGCCAAGGTCAAATATCTCACCTTTAGTACCATCCTTGGATTATCAGCTTTCAGTTGACACCTCATTTGTCATTCTAGCTGATATATTGACGGAGGAGTTGTGATTACAGACAGACGGACGGACAGACGGACGTGGATAATACAAAGTTTTCACATTTTTTCAAAATTGGGTGAAAACAATTCTCGTAAACATCTGCAGCACCTACAAAAGTGGTCCGTCTGAATGGAGTTTGCCACTAGTGGACGCAACTAGCAGTGAGGCTCGGCGACTGTGGCTGGCCACAGTCGCTCGTCTGTGTTGCGACGTCCACTTCACATAAGAACCCACGGTAAATCATCGAAAGCTGCTTTGTGGATCCACAGAGTAGCGCTGCAGAGTGGCCCATCTGGTTTGGGTCTAATAAGCAAATGGCCTAAGTCCATTTTTTGCGAAAATTGTTTTTTATGGTATCTAGTAGTAGACGGTTAAAGCTACCGGCTGACAATTCCCACAAGTGCTATTATTATTTTATTTCGGGCCAATTTCGCTAAACGATTTTTGCGGAAGTCCATTCGTTCTTTCACATTCATACGAATATTGCCGATTTCCATTGTTTGATCAGGTGTTAGCTTGTACGTTACAATGTTTTTGAAGTTGTTTTGATTGAAAACGTTAGAAAATAGTAAATACATATATTTTGATTATTATTATTAATATGGATATAGTATAATAAGTAGAAAGTTTGTGTAAATAATTTGTTTAATTAATTTTTCGTCAATTATGTATTGCATGGAGTTAGACACTTTTCTCTTTTATTACTTTTGTTGCCTCTGGACATATACGCCAGTCAATGGGAGCAAGAATGTGATATTACCTCCGAATTCTATCCTACTGCATGGATTTTAATAAAATTTTGGGCCTAGCCTCTACTTATCTCTTAATTCAAAGTCTACCCTATACCGTGTGCTTTTATCTTGGGGGTGGTTCCCATCCCTTCTAAAGGGTGGAAAATTTTTTGGTTAAAATTACCGCGGAATTCGCTAGATTACCTAATTCTAAGCAAAAAGTGTTCTATAATTTTTTTTTGAAAACTCGATACTTTTTGAGTTATTCGTGGTTGAAAATTGGCCATTTTCATTGAAACCTTTTCGAACGGTTTTTTGCGAATACCTTAAAAACTATGCATCTATCTAAAAAGACTATATAAAACATTTTTGTAGGTTATAAAAAAACAAAGAGACACTTGCCTTCATAAATCTTCTAGTTATAATACATAAAGAGATATGGTAGGTGAAAATAGTTTGCTTTTTGGTACATTCTCAAAATGGTGTATTCAATTTGAAGTAACAGAGAAACAGTCGATTTTAGTCGAAACGGTCTAAAACTTTTTGTAGCGCTTTAAAAGACCTTTAAAATGAGCTATATTAAAGGTCCAGTACATTAAAACTAAGCGAGATATGCTGCAAACAAAATTGATAACTAATGTGTTTTAAGAAAAAATGAGAAGTAATTTTATCCTCCATCCAGCAAAATGTAAATGCATCGTTTTCCTTCTACAATACCTTTTATTATAGTATTATTTCTATGTTAAAAAAGGGGAACGGGTTTAAAATGAATGGTTTTTGAAAAAAAAAAATATCAAATTATAGAGCGCTTTTGTACATTTTTTTTTATAAATTTTCCTTTTTCTCCTTGTAACTTAAAAATGATAAGAGATATAGTAATGAAGAATAAAAATGAAATTTTATCTGAAAAACCCTACATTTTTGTGTGATATCTTTTTTTCGTATCTCTATCATTTTCGAGTTACATGGAGAAAAAGAAAATTTTTAAGAAAATTTAAAAATGCGCTCTATAATTTCATCATGTGCTTGATTGTTTCTGCTTATTTCGATCTCGTGTTCCAGATGTTTGTAAGTGTCTGTTTGTTGTATGGTATTATTGTCAATTGTCGAGCGGCCGTGGAGTAACGGCATAAACGCTGGCCTCATACGCCAGTAGACGTGGGTTCGAGCCCTGCCAAAAACAAACCATTTTCATTTCCAATAATGACACGAGCCGTCTCACCGTGCCTCGGAGAGCACGTAAAGCCGTCGGTCCCCCTGGGTTAGTGTACATCGGCACTAGTTACTTAAAAACAGGGTTAAAGATGTAAATGGCGCCGGAACTATCCGAAAGGATCTCCTCGGCAAAAATGCCATACGATATTATATTATTATTATATTGTCAATAGTTATGTTTTCACTCATTACGAGATTTGTGGCAAGTTTAGTCTTCTCAAAGTTTATTTTTAATCCTGTTCTCGCAGGCAGAGTATTAAGCGAATGTATCTTAGAAACTCATTGCTATAAATAAGCTATCTGCGATTAATACAACATCATCCACAAACCTCAGATGATTTAATCTTTCTCCATCTATATTGATGCATATCTTGCCATTGAGTGTTCTTAGAATATTATCTCTAGAGCTACCGTGAAAAATTTGGGTGAAATATTGTCTGCTTGTCTTACTTCTCGACCTGAGCTGAATTTTTCTGTTTCTTGATGTAGCGTTCTCATATATATTTTTGATTACTAACGTGTAGGTACCTGTAGTATATTCGGCTTTGCTCTAGGGCTTCAAGTACTGTTTCAAACTATACATAATCCTTCTACAAAAAGTAAAAATCTTATTTTGTAAAAGGTATATGTATTTAAAATCCCTAAAAAGGGCGGTATCACAAAACGTTTTCGGAATCAATATTCGATCATCAGTGTTATCACCTAAAATAAGTAACTCTATAAGTAAAACAAACGTGAGGTTAAATTTTGACAAAGGTGAAAAAAATTAATAGATAGTTATACTTACAGGTTTACATGCTTTAAGCCACCAAAATGTACGGGTAAAAACCCTTAAATTGATTTTAAACAGTTGGCGTTACATTATATTATCTGATTTTGAAAGATGTTTAAAATATTTCCAGATTAACCCCTGGCATCACATGAAATCGACCATATTGGTTCTAAAAGTGAAGGTATATCCATATACCATATACATGGCATATACATGGCAGAGTTTAGGTGACAACTGATCGGAATGACCCCCGGAAGGATGTCATTACCAGACTGACACCGCACCTTGACAGAATCTATATGTGAAGTTAATTCAGGAAAAAGAATATAAATTTTATGTTAGTATGTAAGTAATAACGGTAGTGAAATATATTTGTTGGGATTAAAAATAAATTTACCATAAATAAGTATGATGGATGAAAGTTAAATTATAGAATCAAAAAGAAGTAAAATAATACTGTCTTTAGGGTAGGCAATTATCATTATATTAGATCGAAAATTATATTATTGGATAAGCTGATATTATGAGCTTGATATTTGGTGTAATTTATTAATAGAAGCATCCAACAAAATAGATAAAAGATTATATATATTTAGTTTGGCTGAAGAAATATGTATTACTAGATGTGAATATAAATAAGAAAAGTATTAATGAGGAGACTGCGACATCCAGAGACCCGACATCAAAGTATCTGGAGATGAAAAATTTTTTTGCAATGATGGGACAGGAAGGATATAAGGTTATTGGTGTGTAAGAAAGGAAAAAGAAGTAGTGATGAAAGAAGGGATGTAAGTTGATATTGGTGGATTGGTCTGTTACAGAAAATGAGACTGTGAATGAGGTTTAAATGAGTGTGATAAGTTATAGGTATCACTTATCGAAAATGTGGTTAAGAGTCGAAGTGTAAATGAAGATGGACATGTAAAGAGGAATAGATGAATAGTGGATATCTTGAATATAAGAAAAGTTGGCGATGTAATGGAATGGTATCGATTAAACGAAACATGACGGTTGACGCAATTAGGGCTATTTTGTTTCTCGTTGACTATTTCTAAGTCCTCATACAGGTCCAACTTTAGGTAGTCTTTCTGAGGAATGTTATGTAACAAGGAGACGTCTTCTGGGATGTTGAGAGTGTGTTTTTGTTGTTGTTGTGAGAAAGTGGAAGTGTTCTCTCTTTTGGTGTGTTTTAGGGAACGAGAAGCTAGTGATCTACAAGTTCTACCTATGTATGTGTTATCACAATCAGAGCATTGTAATTTATAGACCCCACTACGATTCATATAAAGAATAGGGTCCTTAGAATTAGTAAGACACAGTCCTAGATTATTAGGGATTTTAAACGAAATATGGGTGTTATCAACTGATCTTTTTAACAGATATTTAATGTCTCCAGTAAGATGCTCATGGTGACAAGGTAAGGAAGCATAAATGGGTTTGATGGTCCGGTCTCTGGGAAAAGCAGTCTCTCTCAAGATCCTGAGGTGTCTCTTATGAATGATTTTGTTTATGAGATTGGGGTCATAACCGTTATTGAATGCTATTTGACGTAAGATGTTGAGTTCTTTATTGTAGTTAGATGGAGATAAAGGAATGATTTCTAACTGATGTACGAAACTGTGTAAGGCTGCATGTTTGTGTGACATAGGGTGGTTGGAAGATATTGGTATGACATGATCCGTTTGTGTAGGTTTCCTATAGATACTGAAATCAAATTGGTCATTTAATCTGGTGACGGTAATGTCAAGTAAGTTAATTGATTGGGACGATTCTAGTTCCATAGTGAACTTGATGTTGGGGTGGATGTGGTTGATTTTAGAAAGTAATAGATCTGCTGATTCAGAATTTCCAGATATGAAGACTAAAATGTCATCAACTAATCGAAACCAGTGAAGAATTTCCAGATTTTTCATAATATGTGTGGATTCTAAATGATCCATAAAAATATCAGCTAAAAGGGGGAAAGACAGCTACCCATGGCTAAACCATCGGGTTGTCTGTAATATTTATTATTAAATACGAAAAAGTCTTGAGCTAGACAAGTTTGTAACAATTGAATAATTGATTTAGTAGTAGACATAGTAATAGAATTTGCTCTTAGAAAAGAATGGACCAGATTAACGGTTTCTTGTTTGGGGACAGAAGTGAAAAAGTAACTGACATCGAATGACAGCATTGTGATGTTGGGGTGAAGAATAATTTGTTGGAGGTTGTTGACCAGATGACTAGTATTTTTGACTGAGAAACGAGGGGTGAAATTCGTCATGTTGTTAATAAGAGTAGGTATAAATTTTGAAATGATAGAGACTGGAGTGTTAATGAAGCTAACAACTGGACGAATGGGAATGCCCTCTTTGTATATCTTAGGTAAACCATAGAGTCTGGGTGTCAATGGGTTGCTCGGTATTTTGTAGTATGGGGCAAAATGTTCTGAGAAAAATTCTTTGAAAATTTTATTGGTGTCTTTAAGTTTAATTATGAACTTTTTTGAGGGATCTTCTGGGAGCAGAGTAAAATCATTCTGGGAAAGAAACGTAGTGACTTTGTCGTTATATAGAGCTGAATTAACTTCAGCTTTTGGCTGAAATAACTTCACATATTAGATTCTGTCAAGGTGCGGTGTCAGTCTGGTAATGACATCCTTCCGGGGGTCATTCCGATCAGTTGTCACCTAAACTCTGCCATGTAAGATTATACCTTCACTTTTCCAACCAATATGGTTGATGTCATGTGATGCCAGGGGTTAATCTGGAAATATTTTAAACATCTTTCAAAATCAGATAACATAATGTAACCCCAACTGTCTAAAATCAATATTTAATCACCGTACATTTTGGTGGCTTAAAGCATGTAAACCTGTAAGTATAACTATCTATTAATTTTTTTCACCTTTGTCAAAATTTAACCTCACGTTTGTTTTACTTATAGAGTTATACTTATTTTAGGTGATAACACTGATGGTGGAATATTGATTCCGAAAACGTTTTGTGATACAGCCCTTTTTAGGGATTTTAAATACATATACCTTTTATAAAATAAGGTTTTTATTTTTTTGTGATTTATGGTATACAGCCAGTACAGGATTTTTTTCCTTGTGATATTTCTACAAAAAGCTTTCTCCTAACCAACAAATGCAAGTACCGGTGGTATGTTGTACTCCATGAATTTTTCAATTAAAATATTTATGGTATGCAAATGACAAATGGCCATTTGTGCCATATCCTACCCTGAAGCCTGCCTGTTCTCTGGCAGAGAATTCTAACTTATTAAGATGCACAAAATTAAAATATTTCGTTGTATATTTCGTTGTCACCCTACTAGAGCAAATATTTCTTGAGGAAGTTAAGGAATATCCCAAAGGTAATTATACAAAGCGACAATAATACAATAGGGTCAGAATCTTGCAAAGGATATAATACTGGTCATCGCAGGCCATGAATAAATTAACGGAATTCAGGTAGCCAGATGCTGGTGAAAGTGGTAAAATACATTAGTAACAAATGGATTTGAGAATTCGATTGATAATTAAGTGTGATATGAAATAAAGGGATAAATTAACGTTATACATATTAAAAAGGTTAAAGTCTTCTAATTTTAATTTATTATTTTTTCTAATATACATAGTATTCCATACTATTTTTTCAATTATAACAAGTATTATATATAACTACATTGAAGTTTATTTTCAAATAAATCCCATCATTCCCATTCCCGGTCGATTTACCATGCCAATCCCTCCCATCATTGATCCTCCTCTTCCGACAGTTTCTCTTTCTGATACGGCCGATTTTTCGACCACAGAGTGACCCATTGGACTGGAATGAGCGCTTACACCTGGAGATTTAATATAAAAAAAACAAGTTAAAAATATAAGGTGAATGAAATATGTAGAATAATCGTAATATAAGGATATGCAGGTAGTGTTTAAAATAAACTATATAAATTTGAAAGAGACTAAGTTTTCACTCTAATGGCATATAAAACAACATAATGCTATTCTACACCCCACCAGAATGAAAACAATGGGAACCTTTTCTGGTTACACCTCCGAGGCTTCTACAATTTGCAAGCCATACGGATGCTGTGACTAAGGAAGATGAGGGAATTCTACAATTTGCAATTCACCTCCCATCTGCTCAGCGCGGTAAAGTTCCAACGAGAATGGTTCCCTTCACACTCCACACAGAGTAAATGTAAATCAAAAATGAATAACCATTTTCAATTTCGTTGCAAAACGAAAACACAGCCGAACCATATTCTAGTCGAATCAGAGAGTGCTGCAAGCACCCCTACCGGTTTCGAAACTTATTAGTCTCTCATCAGGAGGCACATATGCTGCTCTCCCCGATCCAACCAAAATAAACCCCAGCGTGCAGTCCCGGATGAGAGACTAATAAGTTTCGAAGTGGGGTGCTTGCAGCACTCTCTGATTGGACTAGAATATGGTTCGGCTGTGTTTTCGTTTTGCAACGAAATTGAAAATGGTTATTCATTTTTGATGTACATTTACTCTGTGTGGAGTATGAAGGGAACCATTCTCGTTGGAACTTTACCGCGCTGAGTAGATGGGACGTGAATTGCAAATTGTAGAATTCCCTCATCTTCCTTAGTCTCAGCATCCGTATGGCTTGCAAATTGTAGAAGCCTCGGAGGTGTAACCAGAGAAGGTTCCCATTGTTTTCATTCTGGTGTGGTGTAGAATAGCATTATGTTGTTTTATATGCCATTAGAGTGAAAACTTAGTCTTTTTGCTATCAGTTGCCGCTAGGGCATCTATGCCATTTCATTCCTTGCAATCCGGGACTGCACGCTGGGGTTTGTTTTGGTTGGATCGGGGAGAGCAGCATATGTGCCTCCTGATGAGAGACTAATAAGTTTCGAAACCGGTAGGGGTGCTTGCAGCACTCTCTGATTGGACTAGAATATGATTCGGCTGTGTTTTCGTTTTGCAACGAAATTGAAAATGGTTATTCATTTTTGATTTTTTATATAAATTTGATTTAAAGTTAGTTAATTGACATAAAGGTGATTTAAGGCTGATTTATGTTACACCGGGACGTGGACGGCACGGCGAGCAGAACAATAGAAATCGCACGTCCTCGGCACTTCCCGGTCTCGGCCCGTTCGGTCGCAACATAAATCAGCCAATGCTTTTCATATCGGACGATCCTTCAACGTGCTCCGTCCCGTCTAGAGATTTAAAATTTCCGGAAAAATTGGGTGCAGGATAAAAACCTGTTTTTTCCGGAAAAATACGGAAAAATTGACATTTGTTACAATATACTAAACAAATTCTGCATCCCGTATCAAAATCGATAAATTTAGTAGAATTCGATAGATCTATATTATCAGAAGTGCCTTTTGTCTTTAAGTAGGTATATACACAATATTATTAGCTATTTGTATAACAAGAAAGGAAAGTGCTACTTTTTCTCCCGAGAATGAAGCGGAGGGCAGTAATCATTTAGGGGAGGAAAAGGCTGTACTGCCACGTTATACATATGGTTTTTCCACCTTCCTCAAATAAGAAGTCATTTTTTCATTTTTACATAATTTATTTATGTAACTAACCAACAAAATTTATTAGAACTAAAACTAACAAGTAGGTACAATATAACTGTCAACTGTCAAATACAAGTCAAATTATTAATGTAAACATTGTTAAATCAAAATAACGAGTATTTAATATAATTTCTCCTCAAGACTTCCTGGAGCTCTAAGCATAAGCAAAGCAGAGAGTATAGCATTACATCAAGCGGTGGAAGTCGCAACTACAAAACATCTAAAGAAAGCTATAATATTTTCTGATTCGCTCAATGCAATAACCAATATTAAAACATGTAACATATCTGCTTCAGCAGATATAAGGGCCCTAAAAACAAAGAAACTTATATCTTCAGCCAATGAGAATGGTACCAAAATTCTCCTTTCCTGGATACCTGGACACTCTAATATATTTGGTAACACCCAGGCTGACATACTGACAAAAATAGGAAGAGACCTGATTGTACCCATGGAAGTACAACTGAATTCCCAGGATGCCCTATCAATCATCAGAGGAAAAATTACAAAAGAGTACCAAGGAAAATGGAAATCTTTAGTCCAGAAGAAGACTTCGCAATACAAAACAATTCAAGACTTCTTTCCTACAAAACCTTGGTATTCAAATTTTCCATATAGAAATAGAAGACACACTACCACCATCATTAAAATGCGCACAGGCCATTGTTTAACAAAACAACATCTGTATAAAATGAATATAAAAGATAATCCTTTTTGTGAATGTGGTCGTCTCGAGGATCTAAACCACATCTTTTTTGAATGCCCGATTAATGTGATTTCTAATTTTGATATATACACAAAATTTATTTCCATGAACTTCAAAACACCGCCCTCTATATACAATATTCTAAGTTCCTTAACGGAAGAATCAGTCAATGTAATTATGCGTTTTCTTGCAATTAACCAAATAAGCTTATAAACTGCAATGCGTTTTCTAGCAATTAACAAAATAAGCTTACAAATTGCAAGGCTCAACTGTTTATATGTATCCGTGTTATATTATGTTGCTATTTGTCATTTAATTTAGTTTTAATTTTTAATCATACTTAACCTGGCCCAATTAATCTCATTTAATTGTAATCATCATACCTCATCCAAAGCTTCCTTACAAGAACATAGTCAGCGATTTTGGTATGGCTTAGAGCCAGACTACGTCAAGATCGCTTATAAATCGTGCTGGTAATCGCCTTGCAGCGAAACCAAAAACAAAAAAGAAGAAGAAGAAGAAGAAGAAATCAAAATAACAATTTACTGTTTTTTACCATTCCGCAAAATACAGGGTATTTTATATATAAACGTTAAAATGTATAAATAATTACGTAATAGAAAATAGATATTGTACAGGGCGTCAATAAGTTATATTTCATGAATGAAATACCATGACGTCACTTTTATTTTCCTCCCTAGGGAGGAAAAGTACAACTTTGCTCCCTACAATCAGGTCCGGAAAAGTATACTTTCGGTAGAGGTAGGTGGAAAAAAAATATTCCCCAACAAGTTATCCAGACTAGTTCTCTTATCAAAAGCTTGCTAAAATATGTATGTTGAAAAACGCTACGAATTTTGTTCTAAGCTGATAAACTTTGCAGCCTCTTGATGCTCGCTTCAAAGAAGAATAATGGAAGCCACAGATTTCATTTCTGAAATGGCTTGTTCACTAAGGCCCGGTCTTTTCACCTCCGAATAATTAGTTATCGGGAACAGATTTACATGTAATCTGCCGGATAATCCTCCCGATAACTATTTGTTTGGAAGTGAAAAGACTGTGTCTAAACCTAGATGTAGGGAAGGTGGTGGCAAATCTAGCCCAATTTAGAACAAAAACTGGATTTTTTAGTCGAAATTCTTTATGGGATAGTACAAATATGTAGTAAATTCCGTTATATGGTAGCAAGGTTTATGTACATCGCAGCCACTTATGCCAATTGCCCCCCGAATTTTAAATGGACCTCCATATTCCGCCTCTTCAGAAAGAAACTGGTCTTTACACGGCCTCATATATACAAGCAAAAAGAATATGTTATCACAGGATAAAATTTATAAGTTGTTGCTGTTGATTTAAATTTGGTTATAAACGAAAAACAGATATTGATTTACGATACTAGACCAGATCCACTTTTAAAAAAGACTGACAAAAATCATGTTGTTAGTGTTATCCGTTCAGGATGGTGAAGCGGAGATCGAGTCTGAATCAGATGCTTGGTCTGAAGATTCAGACTCAGATAAAAATATACCACTGAGCAATTTGGTTAAGTAACGTGCTTTCTACCTTTGAAGTTTCGGTTTTGACACTTACAATTAAAGCCTCTTAGTTTAAGTACACTTAAGTCTCAATTAAAAAATATTTTGAAATTTTCCCATCTTTCCAATTTTTTCAATGGTGTGGAAAAACCTGTTTTTCCCCATTTTTCCCGTTTCTTCCCGATATGTTAATTCTCTAGTCCCGTCCACGTCCCCGTTGTAACATAAATCCAGCTTTACACTGCATTTCAGTCGAAGTTGAATAATATGTATACAAATATAGGCTGAAAAACATAATTTTAAAATTTTAATTTATGCCTGACTAAATGAATTTTTATTTTTATTTTATTTTTTAAGGTTGGTTTTAGAAAAACTTAAAAATAAAATATGTTGTTTTCTACGAGAAACGTATTCAAGCAAGACCAACTGCCATCATATAAAAATACAAAAAGAAAAATTATTAATGATCAAAAAAATTAAATTAACAACCAATGGGTAAGCATTGCCTTCTCTAGAGTTTATTACTCTTTCACGATCTTCAACCATCCCTCATACTATCATAATAAAAATTACTGTTTTTATTTCACCTTGATTAGTTTGTTTCCAAATTTCAACCGATCAAAAAACAGTTGATTTAATGTGTTTGATGGGTTAGGTAGTTGCAATAGTCATACATACTCAATACAAAAGAAGAAGTATTGAAAAGGTGGATTGAACACTATAAAGAACTACTTACTATCGAAGTAGGAGATCTAAATCAACCACCACCAGGAGCAAGCACCAATACACCATTAGAGCCTCTTCTCAAAAAATAATAAATCTCCAAGGAGTGATGGTATACCCGTGGAACTTATTTAATGTGGAGGTGCTACTCTGTATAAAATAATATTGAGAGATTAGAATAAGGAACAAATCTTGGAATAGTGATGTATTGGAATCTTTTGCCCGCTACACATAAAGGGTGATCAATTCTAATGTAGAAACTATAGGGGAACAACCCTCCTTAATACAGTTTACAAAATATTTTCGAGTAGCTTACATTATGGTCGCCTAAGTGCACATTCAGAGGAGCTTCTTGGAGAATATCGAAGTGGTTTTAGGCCTGGTCGATCAACAACAGACTAGATTTTTATGCTAAGACAAATAGTGGAAAAACCAATGAATTCAATATCGACACATACCGTCTTTTCGTAGATTTTAAATCGGCTTATGATGTCTTAAGTATCCTAAGAAATAAATTGTATGAAGACATGGATGAATTCCACATTCATGGTAAACTGATAAGATTGGTTATAGCTACAATGCGTAAAGTTGTTTGCAAAGTCGAAATACAGAGTGAACAATCATAGACGTTTGAAACGCATAGTGGGCTGCGACAGGGAGATGCGCTGGCGTATCTCCTTTTCAACATAGCTCTGGAAAAGGCGGTCAGAGAATCCCGAATAGACAACAGAGGAAATATTTTTAATAAATAATCTTAAATTTTGGCATGTGCAGATGATGTGGACCTAGTTGCCCGCACAACACGCAAGCTAAAAATATTGTATACTACCTTCTCAAATGTCTCAAAAAATATGGGCCTGCGAGTAAACGAGTAGAAAATGGTCCGTTGTCCTTTCTGCTTTCTTCAATATTGGTCGTCTCCGTGCTTATACATTTTTAAAGCCGTAGATTTAGGATGCAACCAGAAAGCAGTTTCTTTTGACGAAAAGTCTTAGATTTAAAATATTGTTTAATATTTTATTTCAATTATTTTTAATTGTTTTATTACAGTAAAGAAAATATGTACGGCGACTTAAGATACAGCGAGTTGGAGTTAAAAAATCATCAAAATTAATTTTTCACATTTTTGCTTAAAATTTGATTTTTGAACATGTTCTAGATAAAAATAAACTTCATATTCGGATTCTGCGACCTCGAAAATATAAACAATAACCAAAATGTGCCATTCACATATTATGGTCGCTTTTTCGATTTCAAGCCGCAAATTAGAGGTGTGCCGCTCGCCCATTAGTACCAGGGAAGGAGAAACAAAAATGAACGTTGCTGTAAAGATCCGTGCCAACGATATTTAAAAGAAAATACCGATCTTATGTTAATCCAGGAAGCATCTGTTTTGAGATGGACGTTGAGAGGTGACTCAAATTTTTCGCAGAAATTGCTTGAAAATAACTCAAATAATAATATTTGAGTTATCCTCCCACTCTAAATGGTCCGGAACAATGTATAAATAATCAAAATGTCAAAATATGAAGGAAAAATTCGATTTTTTTGTTGGTTTTTTGATTATAACTTTAAAACTATTCATTTACGAGAAAAGTTAAACAGACATAAAAGTTGCATAATTAAATTTCCTACAATACAGAATTGGTTACAAATTTCGAAAATGCAATTTTCGTTGCAAAAATAGCAATAATTGCGAAAAAAACAATACAAAAACAAGTATTCGCATTTTACGTTTTTCAACCATTTATGCTACATTTAGGACCTTCATATTTTACTCAGAAAAACTTTATGATATAGTAAAACAACACTGTAAATTTCATTAATATCGGTTTAACAGATTTTGCATAAAAAATTTTGCATTCCAGCTTTCGCAAAAAAAATCCTTTTTGTTACAAAATGTTGCAGGACTGAAAATAAAGCAGATAGCAAGTTGAATTTTTTTTACTTATAGAAGTGTACCGTATCTTTCTTTTGCAATTTACAAAATTAAAATCGATTAATTACCACGGCGTCAGGAAATTTTTTAATGAACATTAATTTTTGGTGCTACGCGCAGGACAGCGGTTTTCGATTAACAGAAGTTGATTTCCACCAAAATTTCTTCCAATCTTTATCTAATATATTATTTTCTTACTCTATACTTTGTTGTATTTTAACATTTTAATTCCACATAAATCAAACTAATTTTATTATTGTTTGTGAAATTTTGTTTAAACAATTGCATATGTTTAAAAATAATAAACTTTTATTCTCTAAGTTAAAATATATGAACAAAGAAAGTTTTTGCTAAAAAAAGTGTTAGGTCAAAGGATAGACTATGTGTTTTTATTTTGCAATAAACAAATTTATTTATTTATATCGAAATGTAATAAAAATTAAAATGTATTAATCATTATCAAAGGTAATTGGAATACCCAATCAGAGCAAACTGTCCGCTGTCCTGCGCGTAGCACTAATAATTAATGTTTATTTAAAAAAATTCCTGACGCCGTTGTAGTTAATCGATTTTAATTTTGTAAAATTTCGAATGAAAGGTACAGTACACTTCTATATGCAAAAAAAAATTCAACTTGCTATCTCCTTTATTTTCAGTCCTGCAACATTTTGAAAAAATGAATTTTTTTGCAAAAGATGGATTGCAAAATTTATTTTGCAAAATCTATTAAACCGATCTTAATGAAATTTACAGCATTGTTTTACTGTACCATATAGTTTTTTATCATGAAATATGCAGGTCCCAAGAGCAGCATAAATGGTTGAAAAACGTAAAATGCGAATACTTGTTTTGTATGGTTTTTTCATGATTATTGCT
Source organism: Diabrotica virgifera virgifera (assembly GCF_917563875.1). Taxonomy (NCBI): domain Eukaryota; kingdom Metazoa; phylum Arthropoda; class Insecta; order Coleoptera; family Chrysomelidae; genus Diabrotica; species Diabrotica virgifera. The sequence continues at coordinate 215,798,536 of NC_065445.1, forward strand.
ATTTTGCAACAATTGTGACTATTTTTTAAATTTTTAACCAATTCTATATTGTAGGAAATTTAATTACGCAACTTTTATGTTAGTAAAACTTTTCTCTAAAAAAATGAACACTTTTAAAATTATAATCAAAGAACGATGAAAAAAATCGAATTTTTCCTTCATTTTTTGACATTTTGATTATTTAAACAATTTCCGTACTTTTGAGAGGGAGTATAACTCAAATATTATTATTCGAGTTATTTTCAAGCAATTTCTGCAAAAAAATTTGAGTCACCTCTCAACGTCCAAATGTACTATTATTTTTACAGATGCGCCCTGGTCTATGTAGCATTTAGAGATGGTTCAACTACGATTTGGCAGAATAAATTTTGATGGTACACTGAGATGGTAATTTTAGTAAGAGTGACAACGAATGCGCCAAGAAACAAGGACCCGAATATTCTACTTTTTTCTTGAATACCTGGTTTGAAAGTGATCGATTGTTATACGCTCTGAGCTTCGCTGGTGTCGCTCCTGGCGGATTATTAATTCAACTTTCACCGGTAATTTTTAAATTTATTATTTAATTGTTATCGCTTAATATTTACAACGCTAAAAAGTAATTTAATTGTAACAGATTTTTTTAAGATTTTGCTAATCATTTTGACATTCTATTGATGAAATATTAATTTCTTACTTCAGATACTTTCACAATTATCGTGTAGATGGCGCTAAGATTAATAGATTAATTTATAATTACATATTACGGAACATTAAAAAAACGTAAATTCAGTAGTTAAAACGTAAGTATATTTAAGGAAAAATATATAGCACAGCTTTGACCAACTAATATTTTTTATAATTAATGTTTTTAATTTTAATTTTAAATTAATCACTTTGACATTTATGTCAAATTTCCGGTAAACGTTTACAGACTTGCCGCTACTGGCGCTCGCGAATTTATAAATAATCCCTCTTCGTACGAGCTCACAGCGTATAGCCAAAATATGGCACAATATATTTCTGTCACTATAATTTGATGTCATTACTAAATAAGCAGTCTTGTTTAAAGCAATTAAAATTGTATAATAAATGATGAGAATGTAGATTACTTTATGATCACTATGTGCCTGACATAAATATTAATTTTAAAAACTTACTGTGGCTCTCTTGAAAAGATTCGTCGTAAAATCCTGGCCTACACGCTACCCAAACAATATTGCAAATAAAAAAGAGAATGTACTTCATCGTTTTCAAAAAGTACCAATTACAATGAATTGTTAATCGACTGTATCAATTTTATTGCACATATATGCACTTTTATACCACACTGCTAGCTTTGTTCTGGATAACAATTAGAGTTAATGAAAATCGAAACAAAAAAATCGTTCATCTGTAAACTGTTGAATTCCGCGATGATTGATTTGGTTTTCCTTTTTTACAGAATCATTTTATTGTTTAAATTATTTGTGAAATTTAATTTGATTCTGCAACATCTGCTTAATAATGTCCCAAAACACATGTAATAGGGAACTTTCACATTTTTTTTTATTACATAATAATGTTCAGTTTTGTATAAAAATGAGATTTCCAAAATTTCACGCTTCAAACACTCATAATAACTTAGAAGTACAAATTTAAAGTCTTCTTTATCTTAAAATAGTTCAAACGACCCGTGACGTCACAGAGTTTAAGTATGTGGTTCCGTTTATGGTTATATTTACGTATATTCTTCTTCTTCTTCTTTAGTCTATTGGCCTCCACCTACTTGGGTATTTGCCCAGCTCGTCGTCGGGGAATAAAGGAAAAATATTTATATTCTAATGACATTTATCGTATGTCGTTGTAATAATATATACCAGTTTGTTGAGATTAGAGTTTGATACAGTTTTTGAAACAAAGGAAAGAAGGTTTACTATTAAAAATAAAACCATTTTGTAAAAGTACAAATTTTCTATGAATAATTCAAACGGTCAAAAATACTGTTAACGTCACATAACTGTATTTTTTACTGACGTTTAGAATGTTTAGTTTAAAATTATATACACAATTGGTATATAATGTAAACGTACAACCCCGTGACGTCACGACGCGTTTTGGGGTGGCTGGTATAAGTTGAATTTTTAGTCGTATTTAGGGGCCAAACGAAAGACAAACAAAACTGTTTTATCTTTGGGGCAGGTTCCAAATTATGTTCTGTTGAGATTAGAGTTTGATACAGTTTTTGAAACAAAGGAAAGAAGGTTTACTATTGAAAATAAAACCATTTTGTAAAAGTACAAATTTTCTATGAATAATTCAAACGGTCAAAAATACTGTTAACGTCACATAACTGTATTTTTTACTGACGTTTAGAATGTTTAGTTTAAAATTATATACACAATTGGTATATAATGTAAACGTACAACCCCGTGACGTCACGACGCGTTTTGGTGTGGCTGGTATAAGTTGAATTTTTAGTCGTATTTAGGGGCCAAACGAAAGACAAACAAAACTGTTTTATCTTTGGCGCAGGTTCTAAATTATGTTCTGTTGTGATTTATATCATTTTTTCGAATTTAAAATTTTATGCAAGTTCCCTATTGAGGTTGGCAACTATGGTATAACATACATTGAAAACATTTTTTATTTGAATTATAGTGTCTCTGCTGCTACGGCCATACTGTCACAAATACAAAAGAGGCTATTCCATATGAATTAAACACAATCTAGCACAATATGAGCTTTGTTTCTAATTGTTACCTTTTAACTTAGGTATATAGAATGATATTTACAGTTAAACAGATCGTGAGCAAATCACGGAAACACGACATTAATGTTTACAACGTGTTTGTAGACTTCAAACAGACATACGACTCAGTCAAAAGGAACAAACTCTACAATATATTGGATGAATTGGCAATACCACACAAGCTAATTAGACTTATCAAAGCCACAATGGATGAAACTCAGGCATATTTAGGAATACAAAAGGACATACTTTTTCAAAATTTCGTAGGGACTAAAGCAAGGAGATGGGCTTGCCCCAACTTTGTTTACCCTGGCACTCGAGTATGCGGTTAGGCAAATGTAAACTGGACGAGGAAACCTACTGACCAACCGAACGGTTCAACTGGCCGCTTATGCCGATAATATTAATATTATGAGTAGATCATCAATAGGAGCACATGAAACATACGCAGAGTTAAAAACACAAACAAAAAGGCTAGGTCTGGAAATTAACACAGAAAAAACAAAAATAATGATACAGACGAGAATAAATATAGTCCCACAAAACATTATACATGAAGGTGACATTGAAACGGATGGAAAGTTTACATACCTGGGAGTAGAACTATATGCCGACGGATCAGAAGATGGAGAAATACGGAAGAAAATAACGCAGGCAAACAGAGCTTATTTTATATATTTTGGTCTAAAAATGTCCACCGAAATACAAAGATGAGAATCTATAAAACCTTAATTAGACCAATAGCATGCTATGGCAGTTAAGCATGGGTCCTGAAAGAAACATCCAAAAACAAACTCGACATATTCGAAAGGAAAGTACTGAAGAGAATACTAGAACCTGTGAGGGAAAACGGAATCTTCAGAAGTCGATAAAACAACAGGCTGTATCAACTTTATAAGGAAACACCCCTGTCAGACTTCATTACAATACAAAGATTGTAATGGGCCGAACATGTGATAAGAATGGGAGAGGATAGGCTACCAAAAAGAGCACTAAATGCTAGAATGTAGGGAAAGAGACCAGTTGTAAAGCCAAGAAAGCGCTGGGAAGACACAGTAAAGGCGACGCACAAGTCCTTTTGTGAGTCCGTGTATGGAGAAGAGCAGATACAGACAAGCAAGGGTGGAGGCAAATAATAAAGGAGGCCAAGACTCAATTTGGGCTGTAGTGCCGTAGAAGAAGAATATATAGAATGATATAATCGTGTCTTTGAAGTGTTAATTTAGTTTATCATAATGATATAATCACAGTCTCTTAACAACTTAGTTAAATAATTGAAGATATTACGAACCTCTTAATTTATAATAGAATAACTAATATAATACACAATCTTAAAAAAAATTATTAATGCACTGTGTGCACATTTGACAAACAAAATATTTTATAGTATGTGCTAATTATTATAATATATAATATAAACTCATCACCATAATATAAGCTCATCACTATACAGTGATGATTGCGCTAATAACCGGCAAAATAGCACAAAAGATGAAAACCGTATTAAGTTGTGAGATAAAAAGAAATGAAACTAGTAGAGCTGGGATATTTACCGATATTAACCTATAAATTTACATTACATTGATTGTTTCCCACCTTTAGACGTATCGGACGAGTTTGGCAATTACCACTCTCACATTGACAGTTTTAGTTGACATACTCCTCTAATACGTGTAAAGGTGGGAAACAATCAATATAATGTAAATTTATAGGTTAATATCGCTAAATATCGCAGCTCTACTAGTTTTATTTGTTTTTATCTCACAACTTAATACGCTTTCCATCTTTTGCGCTATTTTGCTGGTTATTAGCGCGCTGATCACTGTATATAATTAACATTACATTACATAATTTCCCACCTTTAGACGTCTGTGACAGGAGTATTTTATAAAATTCTACTGTCACAGTGACAGTTGTCATACTCCTCTGATACGTCTAAAGGTGGGAAACTATGTAACGTAATGTTAATTTTATACGTTTGTAACGATAATTTCCACCTCCACTAGTTTCGTCTCTTTTTGTGTCGTAATGTATTATGTTTTCCATCGTTTGCGTTATTTTGCCGGTTGTTAGCGGACTCATCACTGTATATAAAAATATAAAAATATGTCTTGAGTCTCTAGTAATTTGGCCACCCACTGTAGAGTTGACCTCCTTTGCGAAGTACTTAGAGCTAGGATCCACAGTCTTAGAACACTACTTCTTGACTGTTTAAACTCGTACACTGAATAAAATATTGTAAAGTATCTAGTTTGTAAAAAGTTTATTATCTAGTTTATGAAAATCTTTCTATATTAATAAATTGCTACTTTTATCCTATGATGGTATATAGTTCAATAAACTTTCCAAATAACCGTGAATAATTGACTTTCTCGATCAATTAGGACCCTATATAATCATCCTAATAGGTTTTCTTTGTTTCAGACAGCAACTTTGTGCTGGGTAACGCTCAAGTTCCTTCCGTTTATCCTATTGTGTATTGTTCGGATGGATTCTGCGAGCTGACGGGTTTCACGCGAGCCCAAATAATGCAGAAAGGATGCGCCTGCAAGTTCCTCCATGGACCGGACACAAAGGAGGAGCACAAAGTGCAGATCGACAAGGCGCTGGAGTCGAAGAATGAGCTTAAATTAGAAGTTATATTTTATAAAAAGAATGGTAAGTAATACATACTTTATGGTTTTTAATTACTAACGTAAAGGGATTATTACAATGTAAACGTACTAACGACTTTGTTTTGGAATTTTTATCATTGTATGAATTAACCAACGTACTATAATTTTTACCGCCAATACTTTTGTGGTTTATTCTCGATACTCGATTGGATACGTTTCATCGAAATAGGTCCACGGAATTTAAAAAAATAAATATTTATTAATTTCAGAATAACGTGGGGCACCAACTGTACTTTTTTTTCACTATTCGATGGGATAGCGTCTTAACTTTCGGATAACCAAGGGGGGTAAATTTTGACCCCAGTGTATGTTTTTTTTAATAAACTCGGAAATATTTTCAATTTTTAATTCATTTTTTTTTATTTTACTTTAATATCATTTTAGATATCCTCATATTTTGGGAGGGTAAACTAGCTCGCGTCCGCAGAAGAATTCTGCACGTGCCCTCTGGTTAACACTAAATGAGCTAGAACGAACAGGCGGCCAAACTATCTAACGTTCTCCTGGCCAATACACAACTGCAAACATGAACGCCCAACCAAGAAATGGTTCTTATGAGAACCAAGCGACTAGAACTCTGGGACCCCTTGTCCGGATTTGTCAGATAAATATTGAAGGCATTAGTCGATCCAAAAGCGAAATGCTGTCAAACATACTACTTTCTAACGACATCGACCTGGTAGTCATACAGGAAACCCTTGCTGCGAACGAACAACAACTCGCAAGTAGAGGCAAAATTCCAGGCTATGATCTTCTGGGAGCAACCTATCACCATGCTTATGGTACCGCCAACTACGTAAAAAACTCCGTAGAAAACGCTCACCTCATATCTTCCACCATTCAAAATAATATACATTTGACCGTTACCAAAATAGGTGAAATGGAAGTGACAAATGTTTATAAACCCGCAAGTATTACATGGCCAAGCCACGTCATAGACATAAGGCCCCATCCCGCCATCTATTTAGGTGATTTTAACAGCCATCATAAAGAATGGAAATACAGAAATAACGATGAAAACGGGGAGACACTGCTAAACTGGGCAGAGAGTAACCACCTGCATCACGTCTTCGATGCCAAAGACCGGGGCACTTTTAAATCGGCGGCATGGAAACAAGAGTACAATCCAGATTTATGTTTTGTGAGCAAAAACCAGAAAAGCTGCCCCTTACCAACCAAGAGAAGAGTACTTCATGACTTCCCGCATAGGCAGCACAGGCCGATCATTATTGAGATTGGTATCCAAATCCCACTAGTCACAACCATTCCACGACCACGCTGGAACTTTAACAAAGGTAACTGGCCCGCCTTTACCAACGAACTCGATAAAATCCTACGATGGATTCCACCAACATACAAAAATTATGAAAGGTTTAGAGGGGCAATAATTGCTACAGCAAAGAAACACATTCCCAGGGGCCATCGTAAGCAATACATACCAGGATGGAGTGAGGAAAGCCAAAACCTCTACGAAGAATATCTTGAAACCGGTGAAAGTGACATTGCGGACGAACTTCTCCTGAGCCTTGATGTAGCAAGAAGGAAGAAATGGACAAATGAAGTCGAATCGTTAGATTTCAAAAAGTCTAGCCGTAAAGCGTGGTCGCTCCTAAGAAAACTCGGAAGTGACAAACTGGCAACACGACAAATCCACGACTTCAACCCTAATAAAATTGCATCACATATCTGTACCTTGGAAGAATAAGGGCCAATCTCCAAAAATTGCGGTTTTTAGCTTATGGTACCAATATTCATGTCTTTCTTCATACTTTCAGTAGTAAAGCGGCCAATCTCCTAAAATTGATTATTTAAAAAATAAACATCTGTTTTAACGGCCAATGTGCCAAGTAGCTGAATCTTATAAAGGCCAATATGTCACTTTGGCCCTTTCAATACGCAGGATAAGCTAAGCTAATGTGGAGATTGGCCCTTCTACTTGTTTCACGTTTCACGCAGGCGGTCGCATAACCTCACTTTTATGGAAGTCGGTTGCTTCGTTGCTTCTGTTGTGTGTTGTATTTTGTGTTTCCAGTTTATTATAATTGTGTTAAATAATATGTATTCAGACAGGACTCGGATGATACTTGAAATGACAAAGAGCCAAGGTACGTAAACAAATACCATTTACAGAATCAAACCTAAGTTCAATTTTTGTTAAAGGTAATAACCCAACTTATGCGACGTTTTCATCAGATGAAGAGTTAGAATCCTTAAGGCCACTTGAAGGTGTAAGTATTATTTATTTTACCACGAGTTAATAAGGTATTTATTGGTTCGAGTCCGTTGTAGGTTTTGTGCGATAATGTAGAAACTATAAATGATGAGCAGTCCCTCACAGAGCTTACACCTGTTACATCATCAGCAGTTATATCTCCTTTGGAACATTATGTAAGTACACACATGTATTTTAACAAATCGCTGGGAATAAAGCCACATTTAAATGAAAAAATCTCCTTTAATTAACGTTTCGACTTTTAAACCTAATGGTCTAAGGGCTAGCAATGTTTTCGAGAAAGTATTTTAAGACAGCTGATTTTTTTTTGTTCCTTGTGCTTCCTCGAACACCGTACCGGCCATCTGACTGCTGATACAGGTTGCGTGCATTACTGCGCAGCACACCTGTACAGATAAATACAAAATCAGGGTGATTGATTAGTGTTATCTATAGTAATAGATAGCAATAAAAGTTATTAACAAAAATTATAGCCAGCTTTGAGCTTCACATTAAAAAATTAGAATGTTACAGGGTGTTCGATAACATAGTGGCAGACCAAACTTTCGTTTTTTTAAATGGAACACCCTATATTTTATTTTATATTCAAAATCTTCTTAACTTCCCCATCACAAAAATATAAAGGTTTGTTTTGTTATACAAGGTATTTACAAAGTTATAACGAATGTTCTATGAAATTCGTAATAAATTCAGCTCCCTGTGTAAATAAAAATAAGCACAACAGCAATGGTTTAGTGATGCCATATTTTTTTGTTGAATGTCAAAATTTATAAAAATGGTTGATATTGCTAATTTTCTTTATATCGAATACAGAGTGAGTAAAAACGCAAGTATAGTCGGTTCGCTAAACTCAGACACAACTGGCTAAAGATTTTAGTCGATAATTTTTTTTTGTTTTTTTTTGCCAATTTTGCCAAAATTGGGAAAATTACTATTTAGTTATTATTAACTATTTCGTAATTATGTTTTGCCAATTTTACCAAAATTGGCAAAATTACTTACTAAAATAACTGGCAAGTTGTGTCTGAGTTTAGCGAACCGACTATACATTATTTTTTCAGTAAAAAATGAAAATATCTCGAAAACTAACAAATTTAGACATAGGGAATAGTATACAAAAATCAAAGCACGGTAATGGTACTTTTCGATAGTGATATAAAATATAGGGTGTTCCATTTAAAATTTCTGAGAAAAGAATGTACTTGCGTTTTAACTCACCCTGTATTCGATATAAAAAAATTAGCAATAATAACAGTTCTTAAAAATTTTCACAATCAATAAAAAAATATGGCACCAATAAACCATTGCTGTTGTGCTTTTAAAGAAATTTAATTCATTCATTACTTATTTCAGATTGACATGGAAACGAATGACACAGTGGAAATCGAATTGGCTGAAGAAGGTGACAACGCCTCTGATGATGAAGATTATGTGCCTTCCGAGGACGAGGATGCCTCTAATAGTTTTGTGGAGAATATTAATTCTAAAACTGTTAAAGGAGATGTTGGCACAAGCTATCGGTTCAAGCGTACAGGAGGAGGAAGAAAAAAAAATCAAGAAGGTAAAATAACAAGAAAGCGCGTTAGAAATGAAAAATCATGGGCACAAAATATCAGACAGAAGAAAAAAGAAAATGGACAAGAATATACAACTAAAACTGAAAAAAAAGTGAAGGAAAAGGTTCTACAGCAGCCATGCACTTGTAGAAGAAAATGTAACAGAAGAATAACTGAAGAACAAAGACAGATTTTATTTCAAAAATTTTATATGCTCACCAGACATGGACAGGACCAATTTATTGCAGAAACAGTAGAGGAAAGCTTGAAACGAAGAGAAAGGGTTGATTTAGAAAAGCAAGATAGCAGTAGACGAGTATATTCTAGAAGATATTTCTTGAAAGTAGAAAGTAATAAAACAGAAGTATGCCAAAAAATGTATTTAGCTACATTTGACTTAACTTTGAAAAAAGTCAGAATAATCGTAGAGAAAAAAAGGGGAAATGGTGGTATATGTTCTTCTGATGGCCGTGGTAAGCACACATCTCATGCAAAGATTGGTGATAGAAGCAAAGATGTGATACGACAACACATTGAAAGTATACCGGCATATACCAGTCATTATTCACGAGAAAGAACTACCAAAAAGTATCTTAGTCCAGATCTTTCGATAGCATTAATGTACAGACTTTATTGTGATTATTGCAGAGAGAATGGCATTGCTCCACAACTGGAATGCCAGTACAGACATATATTTAACGAAGAATATAACCTGTCCTTTCATCATCCTGCTAACGACACATGTTCTAAGTGTGACAGGATTAACTTAGCTCTCAAATCCTTAGCTAGTCTAAAGGAGGTTAATGAGCAACAACAGGAAGAAAGAGCGATGCTGGAAAAACAAAAAGAAAACCATTTGCTTCTCGCAGAAAAAGCTTACTCAATGAAAGCAGCAGATAAAGAAAGTTCCAAGAGCGATGGAGAAACAGTTACAGCTTCTTTTGATTTGGAAAAGTGCCTCCCCACTCCCTATTTAAGAAACGGTCTGTCGTTTTACAAGAGACAGCTATGGGTCTTCAATTTGACTTTTTATTCCACAGATATCAACGGAAGCACCGGTACCTGCTTCCTGTGGAACGAAACCATAGCCAGTCGGGGTGGTGCAGAAATAGCCTCCTGCGTTATAAGATTTGTGTTGTCTTTACCAGAATCTATAACAAAGGTAAATTTTTACAGCGACTCGTGCTCAGGACAGAATAAGAACATCTACTTAATAACTATGTTTTGTACTCTTATGCAAGAAAAAGGTTCCGTAACTGAAATTAATCATAAGTTTATGGAGCCTGGGCACACACACATGGAAGCAGATACAATTCATGCTTCAGTTGAGAGGCAAAAAAAGAAAACCGCAATGGACATTGAGGTACCACATGACTGGTGCAATTTCATTAGGAGTGTACAGAGAAAACCCGCTTTAAATGTCCTCGAAATGAATCAAACTGATTTTCTAAATTTTGGCGAGCTATTGACTAACAAGCTTGTTCACAGGAAAAAGAACGAAGAAGGTGAAGTAATACCATGGTTTCAAATCAAGTGGCTAAAATTCACCAAAGAGGCATTTGTTTTTTTCTATAGTACAAACTTCGATGCCACGAAATTCAAAAAAGTTGATCTTAGGAGAGGATCACTTTGAAAACGGGAAAGCAAAATAGATTTTTCATTGGCGCCCATTAATAGCGAACCTCTACCGTTACCTGAACCTAAAGTGAAAAACCTTAAGGAACTATTGCCCTACATCAGTCAATACAATAGACGATTTTATGAAGAAATAAGCTGTTCTGAAGGAAACTTAGATGATTTTCCAGCACACGAGGAAGATGATTTTTCTTATTCTGACGGCTAAAAATAATAATAAGTGTTTTGTTCTTTATCATTATTTTTTTTTGTAATACCCATACTTTGTAAACCTACAACTTTCTCTTGAATACATTTTATAAGTAATTGAAATTATGATTTCATTAACCATGTTAAGTCAAGAGAGTGAGTGGCACAGATGCATAATAAAAGGGCCATAGTCCGAACCAAATTATTATACCCTAAAGTAAAAAAGGCCAATGTCCATCTAAAACAACATTTCTACTAAATTTTGAAAAAAAAAATTTACACCATTAATGGTCCTTGTTATACAAATACAGATGCAATAAAATAAAACCTATATATAAAATACCCTAAGGAAGACAACGAATTTTAAGAGCGAAAAACCTAATAAGTAGAATTACTCAAAAGTAAGAAATTGGACTTTGGCCCTTCTTCTTCCAAGGTACAGATATAGTTGCCACCTCCAGAGGAGCATGTGATAAAAAGTTTACCACTACTATAAAAAGGGAGCTTAAACATCTAAAAGCTGCCTGTCCATCAGATACAGAGTACTCCGCACCGTTCACTCCAGAAGAAGTCTCAAACGCCATCAAAAACATTAAACCTAACAAAGCTCCTGGTACAGATGGTATACCTCCCGAATTTCTGATCCATTGTGGGAAATTTGCAAAAACCTGTTTGTCTAAATTCTATACAGATATACTCAAAACAGGTAACCTACCAAACATCGTTAAACAAACAAAAATCATAGCCATTCTAAAACCTGGAAAACCAACAGACAACCCAGCGAGTTACCGCCCCATCGCTTTACTCAGTTCAGCTTACAAGCTCCTCGAAAGACTGGTCCTGAACAGAATCGGCCCAAAGCTACTTCAAAATATACCAATTGAACAAGCAGGATTCAGGCCTCAACGAAGCACCACTGACCAAGTGCTCTCTATAACTACCTACATAGAGGCAGGTTACCAAAGATAACTGAAGACGTCTGTGGCATTCATCGATTTATCGGCTGCATATGACACGGTTTGGAAAGATGGCCTCATCTAGAAGCTCCTGAAAATAATCCCCTGCAAAGCAACCGCCCGACTCATAAATACTATGCTGAGCAGTAGAAACTTTCGTGTAACCATGGGAACTACAGTGAGCAAACAGAGAACGCTTAACAACGGCCTCCCCCAGGGCTCCGTACTTGCACCGCTGCTATTTAGTATGCTAGATCTAAAAAATTTGGATATGCAGACGACTGGGCACTTGCAACTCAAAACTCCTTAATACAAAACTCCGAGGCAATCCTAACGGAAGATCTGGAACGCCTGGTTAAGTACTTTAAACAATGGAGACTTAAACCTAACCCCAAAAAAACCGAGGTTAGCTGTTTTCACCTGAACAACAATATGGCCCACACAAAACTTAAAGTGGGCATTGATAACCAACTGCTCACGCACAACTATAATCCCAAGTACCTCGGCGTCACCCTGGACAGAACACTCTCCTTTAAGAAACACCTTGAGAACACCGCAGCAAAGCTGAGAACCCGTAACAACATCATACAGAAGCTTTGCGGGACCACATGGGACTCAACAGCAAGTACACTTCGGTGTTCAGCCCTTGGACTCGTATACTCCGCAGCTGAATACTCCTCCCCTGTTTGGCTGAACAGCGTTCACACAAAAATTATAGATACTCAGCTCAATGTCGCCATGTGTCTCATATCTGGAACGATCAAGTCTACACCTGTGGAGTGGCTTCCACTACTGAGCCACATACCTCCACCTAACCTTCGTCGTCAGCATGCTCTGCTTAGAGAATTCCAAAAGCTGCTTAACAACCCGCAGTTACCTATACACTCATATGTCGCCGACGCTAACTCACATCGATTGCGCTCCAGAAAACCTCCGACTAGAGATGCAATAAACTTGAGTTCCAACAATTTCCAAATGAACTCCCAGTGGAAGAACATGCAGAGCGACAGACCGAACCTAATAATGAGAAACACACCATGCATCACAGAAACTCCACCAGGTTTTGACCTCCCCCGAAAATCATGGTCAACTCTTAACAGGATAAGAACGGGTCATGGAGTCTGCGCAGATTCCCTTTATAAATGGAAAATGAGAACCTCTGCTGAGTGCGACTGCGTCGCCGAGAAACAGACCATCCAGCATATGATTGCCGAATGCCCTCGGAGAAAGTATGATGGAGATCCTCTGGACTTCGCCTCTGCAACACCAGCGTCGATTGAATATATTAATACATTAGATGTTAGACTATAACATATGTGTGATAATGTTGTGTATCAAATTTCCATACGCTAAATAAATAAAAATCCTCATATTTTGCAATAAAAAAAATTTCGAAATTCGAAATTGAAAATGGGTATTCATTTTTGAAAAAAAATTCCCTATATTTTATGAATAAAAAATATTTCCTGAATTTGGGTTCCAATTTTATATGAAGTAAATATCGTCTATTATGTGGAATTCCGAGTAATTTTGCACTGCGCATTATCAAAATCTATTTCTGTGCTCTGAGCATAAAGTGAGTTAAGTCCAAAAATGGTCGAAATTGGCAAATGCACTATCTGTATGTTAGAACTTGATATCTGCATGTGTGTATAATTTGTCAACTCTAATTCCATTCCTAAACTGACATATTCATTTTACACAAATGAAGAAAAAATCAATACTATCTGTGTAAAGCGTGTTAAGTCCCGAACTTAGACATATCACTCTTTATACTAAACATTGTTTAAGAAACAGGAAGACTCAGTGTGTTAAGTCCCACAATTTTTGCGACTTAACACACTGTAAGTACACTAATAAGTTATTATAGTATTTTTACTACAAAAACGTTATTACGTAGGTCAAAATTTTTGACGTAAGAGAACTGTCAAAACATTAGAATGTGACTTTTCATTATTGCTATGTTTATTATAAACACGGCAATAATGAAAAGTCACATTCTAATGTTTTGACAGTTCTCTTACGTCAAAAATTTTGACCTACGTAATAACGTTTTTGTAGTAAAAATACTATACGTTGACTATCTGTACGCCGCGCGCCTTTAAAGCTGATTTATTTTTTTACTAAAAGTATTTGGAGAAAGGACATACCTATAAACTATTATTCAAAAGAAAAGGTCATCTTCTTCGGGCACAATCCAACCGGATGAAAGAGGAAATTTTGGAAAAAAAATTATAACGTAGAAGAAAGGATTACAGTAAATCAATTTTTAATTGGAATCCCAGCTTATGAAAGCCACTACTCCAGACAAGATTGTGGGAAAAATTTGTTTCTTTGATTTGACGATAGTGACAAAATAATATGAAGAATATAAGCGTACCCTATCTGAAAACAGTTTAAAACATGTAAGCTTTGTGTAGGAGTTCCACAACTTAAATTTAAAAATTAAAAAGCCTAAATTGGCTACCTGTTCAAAATATGATAGGCTAGACATACAACTTAAAATGTGTTCTGAGAGTGAAAACCAGGAGTTTTTAAAACAAAAAAATGACCACCTTGATAACTCGGAGTATGCGTATGAGCCTAAAAAGTTAGAAAAAGAAAATTCAAAAGTTAACGATTCAACCAAACTTGTGACATTTGACATGCAGCAATGCCTTCCCACTCCACTCGTGCATAGTTCTGTAGCCTTCTACAAACGTCAACTTTGGACTTTCAATCTAACACTCTACGACTGCAGTGATGGCACAATTTACTGTTACCTTTGGTATGAAGGTGTAGCTGGGAGAGGTGCTAATGAAATTGGCTCATGTGTATACAAATTTATTTCTAAAGCTTTAAAGCCTGTTGTGAAAAGTTTGATCATATACATAGTTACTCAGATACATGTGGTGGTCAAAACAAGAATACTCATGTACCAGCTATGTGTATGGTAGCCCTGCAAAATTATCCTAACTTGGAAGCGATTAATCATAAATTTTTTAGTACCTGGCCACACGCACATTGAGTGTGATACATCACACGTCCTTATTGAAAAAAAAAATTAAAACAGTTTTTGCTGGACGTTCCACCATCCTCATGATTGGGCCGAACTTATACAAAGTACTGTTAAGAAACGCCCTTTGAATTTTGTTAAAAAGAGTATGAGATGTACAGTGGCTGAATTTTGTTAAAAACGAGCCTGGAATAATATACTATAAGAATACCTTAGACCTTAATCAACCATTTCAATGCATTCGTTTCAAAAGAAGAGGCAAAGAAACCATTAGCAAAATGGACCCTGGTTTACGTTACCCAGGACAAAATTCTATACCCAAGAAGAAAAAAATGACCTCCTCAATCTGCTTTCATACATTTTACCAGTATTTCACCAATTCTATAAAGAATACCTAACCTCAAATGAAGCAGAGAATACCTACACTGATTGCATTCCTGATGAGCAAATGAAGAAATAGTGCAACTACATAGTTGACAAAAAAGAAAGTAAATGTGAAAACCACGAAAAAAATGACAGGTAAAGTATAAATAAATATGAAAATGTATATTTCTGTGCTCTGTGCGTAGAGTGAGTTAAGTCCAAAAATGGTCGAAATGAGGTAATGCACTGTCTGTATGTTAGGATTTGATATCTACATGGTGTATAATTTGTAAAGTCCAATTCCATTCCTAAACTGAGATATGCATTTTACACAAATGAAAAACAGTCAATACTAACTGTGTAATGCGTGTTAAGTCCTGAACTTGGACATATCACACTTTACACTAAACATTATTTAAGAAATAGGAAGACTCAGTGTGTTAAGTCCCACAATTTTGAGACTTAACATACTGTACACTAATAAGTTATTGCGTTGACTCTTTGTACGCTGCGCGCCGTTAAAGCTGATTTGGCTATTTTACTAATCAGTGGCATATTGATTAGGTCCTTTCAAACGAGCTTGTATTTTAATGAACAACATAACGATTTAAAAATTTTAGTTGGAGTTTTCTTCCGTGATTATTTTGTTGGTTTAGTTAAAGGAATTTAGTTAAAAGTTTAACCTTCTGTGATTATTTGTTGGTTATTTCAAGGAATTTAGTTAAAAGTTTAACCATGTCATCCAGAGCACAACACATATTGGACATGTTAAAAAACGATGAACTTGAGTCTGAAGAAAGTCTAGGTAAGTTTTATTTAATTTTTAATAGTGCTGTAGATTTTGGGCCGTGCTACCAATGATCTATTAAACTTTTAATTGCAAAAACATGTATTACATACTTTCGATGGTAAGAATGAGCCGTTTCACTTTTAGACAAAGAAATATAAAGCTCCCTTTGTTATTTTTTTGATAGATCGTTCATAATACGGTTGTTTTTCTTAACACTAACATACTGTAGTGAGCTATAGTTAATAGTTATTCATCATCATTCTCTTTTCCTTATCCCTATGCAGGGTGGGCTTCCCTAATTGCATTTCTCCACACAATTCTATCTTGGGTCATATCAATGTTAATACCCTTTACCAACATATCCTGCCTTATCGTCTCCCACCCAAATCTTCTTTGGTCTTCCTCTCCTACTCCTTTCAAGAATCCCAAGAATCTGCACTTCAGCTATTCTTTGTATTGGGTGATTAACGTCTCGACATTGAACATGACCAATCCATCTTAAACTCTGCTCTTTCATTTTGGCATCAATTGGTGCCACACCTAGACTTCCCCTAATATACTCATTTCTAATTTTGTCCTTTTTTGTCACACCTCTCATCCATCTAAGAATTCTCATTTCCGCCACATGAATTCGTTGTTCCTTTTTCTTTTTCACTGCCAACATTCAATTCTATACCTACATCATAGCCGGTCTTATGACTGTTTTATAGAATTTTCCCTTCAGCTTCTTTGGAACTTTCCCTTCAGCTTCTTTGGAACTTTCTGTCACACAACACACCACTTGCTTTCTTCCACTTCATCCATCCAGCCCTAATTCTACTGCATGCATCTTCATATATTTCTCTCAAATACTCCAAATACTCTGTCTTTGCCCTACTAAATTTTAAACCTTTTCCTCCAGAGCTTGTCTCCACTGTTCCAGTTTTTGTTCTAAGTCTCTTTTCACTATTTCCTATTAACACTACGTCATCAGCATTGACACTACAACACTGCATCATACGTAATAGTTATTGCTTAACAATAATTTTTTTCTGCTTGAAATAGTACAGAGGGGGAAATGTAACTTTCCTCCTGAGTAAAACATGATTTTTTGTCGGGTAAAGTTCGAAAAATTGTATATTCTACAGTGGCTGAAGTTTGTCAAAAACTAGCCTGGAATAATTTACTATAAGAATTCCTTAGACCGTAATCAACCATTTCAATGCATTAGTTTCAAAATAAGAGGCAAAGAAAACATTAGCAAAATGGACCCTAGTTTACGTTACCCAGGAAAAAATCCTATACCTAAGAAGAAAAAAAATGACCTCCTCGACCTGCTTCCATACATTTCACCAGTATATCACCAATTCTATAAAGACTTAATTACCTCAAATGAAGCAGAGGATACCTACCCTGATGACATTCCTTATGAAGAAAATGAAGAGATAGTACAACCAGTCGACAAAAAAATGAAGGTAAATGTGAAACCCACGAAAAAAATGACAGTTTCCCAAGAAAATGAACCAACCAAGCAAACTGGCAGGAAGAAGATAAAAAATGTAAATACTAAATAATAAAAAAATATTATTTTTTTTCCTTTATATTAGTTTTTCTTTATTTTTGGTATTATTTTACTTACTTAGTATTATTACTTACTCGGTTTATGATGAATAAACAGAAGTTTTTATCTTGCGTTTTTGCATTTTTCTATTTTTATTAAAACCTGTTACTTTGGTCTTAAGAATCCCCATTATTATTATTAAATAAATATTATTTTTTATGCTTTTCGTAATAGTTTGTGTTTTGCGTTAAGCGTGTTAAGTTCATGATATTTGTGCAAATTGTGTTAAGTCCATGTAAGAAAAAGTTTATTATTTTTTTTATAATACCTATATGGTTTATTTATATTATTTATTGACTATTCTATTGAGAGAAATAAATATTTAATTGATTAAAATTATTTAGAAAACTTTTTAGGGATACGTTATTGTAATAACTCCAAAAGTATAACTCGAACAGACGATTGCAAACTTTAAACGCGTTTATCTCAAAACAGTGTTTTAGGACATAACTCTCTTTACGCACAGAGCACAGATTTATAATGAAGAAAATAAATCAACGAAACAAACTGTCAGGAAGAAGAGAAAAATGTAAATATCAAATAATACTTAATAAAACTTAAAAAATATTGATTTGTTTTCCATATCAGTTTTTGTTTATTTTCTGTATTATTTTACTTAATTTGTATTATTACTTACTTGGTTTATGATGAATAAACACAAGTTTTTGTCTTGCTAAATGTTCTTCTATTATTATTTATTAAAACCTGCTACTTTGGTCTTAAAAACCCCCATTATTATTAATAAATATTATTTTTTATGCTTTTTGTTATAGTTTGTGTTATGCGTTAAGCGTGTTAAGTTCATGATATTTGTGCAAATTGTGTTAAGTCCATGTAAGAAAAAGTTTATTATTTTTTTATAATAATTATATGGTTTGTTTATATTATTTATTGATTATGTTACTGAGAGAAATAAATATTTAATTGATCCAAAGTATTTAAAAGAATTTTGAAGGATACATTCTTGTAAAAACTACAAAAGTATAACTCGAACATATTATTTCAAACTTTAAACGCGTTTATCTCAAAACAGTGTTTTAGGACTTAACTCCCTTTACGCACTGAACACAGATTTTTAGACTGCCTATGCCTGTTGCATTTGCCCTGTACATAGATAAATATGAAGACTACGAAAAAGGAAAATCTTTTCGAATGAGGCTCTTGCTTCAAGATTTGGCCCTTGAGCTAGTTACACCCTTTATATAATCCCGACCGCGTGAAAGTTTGCATAGATCCATTCAAACAGCCCAGATATGGTACTAACAAAATTTTCGTAAGATTCTGAAGATGCATAGCTAATAGAAAATCCCAGGAAACGTGGCAGATGTAAAATTTACAGTCAATCATC
This sequence comes from Diabrotica virgifera virgifera, assembly GCF_917563875.1. Lineage (NCBI taxonomy): Eukaryota > Metazoa > Arthropoda > Insecta > Coleoptera > Chrysomelidae > Diabrotica > Diabrotica virgifera. The sequence continues at coordinate 215,817,586 of NC_065445.1, forward strand.
CGACAGAAAATTCACATCGAAATGCGATAAATGTAAACATTTTGTCGGTAAGGAACATTCCACTATTGAAAAAAATTTTTGATATACCTGTGGCGACGTGAATTACTGTACACTTTAAAATTTCTTAAGTTCTAAGTTCAGAATGATGATTCCTGTTTTTGTTCAATTGTAATTAAAAATATGTTTTAATAATGTTTATTAATCATTTATTGATACAAGACTAACATTAAAATTATGAATACATTATTTTATTTCTTAAAACAACTTCATTTTTTTTTCAATTGCCATTTTTGACTGGGGTCATTTTTTACCCCTGTTGGTCATCCGTGTAAGAAAAAAAGGTTGGTCATCGGAAGGTTAAGGTCTTTACTCCTTTTAAACAAAAATATTCATTAATTCTAGTAAGGTGTTTACGGGACCATTAAACGGATAATGAATGTTTACAGCGCAATATGTTAATTAGTCCCTTGCCCTTTTGTACCTGATAGATTTCTGACCCTTGGACCGAACTCGGAAACGACAGATCGACCACATTAGATGATAAGATCCATCCTTAAGAATAGACTAATAATAAATTGTTTTTATAGAGGTTGACTCGTTTATGTCTTTTCGTAGTGGCTGATTCGAGTATTTTTACTGTTTTTATGAGATGTTTTATCTGAGATTGTGTCACTTAAGAATTTAACAATAATACCCAGAAAACGTTCACTGTATTAATCATCTTATTGTACTACGCAAATTAAATAAGAGAGTTTTCAAACTTTTTCTGACACATTTTTACATGACCTACAAAACTTATCAAGGTCTTCCTCACATTCATTCGAAATTTTTGCGGTAAATTTTAAATTTAATTTTAAGTTCGTAAAGAAGTATGCGGACGGTATATTAAGATAAAATTTTTCATACAAGATGTGGTGAGTGTACGTGGGTGTAGAGCTTCATCATATTAGTGAGAAATGTTTGGTTAAAGTTTACCCAAGTTTTCCTTATTTTCAAAGATATTTCCGCTTTCCGAGTGAGTTGCTATTTGTATTCCAACACGAGTAAAAACGTGTGGTATTTCTCTTTATGCATCCTACAGACCAGGGCGCATCTGTAAAAATATTAGCACATTTTTGGACGTTGAGAGGTGACTCAATTTTTTTTACAGTAATTGTTTGAGAATAACTCAAATAATAATATTTGAGTTATCCTCCCTCTCAAAAAGGTCCGGAACATTGTTTAAATAATCAAAATGTCAAAAAATGAAGGAAAAATTCGATTTTTTTCTTCGTTTTTTTATTATAACTTTAAAAGTATTCATTTTAGACAAAAGTTGTGCCAATATAAAAGTTGCGAAAATAAATTTCCTATAATATTGAATTGTCTAAAGATTTAAAAAATAGTCACCCTTGTTGCAAAATAGCAATAATTGCGAAAAAACCATACAAAATTAAGTATTCGCCTTTTACGTATTTCAACCATTTATGCTACACCTAGGACCTTCATATTTTACCCAGAAAAACTTTATGATACAGTAAAACAATATTATAAATTTCATTAAGATCGGTTCAATAGATTTTGCACAATAAATTTTGCAATCCAGCTTTTGCAAAGAAATTCATTTTTTCACCATGTTACAGGACTGAAAATAAAGCAGATAGTAAGTTGATTTTTTTTTGCTTATAGAAGTGTACTGTACCTTTCATTTGCAATGCGCAAAACTAAAATCAATTAACTACCACGGCGTCAGCAATTTTTTTAAATAAACATTAATTATTGGTGCTACGCGCAGGACAGCGGATAGTTTGCTCTGATTGGGCATTCCAATGACCTTTGATAATGATTGATACATTTTAATTTTTATTACATTTCGATATAAATGAATAAATTTGTTTACTGCAAAATAAAAACACATACTTTTCCTTTGAAATAACACTTTTTTAGCAAAAATTTTCTTTGTTCATATATTTTAACTTAGAGAATAAAAGTTTATTATTTTTAAACATATGCAATTGTTTAAACAATATTTCACAAACAATAATAAAATTAGTTTGATTTTTGTGGAATTAAAATATTAAAATATAACAAAACATATAGTAAGAAAATAATATATTAGATAAATATTGGAATAAATTTTGGTGGAAATCAACTTGTGTGAATCGAACACCGCTGTCCTGCGCGTAGCACCAAAAATTAATGTTTATTTAAAAAAAATCCTGACGCCTTGGTAGTTAACCGATTTTAATTTTGTAAATTGCAAATGAAAGGCACAGTATTCTTCTATTTGTAAAAAAAATTAACTTGCTATCTGCTTTATTTTCAGTCCTGCAACATTTTGAAAAATTAATTTTTCTTTTGCGAAAGCTGGATTGCAAAATTTATTTTGCAAAATCTGTTGAACCGATCTTAACTAAATTTGCAGTATTATTTTATCATATCACAAAGTTTTTCTGAGTGGAATATGAAGGTCCTAAGTTTAGCAGAAAAGTTTGAAAAACGTAAAATGCGATTACTTGTTTTTTTATGTGTTTTTTTGCAATTATTGCTATTTTGCAACAAGGGTAACAATTTTAAAAATTTTTAACCAATCTTATATTGTAGGAAATTTAATTAATCAACTTTTATTTTAGTACAACTTTTCTCGGAAGTGAATACTTTTAAAGTTATAATCAAAAACCAAAGAAAAAAATCGAATTTCTCCTTCATTATTTGACATTTTGATTATTTAAACAATGTTCCGGACCTTTTTGAGTGGGATGATAACTCAATTATTATTATATGGGCCAATTCCAAGCAATATCTGCAAAAAAATTAGAGTCACCTCTCAACGTCCATCCCAAAACAGATCCGCCCTGGACTACTAGGAAATAAACAAGATACGAGTATTCAGTGCTATAGAAAAGAATGTGTCGTAACAGTATGTCAAACATAAAATACTAAATCTAAAATATAATAGAAATGTCTACATGAACAAGAAAATAAGTATGTAAAAGACAGATATGGCTACAGCCCCGGCTGTATCGTCGACCCCGTTAGGTAAATTATTCCGATTCGATTTTTTTGCACAAACTTACTTAAAAAGAGGTCCTTATAACAAATCCACATGTTGCCAGACGGTACAGTGGTCGAAAAATGGCTTAAACAATTTTTTTTAACAAATTTATAAAAACAAGTTTTTTACCTCGGACAAATTTTTTTTATATCAATTTGGTAATTCAGAGCAAAAAAGGTCTCTTTCGATTTTTCTCTGAAATTTATTGTTACCGAGTTATACGGGATTTAAAATTTGAAAAATGCGAAAATTACCATATTCAAGGTTTCATAACTCGGTTAAAAATTATTATTTTGAAAGTCATAAAGTCACCAAATCAACCTTAAAGCCGCCCATACAAAACCATAAAGAAATATTTTTCATTATTTTATTACTAAGCTGTTATTTTTATTTCGATACATTTTTGGCAAAGTAACGTAAGTGACATTTTTGGCGAAAATCATGTTTTTTCATTAAACTAACTCTATTAGTGTTTAGAAGGTACTGCCAAAGTGTAGTAAGCCTAGAATTACTTTAAACCTTTTTTTTTAATATCTTAAAAACGTATGTCCAGAATTGTTTTAATCATACCCGCAAAAGAAACGCAACTTTAGCACTATTTCCATAATAATAACGTAAGCAAACGTCGTTTACCGCCATAATAACGTAAGTACCGGTCGAATTCTGTTACTTACGTCAGATTTTCGCAGTCAGTGTTTGGCTTACGACAGTGACAGATTCGTGCTACAATCGACTAAATTATTGATTTTAGGTAAGTTATAACGAAAAACATGTATTTGTAGTTATTTCAAAAAACTCTAAAACCTTAACTAACATTATGAACCTGTAAAACTCCATTTCATATTTAATTTCGTTTATTTATTACAAATTATTTTGACATAACCTAAAAAAAATTCGGTTGAATTGTTTGTTAAAAAATCTTTGTAAATTTTGATATAAAATATAAACTGTTTGTGAAAAAAATAAGTTTAAAATTGTAAAATAATTAATTTGAACTCTTGTATCTAGAAAACGGTTAGAAATAAAGAAATACCACTTGCATGTTTCTATTGTGATTTGCATAGAATAGTGCAGTCACTGAAGGTTTTTACCTCCGATTTCATTGAGGCTTCATCGATTTTCATGAACATTGGTGAGTAGTTAGAGGATACCTCAAGGAATAAAGGTGACATGATGCAAACTTGCGCTTTTACCCTGAGGGTGGATGCTACCCCTTCTCGGGGGTGAAATTATTTTATTAAAAATGATACCATAAGTCGATAGAGGGACAAATTCTAAGCCAAATTTGTTATATAACGTTATTAAAATAAATCAATACATTTTGAATTATTAAATAAATATCAAAGATTTTATTTATTCGTAAAAAATGCCTGTTTTAAAAGTTGTTTTTCACGTATAACTCAAAAACTATAAGCTTTTACAAAAAACTTACTATTGACGAAATTGAAGATAATAAAAAACTAAATACACACCCCTTACATAAAGAACTAAACTAACGTTAATTCAAAGTGGGTTCTGGGTAATTGAGTGTATATTATTTTCGACGAGTACTCAAATCTAAGCATTCAAGCTTAAATAACGGGAAAACAATGCACTTTATAAAATCTGCAAAGCACTTGTCAAAGTACAATACCTATCAAATGAGCTGCAGAAGAAGTTGATAGCTTCGAAATTAAGCAAGTTATGATGAAAAGAAGAGAACCCTTTCGAATTTTTTAGAAAAAAGTTTATTAAGAACACTTGTTTAGAACTGAATTTTATTTACCATTTATGCCTTACCGACACTTGATCAGTGCCTAGATATTTTTAAGCTAAACTACTGTTAATAAACTACAAATAAAAAAATGAATACGTAATTGCAGATTATCCTAAAGTGTTTGTTTTTTTAAGGTCGAAAGCGACAAGAAAAGGTCGTTTGTAAAATTTATAAGCAACTGCTTCCAATATCCGAATTGAAAAAAAGGGATCTGGAAAAACTGCAAAAATAATGTCATACCTGCCAGGTTTCATGATGAATATTTTAAATTAAAATGTAAGTCTTCTCTTCAAGATGAGTTAGCAGAAACTGATGCAGAGGATGACACTGATGATGAAGCCTCCAAAACTTAATAAAAAATATTATGTATTTAGTTTATTATGTATTTACTAGCCAGAATTTAATATTTCCTTTAGTTTTTTTTTCATTTAGCTATATAAATTCAACTTATAAATATTGGCGATATCATTTTAAAGTCTTCTACTTTAAAATATATATATACGTCTGAATTGCCAATATAAATGAGTCAGATTAAATAAATTATTAGAAGAGTTTTTTTACTTAGCAACAACATTTTTGTTTATTTTAATAGTATTTTGTATTTTGACAACGGAACCCGATTTGGGCTTCGAAACGTTAATAAAATTATTTTTTCAATTTAATTGTGGCTTATCTCCCACTAAATAGTTAATCATAAAAATGCCACAAGGAAATAGCTTCAGAACAATATATAAATTCATTTAAATAAATATCAGATTGTTGTAACGTTATTATAATAAACGATTGTTTGTAATTCTTTCCAAATTACTTTAACTGCAACAATTTCCCGCCAAAGTGACGTATGTGTGTGCTTACGTTACATTTTTTATCAAGACTCAAGATTTTAGAACCCGTAAAATAACTTAAGTATCAATTAACCTCTAAAACTATACAAAAACTTTAAAAAATATTGTTCTTTATTAAACTGTAGACCTCAAAAAACACCCTGGTAAATTTTGTATAATTTAAATAAGCTTAACCAGGTTAAATTAAAAACGTGGTTTTTCTACAAAAACGTTTTTGGTGACTTACGTTACTATGCCAAAAGTGTATGGATTTATTAACAATAAGCGCTAAGAGCGTATTGAGGCGGCCGTAAATGTGAAAGAACATATAGAAGAACACTGCCCCTTTCATTTGCAATTTGCAAAATTAAAATCGATTAATTAGTTTGGCGTCAGGAATTTTTTTAAATAAATATTAATTTTTTTGCTTATAAACAAATAAAATATCTTTTAAACTAGGTACGCAATAAAATCAAATTTATAAAAGCTCATTGGAAAGGTCTTTAATAACGCTTCTTTAAAAAAAAGTTAGTAGTTTTCGAGATAGACTTTCAAAGTTGAGTGCCATTTTACAACAAAAGTATAAACAATAGGTGAATTTTTCTTGGGCTAAAATGTTTGTCATTTGAAGCTCTTTCTATGTACACACTTTCATAATGTTTGAAAATCACAGACACCTTAAAAAAATAATATACATATTTCGGATCAGTAAAAATACTAATTATTGAGCTGAGAAAAAAATGAAATCTAACTTTCAAATTAGAAACATAAAAAATTACATTATCTTGGGTTCTAGTGAAGCGATTTTTATCATTGTTTTTAAACTGATGTAACTCGCAGCGAAAATCACAAATTATAACGTATTGATAAAAAATTTTTCTACGAGCGTGCAAAAATGTCTACTTTCGCGCACGCATTTTAGTTTAGAAAGTTTCACTTTTCCGCACGCGTGTTACTTTTCCGCACGCGTGTTACTTTTCCGCACGCGGTTTTTACTTTTCCGCACGCGTGTTAATTTAGATATGTTAATATGGCCTTAAAGTAATTATAATACATGCAATAAACTAATATTTAGATATTATTTACTAATTTATTTCAAAATATCTTATTGTGTTCCTGTTTTAATGAAATTAACGCGACAATTCGATGAAATAAAATTATTTTGACATAATATTCGAAAGTCAAATCGGTAGACAATAACAGTCGTTTTGAATCATCGTCATGCAAACCAAGATCGTCGTCATGCTAACTAATTATATTGAAACTTTGGTTTTGACAACCTTGTCAAAGAATTAATTTGTGTATGTATTTTCATATTAATTGAATTAATTGATTAAAGATTTGGTAATTTTTTAAAGACTCTTAGAAAAAATATTGTTCCTAACTCTTGCAGAATGTCTCTTTTCCGCACTCGACTGCTGGCCGAACTCCCGCTTCGCGTCGTTCGGCAAACTGCAGTCGCGTGCGGAAAAGAATGACTTTCTGCACTTGTTAGAAAAATAACTATTAATTGTTAGTACATTTCGATATAAATGATAGTTATTTATATATTAAAAGCGAAAATTGATACATTATTGCTTGTCAGTAAGAGTAATATAATAATAATAGAGAAAACAGCTGGATTATACCTATTATCAAGATTTACGAATAATCGCGTGGCAAGAATAAAAAGTTGAACAAGAACAGTTCGATGAAATAAATATAAAAAGAGGAGTGAGACAAGGCTGTATACTATTGCTTTTATTTTTAAATTGTATTTAAAGGAACTATTTAAGGCAGCTTTAATGGATACAACCGAAGGTATTATTGTGCATGGCGTAAGCGTAAACAATGTTGGATATGCCTATGACACCTTAGTTAATTAGGAAGAAGACCTTCAAAGTCTAATGAAGAATATAAAGCAAACCTCTGATCAGTATGGATTAAAACACGATGTTAAGAAAACTAACTAATATATCATAGTTAGCAAACAAAATGTAGAGGATGATGGTATAAAATAAAACATGATGTTTAACGTCTACTCTGAGGTAATATTTGAGAACGCTTTATTGCACTCTTTAGAAGGAATCAGGATAAACGGTCAAAGAATAAATAACATCCGCTATGCAGATGACACGGTATTAATAACTGATTCGGACCATAGTCTGCAGATACTGTTGGATAGGGTTTCTGAGAGAAGTGAAAAAATGGGGATGAAGGTCAATACTGCGAAAACCAAAGTTATGAAAGTATCAAGGAACAAAAATTTACCTCTTCCAAATGTGAAACACCAACAGCTTGAATACGTAAGCGAATACAAATATCTTGGTTGCTGGTTCAACAATCAACTTGATTAAAAACAAGAAGTAAGGGCGAGAATAGAGATAGCCCGACAGGGGTTTATCAAAATGAAAAGCTTATTTTGTAACAGTAGCATTAGTATCAGCCTTAGATGTCGTTTTCTGCATTGCTATGTGTGATCAATACTTTTGTATGGAACGGAGGCCTGGACACTCAACACAACACTGATGAACAAGTTAGAAGCCTTTGAACTCTGGCTTTATAGAAGAATCTTGAAAATACCTTGGACAACCCACACCACCAACGAAGATGTTCTGAGGAGAATAGGTACAAATAGGAAACTGCTGAAAATCATTAAAGTCGGAAAAGTTAGCTACCTTGGACACATAATGAGAAACGAAAAGTACCGCCTCGCGCAACTGATCATCCAGGGTAAGATTGAAGGAGAACGGGGTCACGGTAGGCGCCAGATTTCATGGCTTAGAAATATCAGAGACTGGACCGCCCTTGATTTAACATCTTTGTTTAGAGCCGCATTGGACAGAGACAGATTTTCCAGTGTAGTCGCTAACCTCCACTAAAGGAGAAACCACCACAAGAAGAAGAAGATGGTATAAAAGTCGGATATGCCACACTAAATAGAGTAGAAAAACTCATGTATTTCTGCAGTAATATAAATGAGAACTGGGATGATCCAGCCTGTGAAATCAAAAATCGTATAGAACAAGCCCGACCTACTTTTGTCAAAATTAGAAACGTACTTTGCAACCACGATTTTAGTATTGACTTTCGCGTTTAAATGACATATTGCTATATCATAACAGTCCTACTCTAAGTGTGGAGTGGAAGCGTAGACTCTAATTGAGGCTTTGCTAAAAAGCTAGAAAGTCTTTGATATGTGGGTATACAGACGACTACTAAAAATAAGCTATGTCGATAGAGTTATAAATAAGGAGGTCCTTAGACTGCTGAACCAAACAACACAACTGGTCAACACAATAAAGAAATACGAGCTGAAATACCTCGCGTCATATTATGACACACCCTAAAAATATCATATTTAACGTCTGATGGTTCAGGAAAAAATCCAAGGTCAACGTAGTCCTGGTAGAAAAATTTAAGGCCATGGTACGGAAAATCGGCAAGATCATTATTCAGAGCTGCTGTCAATAAAGTCACTATAGCGAATATGCTAGCCAACATGATATCCAACGATCGATAACGGTCATGGAACTAGAAGCAGAAGAAGAATAAGAGGGTTTGGAGAATCTAGTTATTTTCCATACACGAACATCCTTCCACTTTAGTTCATTTGACTTGTAGAATTTGTTTCCTGTTTTTTCGAGACATGCACAAGCGATCCATTCACAAGAATATAGCTTTACTCGAAAATTCCAAAATATTTCATATGGAATGCATCATTCGAAAAATTTCAACGTCATAAACAAGGGAGTCTGTAGCGTCAGACGTAAATATACATTTAACCGATGCATTGGGGCGCATTTATACAGTTCATCAATCGAGAATTCTGTCAATGTTTACATTTACAAGAGGATGATGTTCATTGGGATTACACACTCGGTGATACTGTTATTTCGTCTACTTCGCTTAAAATTTGATAATTATGTGTCATAATAATTTCAACCTGCATTCCATCGATCTCATATAATTTGTGGAATGAATATAAAAAGACTATGGCTAACGACATTCTGCAACTGCATAGTACGGATGGGAAAAACCTACCGGTTTTAACCTAAAACCGGTTTTTTTACTTCGCAATAACCGGTTTTACCGGTTGTTTTTTTGTCCAGGTTATAACCCGTTTTTCTTTTTAAAGTAAGAACCGGTTATTAGGTTTTTACGGTGATTAGGATTAGGTTTGGTATTATTTTGGATCCCAATTATAATTATTATTCTCAAGTAATTATTAAAAACAAAACCACAATTCCAATTTTATTTTATAAATACAGAAGCAAACTGAAAGTGCAGACTCACATCAGCCAGAAACAATAATTAAAAAAGTGTTATTATAATATTTCGTTGAAAAGGTATTTGTAATCATAATATTTACATAAGAAGTGATCTGGTTGAAGTAGACGCAACCATCATCGATTTTTCACACTTGATTCTTGATATTGAAAGTGGGTGAATGACCTTTTCTGATTACCAAAAATAATGTTCTGACTATGAATATCGAATTACCGATTACGAATACGAATCTACAAGGATTTCCCTACGTTTTCAAAACGATACACCCATACAGGAAGTATTAAATGAGTTAAAATGTACCTATAATACCTATTATACAAATATACAAAAAAGAGAAAAGAAAGTGGATGTATTAAAATGAGAAATGAGCACTACATAATTTTTGGAGGTGTTAATGAGTCAGAACGTGCGAGGGCAGGAGTTGCCCTAATGGTTCACAGAAATGAGCATAAAAATATCACCAGATGGAAAAATATTTCGGAACGACTCCTTAGAATAGATCTCAGTAAAAACGAGAAGACAACAATTATTGTAGGGTATGGACCGTTGGAAAATGAAGCCAAGGAACTCAAAGACAGCTTCTGGGAACAATTGCAGGACGAAATGGACCAAATAAGTCATAAGGTCATAATAGTAGGCGATTTTAATGGGCGAGTAGGGTCAAGCAATGAATATGACTACCCTCTAGGACCATATGGAGAAATAGTCAGGAATAATAATGGACAAAGAGTTATCAAGTTTTGCACCATGAATGATATGCAAGTTAGTAACACATTTTTTCAACACAAAGAGATTCATAAATACACACGAGTGATGGATTCGCGGAACGAAAAATCCGTTATTGACCTAGTATTAGTACAGAACAAATATAAAAATGAAATAGCGGACGTTCGTGTTAAAAGAGGTTATGAGATCAGTTCAGATCATTTTCTCGTTGAAGCTAAAATAAAGACAAGGAGAGAACAGACATTTAATATTAAAAATGAAGAAAATCGCTATGAACAACCAAGTATTAAAGTATACAAACTTCAGTCTGAAAATATTAGAAAAGAATACTGTCGTAAATTAAATGAAGAAATACGAAAAACGAATTGGAAAAATAAGGAGGATATAGAAATATTATGGAATATTTTTAAGAAGCTGGTGTATGCAACTGGGAGTAAAGTATGTGGTGTAACGAAAGGAAGATATCTGAAAGGTACAGCTTGGTGGAATAATGACATAAAATTGGAAGTTTCGAAGAAGAAAAAATTGTGGAAAAAGTATATAAGTAATAAAAGTGAAGGTAATTATCAAGAATATAAGGAACAGAGAATAATGGTTAAAAATAAAATTAAAGAAGCTAAGAATCGTCAATGGGAAGAATTTGGAAATAAAATGGAAAGTGACAGTAGGGGTAACGCGAAGTTGCTCTAGAGGACCCTAAGAAACCTAAGACAAAAGAAATCAAACGGAGTAACAGGTTTAGAGGACAAAGATGGTAACATATTATTAAAAAATGAAGAGATTACCGAAAGATGGCGAGAACATTTTATGGAATTATTAATGGGAGACAACAACGAAATAGAAAATGATAGGGAGGAGTACAATTTAAATGAACAACAAGATAATGATGACATAACATACGAAGAATATAGGGAAGCAATTTTAAAATTAAAAAATGGCAAGGCTGCAGGACACGATAATATTAAGGCTGAGCTAATTAAATATATGGAAGGAGAAGGATTACGCTTACTATGGAAAATCATAAGGAGCTGCTCGCATACCGGATGCATACCTAGAGACTGGACTCTTGCCGCTATTCTACCATTACACAAAAAAGGTGATAAACATAAGTGTTCTAACTACAGGGGAATATCATTGTTGGTAGTTGCTAGTAAAATCTACGAAATAATACTAGAAAAAAAAGCTGCGAGAAAATATCGAGGCCACACTGGATGACAGCCAATGCAGCTTTAGGCCAGGGCGAGGTACAACCGATCTCATATTCACGGTGAGACAGTTAACAGAAAAAGCCCTACAACATAACAGTAAGTTGTTTCTATGTTTTGTGGACTTGGAAAAAGCATTTGATCGGGCGCCACGTAACAAGATCTGGGAAATATTAAACCGTAGAAATGTGAAACCGAAGTTAATCCAAGCAATAAAGAGTATATATAAATGTACACGTAATAATGTAAGAACGAAAAAATCGCTCATCTCTAGAATTCTACACAAGGACAGGTGTAAGACAAGGTGGTGTTCTGAGTCCTTTGTTATTCATCACTCTAATGGACGAAATTGCAAAAGAATGCAGGGGTAAGATAAAAAGAACTAGGGTAGGGGTGTATAAACTTCAACAAGTTCACGTGTCAGAGTTGATATATGCCGATGACCTGGTAATTGTGGCAAAATCAGAAAAAGACTTGCAAGTGAATGTAAATGTTTGGAATGAAGCCTTTAAGAAATTTGGGATGAAAATAAATATTGAAAAAACAGAAGCTTTAGTAATATCGAAAACTCAAGAAAATATAAATGTAAAGCTGAATAATGAGACCATTACACAAGTAGAGGACTTCAAGTATTTAGGATCAATAATGAATGGACAAGGAAATATAGAACCAGAAATAAACTGCAGGGTAATGAGTGCAACAAAATTGTACTATGCACTAAATAAAAGTTTTATTAGAAAGAAAGAAGTAAGCCTGAAAACAAAAATGAAAGTTTTCCAAACTGTATACGAGCCGGTGCTACTCTACGGTAGTGAAACGTGGACAATGAATAACAACATCCGTAGTAAAATTCAAGCATGCGAAATGCGATATTTACGTGCGGTATCCGGAGTGATCAGACGTGATCGTATAAGAAATGAAGACATACGTGAAAGCTGCGGTATTGGAAGGACCTTAGACAGACTTGAAACGAAACAGTTATCGTGGTTCGGACATATGACGAGAATGGGTGAAGGTAGAACTGTAAAGAGGGTATGGAAAGCGGCATCCGACAACAAACGAAGAAGAGGCAGGCCAGCAAGAACGTGGAACGCAGATATTGGAAAGGCTTGCGTAAAAAGGAATATTGGGTGGAGAGAAGCAGAACGACTAGCTACTGACCGAAAGGCATGGAGACGTCTGATTTCTCCACTTACCTCGATACTGTTAAGGTACAAGAGGACGGCTTAAGTAAGTAAGTAAGTAAAAACCGGTTATTAGGTTTTTACGGTGATTAAGATTAGGTTTGGTATTATTTTGGATCCCAATCATCATTATTATTCTCAAGTAATTATTAAAAACAAAACCATAATTCAAATTTTATTTTATAAATACGAGTACAGAAGCAAACTGAAAGTGCAGACTCACATCAGCCAGAAACAATAATTAAAAAAGTGGTATTATAATGTTTCGTTGAAAAGGTATTTGTAATCATAATATTTACATAAGAAGTGATCTGGTTGAAGTAGACGCAACCATCATCGATTTTTTCCACTTGATTCTTGATATTGAAAGTGGGTGAATGACCTTTTCTGATTACCAAAAATAATGTTCTGACTATGAATATCGAATTACCGATTACGAATACGAATCTACAAGGATTTCCCGACGTTTTCAAAACGATAAACCCATACAGGAAGTATTAAATGAGTTAAAATGTACCTATAATACCTATTATACAAATATACAAACGTGTTAAAAGAAATGCATGATAAATTTTTTTGATGGTAGTAAAAATAAAAGATAAATTGCATTATCCAATTTATTTTTAAGTAAAATATTTATGTTGATATTACTTTTTTTTTAAATCCCATTGTTACAACCCTGTAACTCAATAGATCCAGGAGGTGGAAGGTGACGCATTAGGAACTTATAAATAGAGGTGTTTGTCATTTTATTATTCAGTTTTCGAAGTTTGTAGATTTGTTTGTACTAAGAACTTGTAATTAAAAAAATAAAATTGTTTTTTAAAAAAGCGTTTTCCCGTTCGAAAACCATATTTGGCGCAGTCAGTAGGATTTTCCGAAAATTACATAGTGCTTCAAGTTAACCTTTGCTAAAGTAGTGTAATTTTTCGTTTCTACGATTAATCGGAAGAATCCAGTTTTTGGTGCAGCAACGTCTTCGAAACTCAACCCCAGGGACCCGGAACAAGAATTGTCCGACTCCTATTGGAACTTCAGGGACCAGGAACGAACATAGTCCAGATCCTATTGAAAATACCACGCCAGGGACCAAGAACAAGAATTGTCTTCATCCTATTGGTACCAGAGATTCAGCCAGCAGTGCAATGAAAATTTTTATGTAAGTGCTTCCTTCTATTTTTCCTAATTTTTCCATATATATTTTTATTATATTTTTGATTCGCTGTGGACGACATTTTTTAAAGATATTTTCACAGACATTTTTACGATATTTTTAAAGATATTTTTGAAAAAGATATATTAAACATTGACTAAAGATTTTTTCACGATTTACTTAATATTTTATTTTTAATTTATTTTTATATTTACTGAAGTTTTTCTAATTGAAATATTTATTGTATTTTTATTATTTTATTAAAAACTAAAAATGGCTCAAACAAATTTTCAACTAGTAAAATATCAAGCTGATAACATTCCTACTTTTGATGGCAACGCGAAACAATTAAATAGATTTATAAAATCATGCGAAAATTTTATAAATAATCACAGTAGAGAAGATGCCAATAATCCCATTAACATTTGTATTTTTGACACTATTTTAAGTAAACTAATAGGTAGAGCAGCCGACATAATTGCCTCAAGAACTGAACTAGACACTTGGGCAAAAGTTAAAGATAGTCTAATAGTTACTTTTTCGGACCAAAGATCGATTGATTGTTTAGTCCAAGACATTATTTCAATGAAACCCGAAAGAAATGAATCTCCCCAAAATTTCGGTTTGCGAATTCAAGACGCACGTAGCCTCCTATGTTCTAAAATAAATCTTTCAGATGATACATTAGAAGTGAAACTTTTAAAAATCGAACAATATGAAGACCTTTGTCTCAAAACTTTCATAAATGGATTAAATTATCATATGCAATTAGTCGTAAGACTTAAGAACCCAGATTCAATTGAACAAGCTATGGCATTCGCCAAAGAAGAAGAAAATTTCCTTAATTACAAAAATCGAAATAATAATTCTAGACCTTCTAATTTTAACAATACCCGTTCTAATAATAATACTCCAAGAAATTTAAATAATAATTTTCCAAACAGAAATAATTTGCAAAATAATTTTTCTAGTAATAATTACCAAAATCGTCCTTTTTATAATTCAAATTTTCAGCCTAGATATAATAATAATAATTTTCAAAATCGCCCTAATTTTTCTAATAATGGTTTTAATCCACCTAATAGACAATTTTCTAGACCATTTTCTAACGTATTTCGAAATCAGCCTTCTAATCAAACCCAAAATATCCGAAACAGAATATACCCTGAGCCAATGGATACATCATCCGATAATTTTAGTTTAAGAAGTAATTTCAGAAACGATCGCCGTGATCGTCGTCCTCCACAACAAAATAATTTATATAATCATGATGTAAGAAACGCAAATACAAGAAACTATAATAATTTAAGAAATGATGAATTGAATAGAAATAACGATAATCAGAATCATATTAGGCGCAGAAGAAATAGTGAAAATTTTCAAGAAATAGCCTCAACAAGTACAGTAACATAAATTTTAATGCAGTTAAAGAATATTATAAACTACCAAAAATAATTATTCCCGAAATAAATGCTACTTTTTTAATTGACACAGGTTCAGAACAAAGTTTTTTCAGACCAGATTTAGCAAATGAACTTTTTTCAAAATATATAGTTCCCGAACAATTTTCTGTGCAAACTGCACATAATACTACGTTTCACAATGAAACTATGACAATTCCAATATTCCCTTGTTTTAAAAATCCTGAATTTCACAAATTTTACCTTTTTGATTTTTCTCCCAATTTTGATGGCTTGCTAGGATGTAACTTTTTATCCCAAGTCCATGCTACATTAGATTTTCAGAATTTTATTCTAAAGACTCCAATTACCGAACTTCCAATATTTTTTGTATCTCAAGATCCAAAGAAACAGAAATATTTCAAACCCAGTCAAATAACTATTCCACCCAGAACGTCTCAAAAAGTAAAAATTCCAGTTAATAGAAGATCTGGTACAGCAATTTTAAATTATATGAAAATCGGAGATGCAGAAATTCCCACATGTTTAATAAATATTAATAATCATTACGCTTATACTATGATAAATAATTTAGCAGAAACTCCAACGGAAATAAAATTTATAGAACCTTTTGATGTCGAATATATACAAGAAGAAAATTTAAATACTATACACTCTTATCATATAGAAGAAATGGATATTGATGAAAATGAACTAGATTATATACAAAAGGAAAATTTAAAGAAACTAAGACTTAACCACTGCAATGAAGAAGAATATGAAGCAATAAATAAATTATGTTATGAATTTAGAGATATTTTTTATATAGAAGGAACGCCATTGAGTTTTACGAATGAAATAAAACATAAAATAGAATTAATAAATGATACGCCAGTATATACAAGAAATTATAGATACCCAGAAGTATATAAAAAAGAAGTCAGTAGACAAATAAATGATATGTTAAAAAACGGAATTATACAAGATTCCAACTCTCCCTTCAATTCACCGATATGGGTGATAGAAAAGAAAATGGACGCAAGTAATCAGAAAAAATATAGAATAGTAATAGACTATAGAAAACTAAATGAAAATACAGTAGAAAATAAATTTCCCTTGCCACTTATAGATAACATTCTAGATGGACTAGGAAGAGCCCAATATTTTTCTACTTTAGACTTAGCAAATGGATTTCATCAAATAGAAATGGAACCAGCAGATATACCAAAAACGGCATTCTCAACAGAAACAGGACATTATGAATTTTTACGTATGCCATTTGGATTAAAAAATGCCCCAGCTACTTTCCAAAAAGTCATGAACAATGTTTTAAGAGGATTTCAAAATGAAATATGTTATGTATATTTAGACGATATAATAGTTTTTTCCTCATCTTTGCAAGAACATATAAAAAGATTAAAGTTAATTTTTGAACGATTAAGGCAGTCAAATTTAAAGATACAAATAGACAAATCAGAATTTTTAAGATCAGAAGTCGCATATTTAGGACATGTTATAACAAAAAACGGTGTACTACCAAACCCAGATAAAATAAAAGCAGTCAAGAATTTTCCAATACCCACTACTCAAAAAGAAATAAAGTCTTTCCTAGGTTTAGCAGGATATTATAGACGTTTTATTCAAAATTTTGCAAAAATAGCAAAACCTTTAACTATGTGTCTTAAGAAAAATGCCAAAGTTATTCATTCTCCAGAATTTATTCAGTCATTTAAGCATCTCAAAGACGTTTTAATTAATGCTCCAATTCTAAGATACCCAGATTTTTCTAAACCATTTATTTTAACCACGGACGCTTCAAATGTTGCCTTAGGTGCAATTCTTTCGCAGGGTACAGTTCCAAAAGACCTACCCGTAGCTTATGCATCACGAACCCTAAATCAAACTGAGCAAAAATACTCAACAATTGAAAAAGAACTTTTAGCCATTGTATGGGCATGTAAAACATTTAGACCTTATTTATATGGTAGAAAATTCGAAATATTATGTGACCACCGACCTTTAATTTGGTTATTTAATTTAAAAGAACCCAACTCCAAATTATTAAGATGGAGATTAAAATTAGAAGAATTTAACTATACTATTAAATATAAACCCGGAAAAAATAATATTGCTGATCCTTTAAGTCGAATAAATTTAAACGCACTTGAAACAGAATCAGATGTAGTAAACAACGCAGGAGATATAGATCTTGATATAGAAGAATTTTTAGCTGAAATTAATCCTGACTTTGTTGTTGACGAAAGTCTCTTAAATGAAACCATGCAAATGCTTAATAATAATGAGCCTATTCAAAACCCACAAATAGATGAAACAGCAAACAGATTACAAAATACGAATCAAAACGAAGACAATGATAATTCTTCAAGTACAGAAACTGCCCATAGTGCAGAATCTTCGCAAAACAATTTCTCCTTGTTAGATGAAATAATAAACAATAAGCCATATCAACTTATAATAAAAAGAAGTCCTTATCCCGCATATTTAAAACGAGACGTAGAGAAATTTGAAAATAATAATATCATTCATGCAACCATATCAGCAGACGCAGAGATAGTAACGCAATTTTTAAAAGAAAATGTATGCAAAAATACATTATACGTGTACTTTTTATCTCAAGAATTACGACCTATATTTCAGGAAGTATGGAGAAAATACTTTACCAAATTAAAACTTATAGAGTGTACCAAATTAGTTAATAATGTTTTACCGGAAGAAAGAATACAATTAATTAAATATAAACACGAAGGAAAAACTAATCACAGAGGAATCGACGAAACTTTAAAAGCCTTAAAATTAAATTATTATTGGAAATCAATGAGAAAAGACATAGCAAAATATATTAATGAATGTGAAATATGCCAGAAGACAAAGTATAAATTCATTTAATAATGTAATCAGTAATATATCACACAATCAAATAATTTTAAAATCCAAAATTGAAACTATTGAGAAGAAAATAGCTCTACTAGATAACAATGTATTTAACTATATGCAGTCATTCATGATAATCAATCAGATAACTTTATTATACCAAACTATTTATGATATTTTCGAAAAGATAGAAACCGCAATTTCTTTTGCCAAAATAAATACTTTGCATAACTCAATTGTAAATCCTATAGAACTTTTAGAGGAAATAAATAAAGCAAAAATGCAAACAAAGTCAATACTAATGCCTTTTGAGCCAGTTTTAGAAAATGTGCTTAAATATGAAAAGATAATAAATATTAAAAGTTACTCAGTAAATTCAGTAATAACATTTATACTAGAGATCCCATTAGTGGAATCAGAAATATATGATTATTATCAATTATTTCCTGTTCCTACCCATATGAATTTATCCAAGTATTTTATACACCTTCCTTATAAACCATTCCTCGCACTTAACGATATCAGTTATATATACATGGACAATTTGTGCATAAATATAGACTCAGATGAATATATATGCAAAAGACATAATAAGTTTTTAATCAGTGAAAAAGCCCCTTGTGCAGTGCAATTAATAAACTATAAATCTAATCTTTTTACGTGTCAACCTTTTGAAGTAAGAATAAATAAGATAGAGTCCACCAGAGTCCAAGATGGAAAATGGATCATCACAGTGCCTGAAGCAGAATTAGCCATTATTGAGTGTCCAAACTCAAAAGAAAATATACCAGTTCACGGTAGCTATTTATTAGAGTCAATGCCTGAGTGCCAAATAAAAATTAAAAACGAGATTTTCAGAACAGAGAAAAAGAATAGAATAAATTTCGTTAAAATAAATCTTCCTAAAATTAATCCTTCAATTAATATTTTCCAAAATAATACTATCGATTTTTCACCAATGAACCTTAACACAATTAACCTTAAAGAAACTAGAGAAATTCAAGAAAAGTTAAAGGCACAAAAAGAGAATTTAGAAGACATTAATACGACGATATATTATAGACGAACAAGTTTTTGGACAATTTTCATTTATATAATAATTTTTATTTTAATATTGTATTGTTTATTTAAATATTGCAACAAAGTTCGTCTAAGAATAAAAGAAAGAAGAAACGAAGAGGACCCCGAGAGCAGAAAAGCAGAGCATCCCTTATTCGTTGTGTAAGAAGCACATTCCAAGGATATGCTTCTTTCTGAGGGTGGAGGTGTTACAACCCTGTAACTCAATAGATCCAGGAGGTGGAAGGTGACGCATTAGGAACTTATAAATAGAGGTGTTTGTCATTTTATTATTCAGTTTTCGAAGTTTGTAGATTTGTTTGTACTAAGAACTTGTAATTAAAAAAATAAAATTGTTTTTTAAAAAAGCGTTTTCCCGTTCGAAAACCATATTTCCATTTGAAAGAGTCTGGGAAATTTTTTATAGGTTGAAATGGTTGGGTTAAATTGAATATTATTGAAATATGTATATATTAATCTTACGCTATATTATATTTAATAATAATCAATAAATATATAATAATAATAAAATAATAAATAAATATAATAATTAATAGAATAAAATGGTTTTATTAAACATTGTGTTTTATTTATATTGATATTGATGTTCTTTCGATAGTACTAATTCTAATCATATTGATATCGAGTATCGAGTCGAGTGGAGTATCGCAAACTAAAGTGCATTGTAAATGTAACATTGTTACCTATTGGATTAAAAAACCAAAAACCGGTTTTTGGAAAAACCGTTTTTTTTTTGGCCGGTTATAACCGCCAGTTTAAACCGTAAGCAAAAAAAACCGGTATACCCGAAAACCGGAGTTTTGTCAAAAACCGCCATCCCTACGCATAGAGTACGTTCAATAGCGACAAATATCTAGAACTTGAAAATTGTTCAAAAATTCACAATGAAGTTTTGATATCTTTTGGAGAATTTGTGAATTATACTGTTTGGCAGGATGTTGATATTATTTGGAATGAAAATTACTGTTACTTTTAAATTAGCAGAAAAAAACAAATTATGATACGATAATGAAAACAGGAAATGACCAGCAGGAAGCACTCTGTAGATTACTTTCAGTAATGGCATGTCAAATGTTCTGCCGTGTCCTTCTTGGGCGTCGCCTTCTTCGCTGCACTAGCCTCAGATTGCTATGCAGTAAGATCTGTTTCAAACAAAATCTATAAAGTATCTTCCAAAATAACAAATTTCGAGTCTTATCATAAATTTCTTTGTTAGAGTCTTATCTTCGATATGGTCTTCTTTTATTGGGTTCTTGTACAGTCGCCAAACGCGATGATATTTTTAGATTACAAAAAAGAGCAATAAGGTATCTGTTTGGCCTCAGAAGAATAACACAGTGCAGAAGCTACTTCAAAAATCACGGGATTTTAACACTTTTTTCGTTATAAATTTTAGAAACTGTTTGCTTAATTCGTAAGCACCTACATGTATTTCCAATAAGACTTAATTATAACTGCTCCACCAGCAATTCAACTTTGGATATCTATTTACTAATTCGGTTCACTTAGATAGTAAAATAATCTATATTATTATATTCTGCAAAAAACTATAACACCACATCCCTTTACAACTTAAATCTGCAACATCTTTTCCCAAGTTCCGTAAAATGACAAAAGCATCTATCTGAAAAAACTTATTCTGTAGAAGAGTTTGTTTATGAATAACTAAGAAATAATTACAGTACCTACCCTTATGTTCAAGTAGTACTTTTATCTAAATTTGGGTGTCATACGCAACTGTTTAAACTTATTAATTCGTAAGGTTGCTTATTAAATTGGCAATTTATTTAAATTTTTCAATAGATGGTTTTTGATTTATTTCATTATCTTTTTTTTTTTTTTTTTTTATTTACACAAATAAACCCGCATCAACCCTAAGGGTTATTAGCGGGGGGACATACACAAACAATAAGATACATATTATTATATAAAAATGCTTTACAATCTGGTGTATTGTTTAGTCATTTTGAGATAATTTAACAAGGAGTTTAGGTTTGAAGTCAGTACACTTTTAATATTGTCACTAAGAGCACACGCGATCCTTTCTTTCTGGTACACTGGACACTCGATAATTATATGTTTCACTGTCAGTTGCGTGTTGCAATTGGTACACATCGGAGCGGCCTCCTTGTTGAAGATATGCTTGTGTGTTAGTAACGTATGTCCTATTCGGAGTCGGTTGATGATGACTTGGTCTTTTCTATTACTTGGTAACATGAGTTTAGTTCCTACTTGACTTAGGCATTCTTT
This sequence comes from Diabrotica virgifera virgifera, assembly GCF_917563875.1. Taxonomy (NCBI): domain Eukaryota; kingdom Metazoa; phylum Arthropoda; class Insecta; order Coleoptera; family Chrysomelidae; genus Diabrotica; species Diabrotica virgifera. The sequence goes on from NC_065445.1 coordinate 215,839,359, forward strand.
TAGTTTGTTGTTAGTCTGATCCCAAGTAGTTTGCCACGTTCTGTGGACATGACCTTTGATATTTACTTTGTGATCAGTCCAAGGTATTTGATCTGTGATAGAAATACTTTGGTCGGTAGTTGCATTGCTTGCTAGAGAGTCCACTTCCTCGTTGCCAATTATTCCCATATGGGAAGGTACCCAGATGAAGAAAATATCTTTCTGTTGATTCTGTAGATAAGATAATTCTTCTTTGATTTTGAGAAGAATAGCGTGAGTTGTATACAGCTGTTTTATCCCAAGTAATGCGCTCATTGAATCGGTGATAATCACAAATTTGCTTTCATGGATAGAACCACATTTTTTCATTGCCTGGTGAATTGCTGTAAGTTCTCCGGTATATATACAACAATTTGTTGGGATTCGTACGGTAGACTTGATGTTTCCGCAGATATAAGCTGCAGCATGTCCTTCATCACATTTGGAAGCATCAGTGAAGATTCGATGAGTTGTTGGGTATTTGGAAATTAAATTTTTAAAAGCTTGCTGGATAAGGAAAGGATGTGTGGAATGTTTAGGGAGATCTTTTAGAGACATATCTATTTTTGGAGGTTTGATCATCCAGGGAGGAAAATTTACATGAATGGGTATAGTGAGACTGAACTGTTCTAAATTAAAACCAATACGTTTTGTTCGCTCAGGAAATGGTAGCATATTTCTTGCAATGTTTTCGTAATGATCAGAAGATATATTTGTTCTGTAGAATATTGTTGAGTAGGTTACGTTGCTTTTGTTTGCTGAAATTCTGGCAACGTAATTCAGCGATAGAAGTTGCCTTCGTTGGCTTAAAGGGAGTTCATTAGCCAGAACTTGTAAACTACTTACTGGACTAGTTCTTGTGGCACCTAAAACCAATCTCAAGCACGTATTTTGAATGTAGTCAAGTTTTTTTAAAGATGTTTTGTTAGCAGTATCGTAGCATAAACAGCCGTAGTCTAATTTACTTCTTATTAATGATCTATATAGATTAAGTAAAGTTGTTGTATCAGCCCCCCAAGAGGTATTTGACAGCATTTTTAGTAGGTTAATTCTGGATTGGCAAGAACGTTGCAGATTCGTTACGTGGTTTTTCCATTTTAAGTCACGTTCAAAAGAAAGTCCTAAGAAATTTATTTCTTCTGACTGCTTCAGCATAACTCCGTTAAGTGTTAATTGAATATTAGGATAGTCTTTCCTTTTGCTAAAAATTAAATAACGTGTTTTTTCGCCAGAAAATATAAAACCCGTGTTTTGCGACCAGTTTTCAATTGTATGTAAGGCCGTTTGCAATATATGTGATCCCAGAGTTACATTATTTGTTTTTAGATAAATGACTAAGTCGTCTGCATATAGGCTAGTAAATACAGGCAGCTTTATTTGATGTATAATACTATTTATTGCAATCAGAAAGAGTGTAGGACTTAGAGTAGATCCTTGTGGAGTGCCATTTTGCAGTACTCGTCTGGAAGATGTGAATCCATTGGCTCTAACTCGAAAAGTTCGTGTTTCTAGAAAATTTTTAATAAACGACAACATATGCCCTTGGACATTCCATTCTTGAAGTGTTTTTAGTATAAGATGTCTCCATGTTGTGTCAAAAGCTTTTCTTATGTCAAAAAATACGGCAATAAGTTTTTGATTGTGCAGAAAAGATTCATGTACAGCTGATTCAAGGGTTATTAGATTGTCTGTTGTGGATCTACCCGTACGAAATCCACTTTGTCTGATACTTATTAGGTTATTGTTTTCGAGATACCATTTAAGACGATAATTAAGGATTTTTTCTAAAAGTTTGCAGGTACAGCAAGTAAGTGAGATTGGACGATAGGAATTTGGATCGTCTTTTGGTTTATTATATTTAAGGATTGGAATTATAGTTGCTTGCGACCATAGATCAGGAAAGTCGTGCTGAATGAAAATATTATTAAAAATATCAACTAATATTAGTTTTGCATTTAGAGGAAGATTTCGTAAGAAAAGAGGGTGGATATCATCAGGTCCTGGCGTCGAATTTTTTGCGCTTAAACAAAATTCTAATTCTTGAAGACTTATGGGTTTGTTTATTGGATTGTCGCTCTCGGTGATTTGTATATTTGACGATTCCATTAGATTTTTATATTCTAAAAAAGATATGCTATAGTTGGAATCACTAGAATTAAGTTCATATATATCTGCTAGTATCTCTGGAATAGCTACCTTGTTTGAATGCATTTGGTTATTGTATGATAGCGTATCTATGCCTCGGAAGTATTTTGTTCCTTTTATTCTGCGTACTTTGTTCCATATGTCGCCTATGGGAGTGGAAGGATTTATTGAAGCCACATACTTTTTCCAACTGTCTCGTTTTCCTTTCTTGATCAATTGTCTGCTTTTTGCTCTGAGATTTTTAAAAATTATAAGGTTATCGTTAGTTTTATGTTTCTTATAAACGTTGAAAGCGTGTTTAGACAAAGTAAGTGCTTGCGCAATTTCGTTATTCCACCAAGGAACTGGCTGCCTTTTACTAGATTTTGTTTTTCCCACTGCGATTGTTGCTGCAGAAATAATAATATTATTAAATAGTTCCAGATTTTCGTTTGCGGTATTGGTTAAATTAAAGTTGTTTGTTTGTCCTTCTATAAGTGTTCGATACAAATCCCAGTCAGCTGACTTTATTTTCCATGTTTGGTGAATTGGAAAAGTCAATATATCATTAGTATCTATGTTTATTGTGATAGGGAAATGATCACTATCATATAAATACCCCAATGTGTCCCAGTATAATAAAGTAGCTAGCGACGGACTGCATAAAGAGAGATCTATAGCTGAAAATGTACCATTGTATGAATTGAACCTAGTAGATTTACCAGTGTTCAGTAACACTAAATTTAAATTGTCGATGAGATTGTTTAAGAGATTACCACATTTGTCGGTTTTGTTACTTCCCCAGGTACTGTTGTGACAGTTAAAATCGCCTAATATTATTTTTGGGTGTGGAATTTGGTTTAAAACATTGCTTAGTTCAGTTATATCTAAATCAGTAGGATGAGGTAAGTATACGTTGCAAATATTAATTTTCATTTTGTGGGTGATTGACACTGCAACTATTTCCAGGTTTGTTTGCAGTTGTATTTCGGTTGACTCTATGTCATCCCTTACGAAAATTGCTGTTCCGCCGCTTGAATGATCTGTAACTCGGTTTCTTAGAAAAGGAACATAATTTTTTAATGTTACATTTTGATGTTTGAAATGGGTTTCTTCTATGCATATGACTAAAGGAAGATAATCGTTTATAAGAAGCTTGATGGATTCTATATGGGTAAAATAACCATTGAGGTTCCACTGTAATATGAATGTATTATTGGCCATTTTAACTATTTACTTGAGAACTTGATTCGTAGTCAGTTTCGTCAGTAGAAGAAAGACTGCTTAGAAGTAGTTTCTTCTTCAATCTGGTAATATTGTTTTTTAAACTTTTATTTTGTGTTTGAGAATATATAAAGTTTAGAATTTCTTTGATTTCATCGCTTTCATTTGAATAATTTTTAGCAATAAGTTCAGGATGTTTTGAGTGAAGGGAATTTGACAGAAAATCACATATTTCATGAAAAGAAAGTGTGAAGGAAGGGATTCTATTTTCAATTTTTTCTTTAATTTCATTGAGAATATCTGGAATAGAATCTTGAGTTTTAGGCTTTTTATTTTTTTGTTTTTCAGTAGTGGGAGGAGGTAGGTCATTTTCAAGGATTTCGGGAGAAGTGGAAATTTGTCTTTTAGTAACATGAATAGCTTCAGAGATTTTTCTATCGCTTTCAATTACTGAATCTTGGGATATTTGTGGTTGTGACGAAATCTGTAGTTCTTTGTTTGTTTGTAAGGAAGTGGTTTGGTCGTTTGTGGCTGATGTTAATTCGTGATTTTTTGTGATGTTAAGTTTCGGTTCCTTTAATGTCTGGGTACCTTCTTCGTGTTCTTTCCGTAGTTGTTCTTCTGGCTGGCTATATTCTTTATTGGCAGAGTTGAGTACGTTCACTGGATGGTCAGTTTCCGTTTGATTAATTGGACTACTTAATGATGATAAAGAAGGACAGTCAGAATCTTGATGTCCGACCGTCTTGCATCTGGAGCAGTTTAAACCGTCTATGGAAATGTATATTCTATATGATGTATTGTCGAATGAAATTAGGAATGAGTCAGGAATCGATGCATTTTCTAAAGGACTTATGAAGATTTGCCTTCTAAAGCTAAGCACGTGGCTGTATTCCGGGTCTTGCATGCCTACTCGTAGAAACGTCATGTTGGAGACGGATTTTATACCCATAGTTTTTAGATGGTCTTCAATTATGCTATTAGGTATAGTAGGACATACACTTGATATGATTAATCTCTGGGCAGGAGTTATTAATCTTCTTACTTCAATTTGGTTGCCGTCAATAATTACATGTTTGTGGGAGCTAAGAAATTGGTCAACTATATATTTAGACGAGAGGTAGATGCAGATGCGGTTGTTTGCGATTCTGGATGCCCAAATAACATTTTTGGGCTCTACTATTGATCCAACAGCTTTTACATATTCGAAAACTTGTATTCCTTGTATGGTTGAAAGTATGATACCTTGGTCTTTTGAAGGATGTTTAAAACTGTTTAATGCATGAGAGTAAGAGATATGTGACGTAGTCGGTGTATTTCGTGAAGTAGTAGCTAATTCCGGTTCAGCCATCGTCCCGTTGAAAATTTACATGCATTGGAACAGCGGATCTGAAGCCGGACCTGGCCTCTTAACAAAATTAGACGGCAGCCTAATTACTTGAATCAGCAAAAAGTTGTTGTCGATAATCGATAATTTGGATTGAAATCGATAAAATATTGCCTTTTAACTTCTGATTTTATGGTTAGATATAAATAATGCAATTTTGTACTCACAGAATCGTTGGTTTTTTAACACACTGTCACATTTAAACTTTATCTTGCAAACAATGTCAAAATTAAATTATATTTCAACTTTTAACTACTTGAATTTATAAATTTGTCAGGACCGATATAAAGCTGTAAGATTTGCTTGCCATCAGGGCCGGACTCATTTCATTATCTTGTATTTTATAATATTGACGATTTATGTAAATTCAGTAAATTGTATTTGTTATTATTGTTTTGTTTTCTCTAACTCTTTGTAAGCTTTGTCCATTAAATTGAAAAATTTTCAATGAAAATATAATAAAGCATATTTCTATTTTATTATATCCAGAAAAAACCAAATAAATATTTCTTGTTTACGATTTGGACAAGCACAGTTTTGTCATGAATGAACATTTTGTACCAGAATTAAGTAAGTAATTTACGTAATATACTACTCCAAGAAATTAACGCACCATCTTAAAAATGGGTCATTTTTGATATCTCGAATTTCCTTAACCTGTTGTCAGATTTAAGTGATTTTTTAATATGTTATAGCCTTATTCTTTAAAAATATCGCTGTAATAATAGTGTTGCTTGACAGATAAATTATTGTCATTGTATACCGGGTGTACTAATCAAACTCTGTTTTTTCTCAAAGTTCACCACACCCTGTGGATATAACCCGTTGGGAAAACCCAACTATAGCCTCACGTTTTATTAACATTCTATTTTTTTATTCATTCGCTTATGTTGGATAATAAAAAAGTTAGATACTTTAACAACTAACCATGTTCTTTATCACTACAGGATGTTTCTAAATAAGTGCGACAAACTTTAAATGGTAATTTTGCAATTATTAATTAATAATTTTGTAATTAATAATTTTATATTCTCCATTGGCGCACATACGAGTAATATTCTGGCGCACATGATATTCGAGACATCAAAAATGACCCATTTTTAAGATTAATTAACCCGCGTTAATTTCTGGGAGAAGTGTAGTAATAATAATATTTTAAATTCAAATAACACTATCAATAACCAATTTCGTTTTTGAAAGAATTAAATTTACTATTCAAAATGTAATAATTAGCTGTTATAGTCGGTTCGCTAAACTCAGGCAAAACTGGCTAGAAATTTTAGTCGGTAATTTTTTGTTTTTTGGCAATTTTGCAAAAATTGGCAAAATTACTAACTATTTAGTAATTATTAACTATTAAGTAATTATTTTTTGCCAATTTTACCAAAATTGGCAAAATTACTTGCTAAAATCACTAGCCAGTTGTGTCTGAGTTTAGCGATTGGACTACACTTCGCTATTAATCTTATTAGGTTAGAGCGGGTTTTTGTAACTAAATAGAATTTTACTAGTTTTAAAATTGTTACGATATTTATTATTAAATGAACTCAACAGTTCACTTTCTTAATTTTGAACACTCTTAACTTTTCTCTTTTTTGCACTTAGCTGTTTAATCAACACGGTTTTTTACTCCTCGCCTTGTCTTCTCTCTTTTTTTGTGACAAAAAATCCTCAATGCCATTCCGGTAATTCGAGCTAAAGCTTACTCTCATTAAGAACATGCGAAGTTACAATGGTAACACTCCACGGATACTTTTATTAACGGAAACTTTGTCCTGTACAGTCTCACAATGAGGATTTCCAACGGACAGCTTATTACAGTTGGCACAAGTTTTATACATAACTTCGAGATAAAATCTTTTTTTTTTGGACCGGCCTTGGTAAGGTATGGTTAAGTTGTACTGACATTGTACTCCTAGTTTTTAATATAAACAAGTGGTTTTAAACACAGGGTGCTTAAACAACAAGGTCGGGCTTAAATTTTTGAAATTTTTGGGAGTTTTGGGGACGAGAACGAAAAACAGGCTTTAAATGGGAAGGGCCGTAAATTACACACCCTTGGACCAAAATGGAGAAGTAACATATGGATGAACGAGTCTTTTCGTAAACTTTAAGATGGGATGTGGCCCAATTTTCCATTCAGTCAGGTTTAGAAAATCGAAAATTTCGTGTATATATAGTGTCGCTTGTAGGGGTGTTTTGCGCCACTGGTGAGAACTGCCGTTCTCTGTGGATAGTAAGTATTTTGTCGAAAAAACATTCTAAGCAAAAATATAGCCTGTAAAAAATTTAAAAAATAGTGTATATATCACCTCTCATACCTAGTAGAAGCAGAGTTATAGCTAATTAAAAATTGGTTCATATTCGTCAAATTCCAAATGGAATACATTAACATGAAATATTAAAAAATGAAGGACATTTTGGGGAAAACTTATTAGCAACTTATTTAAATTGTTTTGAAAAAAGCTTCATTTTTGTTTTATAAAAAAAATTCTAGCATCAAAAGTAAATAATTTACGCTCAAAATAAAGTTAGTCCCTTTTTTTTTGGTTAAAAAATCAGGAAAATCACCCCCTAATTAATATCTCAACCGAACTTAATCGTTACGACTTCACAAGTTTCTTAACTCGTGTATGTATTGTATATAAATATGATCTGTAAGTCTCATCGGTTCAAAGTCCTTATTCTTGAAAGGGCTGTAGTTAAAAAGGGTTGAATGAGTCACTGATCACGAATGTATGCAAATTTCGAAACACCAAATCTTAATCAATTTTTCTCTTACAGAAAAACAAAAAATACATTATATTCAGAAAAGCAATGCTGACTTTTTTTGTTTTTCGAGATTTTTGGTATCTCTAAGAATTTTTAACTTATTTTGAAAAAAGCATATTTTTCAAAATAAATTTTTTTAAAAGTTTTACTTTAAAATCAATTTTTTTTCAAAAATAAGCACTTTGAATCGATGAAACTAAGCCAAGCCGCACACCAAAGAATCATAAAACGAAAAACATGAAACATGAAACTAAAAACATGTTTCATGAAACTAAAACACTGCTAAACAAATCTCAAAGTCCGCCTACCAGTGAAACGAGTGTGATTCATGCTCATGACACATTTTTATTTTCGGAGAGTCTCATAAATGGCCGGACGTATATTTGTTTAGCAGTGGTTTATTTCCATGAAACGTAATTTACGTTTCATATTTCTTTGATGTGCCTACAGATCATATAAACACAACATAAGAAAAATGATTTGTGGAGCGATAACGATTAATTTCATTTAAGTTGCTAATTAGAGGGCGGTCTTTCCGATGTTTTTTGCCAAAACAAAAGGGACCAACTTTATTTTGAGCGTAACTTGCTTAAATTTAATACTAGATACTTTTTATAATAACAGAAATAAAGCTTTTCTTAAATGCTTTAAAAAAGTTTCAATGGGTTTTCTCCAAAAATTGCTTAATTTGTTGGATATTTCACTTAGTGGAATATTCTATTAGAAATTTGGTGAATATGAATCTAATTTTCATTGGCTATAACTCTGGTCCTACCAGGTCCAGAGACCTAACGCGTACACCTTTTTTTTTACTTTTTTACAGGCTATATTTTTTCTAAGAACCTTTTTTCCCAGAAAATACTTACTTTCTGAGTTATTTGCGAAAAAAACGTCTAAAAGTGTAGTTATTTTGTTGAAAAATGAACATATTAACTAGCAAATAACTCGAAAAGTGTTGACTTGGTGAAAAAACTCTATAGAACAAAAGTTACTTAAAATTAGTCAGTTTATCCATTTCCGGACTTATTTTGGAGATATATTTCTTCACCCCCAAGAGGGGGTGATACTCCCCCCAGGGCAAAAGCACACATCGGCACAATATCACTATTTTTCTTTGACATGTGCTTATGCCAAATTTCATATCAATCCAAGCGGTTCTTTAAAATTTAGAGCAAAAACCTTGAAAGAATGTACTAATTATGTGTTTTTATTAAACTACATAACTCAAGACTGCATGTTCTCAATTTTAAACATCACCCACTCTTAACATTTCTGTTTTTTACACTTAGCTATTTAACCAACACAATTTTTTACTCCTCGCCTTATGTCTTCTCTCTTTTTCGGTGACAAAAAATCCTCAATGCCATTCCGGTAATTGGAGCTAGAACTTACTCTCATTAAGAACATGGGAAGTTACAATGGTAACACTCCACGGAGACTTTTACTAATAGAAACTTCGTCCTGTACAGTCTCACAACGAGGATTTCATAATCTTTCAAGGGAAAACTTTTAGAATTGGCTCAAGTTTTATACACAACTTCGAGATAAAATCTTTGTTTTTTAGAAGAGATAAGAGGTAACGGACGGGCAATAAAGAGATTGTCTTCTTTTGCAGGATTAAGCACTTTATAGATAATTGGATGGGGGCAGGGGAACTCGTTTTTTGATGTAATTTAATCAGAATGAATTTATGAAAATTAGTTGATCGAACGTAATCTCGTTAAAAATTAATTTATCCGAACGAAAATAAAAATTTGTGCACTTTAAAACTTTTTACACTGCTAAAATTATTAGAAAACAATAATAGGCCTGGATCCTGCGTCAAAAAACAGTTTATTAATAGCAAGCTGAAAATTTGTTAATAGCTTAACGGTGTCTAGTTGGACAAACTTTGAAGTACGGGAACACTGGAACAGGGGAAGTTTTAATAATGGACCGTGATTTTAATTGCGGAACGTGTCATCCTGACAAGTTTTTGATTGTGAAAACTAGCAGGTTATTTTTATGTTTATTCCATAGCAAACTTTATACAGTGAGCACGTAAAGGTTGGAATAAATTCATTTTCTCGAGAATGGACAATTTTGGAAAAAAATCCCGAAACAGGTCAATTTTTATTTTTAAATTACGACTTTTTGACATATATATTATACTAGTGACGTCATCCATCTGGGCGCGATGACGTCATCGATGAGTTTTTTAAATGAAAATAGGCATCGTGTGATAGCTCATTTGAAAGGTAATTCAATTCTCTATTCAGTAATATAAACATTAACATAATTATTTATACAGGGTGTGCAAAAGTTTTTTTTTTAATTAAATTTATTGACAAAAAGAAGAATGTGTGTAATTTATTTATTTCAAAATTCATTTTACTGCGATCAGAGAACAGGAAAAAATGTTTATTTGGCAGATAAACATTGTTTTTTGGTTAAACTCAATATTAAAGCAGCCACCCACGAGCCTCGTGACAGTTTAAACATTTAATCTAAGCGAAAAGTCATGATTAGTTTTCAAATAAAATTTTTTTTCTGTTTTCTGAGAGCAGTAAAATGTATTTAGAATTAAATAAATTACATACATTCTTCTTTTTATGTCAATAAATTTAATCCAATAAAAATTTTTTTGGACACCCTGTATAAATAATTATATTAATGTTTATACTACTGAATAGAGAATTGAATTACCTTTCAAATGAGCTATCACACGACCCCTATTCTCATTTAAAAAAATCATCGATGCCGTCATCACGCCCAGATGGGTGACGTCACTAGTATGACATATATGCCAAAAAGTGGTAATTTATAAATAAAAATTCCAACCTTTACGTGCTCACTGTATAATAATATGAAAAAAATGCTTTTCCGACAAATGTATTGGTCATTTTAATAAGTTCGACACGTAGAAAAATGACTGTAAATATGTTGGTGGTAAATAGCAGTCTATTTACTACCAGCATATTTCCAACATATTAACCAGCAAAAAAAAAAAATAAAGCATATAAGAGGCTCCAGCAGCACAGAACGAGATCAACTTTGAAAGATTATGAAAATCTTAGAAGAGAAGAAAAGAGGATGTTTAGAAGAAAAAAGACAGAACAATACGAACACGCTCTAAACGAAATTGTTAACTACCACAATGGAAAAGACTCACGAAATATCTACCAACAGATAAACAGCTGTAGAAAATAATTCAATCCCCAGAATAACAACCTGTAAAGATAGGAACGGCTTTATAATTGAAGGGCCCGGGGCAATAAGGGACCTAAGCCACATTTTTTGAAATTTGAAAATTTTAGTAAAACAGGCCCTGTAATAATGGTCTCAAGCCACCAGCGAAATTTTACGGCTATTGGGCAATAAATGTGGCCACCAGGATATAATGACCTTGTTGCCGACTTGCAAGATCATGGAAAAATTTTAAGCAAGAACGTCGTATGCCACAGTAAAATCAATATGGCGACACATGATCGGAGAGTGTTGAAAGAAAAACAATTATTTTATAGGAAAAGGAAAAATACAGTAGTTCTGGTTCGGATTTTGACTCTGACGTTTCTGTACAGGATCGAGAATATTCTCCGCATACGAGTTCCAGTAAAAGTTATGAATCTTCTCCGAAAAAGGTAAGTAAACATTTTAGTGGCTTGAGACCTTCTTGCTCTAGGATATGTGGCTGTGTCTTAATAAGTTTTAATAACATTAAATTTACTTTTTTAATAAAACGTAGCCCCAAATAACCTGTTTTAAATTTTTTTATTGATAAAGAGCCATTAACACTAATATTCTATTTAAATTCGTTTGTCAATAACACGTTTTAAGACCAAAAAAGTATTTTATTTAGTAGGTGGCTTGTTCCCTTCTTGGTTCGATAGCGAACACCCAAATTCCATATTCATTAAAACACCCTAAATGAAGCGTTTGATGAAGTAAATGTTGGTAAGAGGGTTGTAAAATTTGGTGACAACAAAAAGCTTAAAAAATATACATATGGAGGACCAATAATACTGAAAATCCAAAAAATTCAGGATATAAAGAAACTTTTACAATATATTCCTCTCACAAACCAGCAATTTTATCTCAGTATTATTGGAATCAGTACAAGTAACATTGAACAAGACTATAAACAAGTTGATGAAACAGAGGAAGTAGACAGGGATGATGAAACCGATTTAAAAAAAATAATATTCTAGGTATATTCTTGATTTTAGAATGATTCATTTTATTATTTTCAAAAAGGTCATAAGCCACATTTATTTGCTTAATAAATTTTTTCTTAAAAGATGCAGTGTCATTTTGTATCTGTCTTTGAAAAAATATATTTAAGAATTTATTATGCATATAAGGAATTAAGGTAAACATTATAAAATATAAAAATGCGATTTCGAGATTTTGTCAAAAACTTTAAACGTGATTTACTCAAAACTTTTCAAATGAGGCTTAGGTCCCTTATTGCCCCGACCCCTTCAATTAGTAACAAGGAACAGATACTAAACAGATGGGCGAAACATTTTGAAAAACTGCTTAGTGGCAATCATGAAGATGGCAAGATGGAGGATCCCATGTTTCAAGTGAACGAAGATGATAGGCAGTCACTCCCCAACACTGAAAAATAATAAAGCCCCCGGTTCCGGTAATCTTCCTGCCGAACTTTTCAAAAACAGAGGCGGCACCCTCTTGAAACACATGCATAAATTGATAACTGCAATCTGGCAATAGAAAGAAACACCCACAGACAGGAGGTTGGGTGTATTGTGTCCTCTACACAAAAAGGGAGACATGATGGTGTGTGATAATTGTAGAAGCATCACTCTACTCAATATGGCATATACAGTGTTGTCCAACTTATTGTACAAAAGACTCATTCCCTATGCCGAACTAAGAGTGGGAGGTTATCAGTGCGGTTTCCGCCCTAATGAATCAACAACGAACCAGATATTTACAATGACGCAGATCCTTAAAAAATTCTAGATTTCGGCATGGACACTAACCACATATCCGTGGACTTCAAAGCCGGATACGACTTAGTTAATAGAGGTAAACTTCTACTTGCTATTGTAGACTTTCAAATACCACTTCGTCTTGTCCAGTTACCTGAACTTACACTCACAGGAGCAGAGAGCATGGTAAAAAACCAAAACGATTCCTCAAGACCCTTCCATTGCAAAAATGGACTAAGGCAGGGTGATGGACTATCGTGTCTTTTATTTAACCTGGCATTAGAAAAAATAATTCGAAAGTCCCAGGTTAATACGAATGGTACAGTAGCGTACTGATAGATCCGCGGGCCCTGGTTCCAGTTATGATGCGGGCCCCCGCCCAATAATGCCCCCCCCCAATTATGTGGGCCCCCCGCCCAATAAAAACACACTTTGTATATTAAAAGTTTTTAATAAACATTAAATATAAATCATCATATATTTTTTATAAGAACTCAGCTAATTTAAAACAGTGAAATAATATTAATTCTATCGTTTTTCATACCAACGGAAGTTCTGATACGTACCTGTTAGTTCAGTTGTCCTTACTTTTGTTTTAGAACAGGGGGCATCTGTAAAAATATTAGTACATTTGGACGTTGAGAGGTGACTCAAATTATTTTGCAGAAATTGCTTGAAAGTAGCTCAAATAATAATATTTGAGTTATCCTCCCACTCAAAAAGGTCCGGAACATTGTTTAAATAATCAAAATGTCAAAAAATGATGGAAAAATTCCATTTTTTCTTCATTTTTGATTATAACTTCAAACATATTCATTTCCGAGAAAAGTTGTACTGACCTAAAAGTTGAGTAATTAAATTTCCTACAATATAAGAATGGTTAAAAATTCTAAAAATTTGCACCCTTGTTGCAAAATAGCAATAATAGCGAAAGCATCATAAAAAAACAAGTATCTGTTAGCAAGTAAATAATACTGTGAATTTCAGTAAGACCGGGTCAATAGATTTTGCAATCCAGCTTTCGCAAAAAAAATTATTTCTCCAAAATGTTTCAGGACCGAAAATAAATCAAACAGCAAGTTGAATTTTTTACTACTTATAGAACAATACTTTACCTTTGATCTGCAATTTGCAAAATTAAAATCGGGTAACTACCGCGGCGTCAGGAATTTTTTTAAATAAACAATAATTTTTGGTACTACGCGCAGGACAGAGGATAGTTTGCTGTGATTGGGTATTCCAATGACCTTTGATAATCATTGATACATTTTAATTTTTAGTACATTTTGATATAAATAAATAAATTGGTTTATTGCAAAATAAAAGCACATACTCTGTCTTTTGAAATAACACTTTTTAGCCATTTTTTAGCTTTTTTTTTTTCTTTTTTCTTTTATTTTAACTTAGAGAATAAAAGTTTATTATTTTTAAACATATGCAATTATTTAAACAATATTTCACAAACAATAATCAAATTAGTTTGATTTTTGTGGAATTAAAATATTAAAATACAACAAACTATAGAGGAACAAAATATAGGGAAGAAAATAATACAATAGATAAAGATTGGAAGAAATTTTGGCGGAAATCAACTTGTGTGAATCTAACATCGCTGTCCTGCGCGTAGCACCAAAAATTAATGTTTATTTAAAGAAATTCCTGACGCCGTGGTAGTTAATCGATTTTAATTTTGAAAATTGCAAATGAAAGGTACAGTACTCTTCTATATGCAAAAAAAATTCAACTTGTTACCTTCTTTATTTTCAGTCCTACGACATTTTGAAAAAATAAATTTTTTTGCGAAAGCTGGATTGCAAAATTTATTTTGCAAAACGAATTGAACCGATCTTACTGAAATTTACAGTATTGTTTTATTATACCGGGTGTCCACTTATATTTTCCCCCATTTTAATTGCCTATAACTTCTAAACGGTTCAAGACAGAAATATGCGGTTTTCGCTGAAATGATTTGTTTTAGTAAAAGTTTTGTCTAAATGGATTGAATTTTTTATATCGCTTTCAAATACGAAATAAAAAATGGCGGATTTTTGAAAAAAACTTTGTTGACTTTTTTTTAATGGAATACCCAGTATATTTTTTTGTAAATTGAAAGAAATGTCATTTACCTATCCAGCGATATAAAGTTTTTCAAAATCGGTTGTCAAATCACTGAGTAATTAATTTTTAAAATGAGGGGTGCAACGTGGATATCACATACCTAAATAACATACCTGAGTAAAATGATATTATGTTATGTGATTTCCACATTGCATCTCTCATTTTAAAAATTAATTACTCAGTCATTAGGCAACCGATTTTAAAAATTTTTATATCGCTGGATAGGTAAATGACTGTTTTTTTCAAGACACAAAACATATACTGGGTGTTTTAATAAAAAAAGTCAACAACGTTTTTTTTCAAAAATCCGCCATTTTTTTATTTAAAAGCGACATAAAAAATGGTCATTTACCTGAAAACTTGAAAAACCGGTCATTTATCTATCCAGCGATATAAAATTTTTTAAAATTGGTTGTCAAATGATTGAGCAATTAATTTTTAAAATGAGAGATGCAATGTGGAAATCACATAACTTGCTTAGTTATCTTATCCACCACGATTTTGAAAAACTTTATATCGCTAGATAGGTGAATGACCTTTCTTTCAATTTACAAAAGAATATATTGGGTGTTCCATTAAAAAAAATTCAACAAAGTTCTTTTCAAAAATCCGCCATTTTTTATTTCGTATTTGAAAGCGATATAAAAAATTCCATCCATTCAGACAAAACTTTTACTAAAATAATACATTTCAGTGAAAACCGCATATTTCTATCTTGAGCCGTTTAGAAGTTATAGGCAGTTAAAATGGGGGAAAATATAAGTGGACACCCGGTATTATACAGTTTTTCTGGATAAAATATGAAGGTCCTAAGTGTAGCATGAATGGTTGAAAACGTAAAATGCGAATACTTGTTTTTATGGTTTTTTCGCCATTTATTGCTATTTTGCAACAAGAGTCACAATTTTTATAATTTTCAACCAAGCCTATGTTGTTGGAAATTTATTTAAGCAACTTTTATGTTAGTGCAACTTTTCTCGGAAATGAATACTTTTAAAGATATAATAAAAAAAAGAAGAAAAAAATCGAATTTTTCCTTAATTTTTTGACATTTTGATTATTTAAACAATGTTCCGGACCTCTTTAAGTGGGAGGATAACTCAAATATTAATATTTGAGTTATTTTCAAGCAATTTCTGCAAAAAAATTTGAGTCGCCTCTCAACGTCCATCTCAAAACAGATGCGCCCTAGACTATTTATATTTATTTCAGTTATCAAGAATTATTATTTAAAATTAAAAGCTAAACAATGATGATGCTATATATACAAACAAAAGAAGCATCTTTCGTCGAGTTTGTTGTGTTGGGATTAGGCATTTTTATAGCCCTGCCAAAAGTATAAAACTTGCAATGACTGTCAATTTGCAAAATTTTACAACTTTCTAGTTTACAACTAACCCATGAAACGTGCAGATATAAATAAGTTTTTAAGTAAAAATGTACCTACAGGCGGTAATTCTTTACATGTGTAGAATCCAGAACTTGCGTTTTAGTCACTTTCTTTTAGTAGGTAAAACAATACAGAACCTTCCAAAAGTTAGTTTTCCTTGTGTCTATTATTAATTTTGTTTTAAAATTTTTTGATAAATAGGTATTCTTCGTTTTTATTTATAAATAACTACACAAAAATAAAAATTTCTTAAGAAGTTACATTTTCTATTGTGTACTTGTGTAGTGCAAAATGTCCCTATCAAATTAGAAAAAAAAGCAAAGAGCGGGCTACAGCGGGCCCCTGGAACCAGTACGCCACTGGAATGGTACTATCTTTAACAAATGAATACAATTTGTCGGATACCACAGACATCATAGGTAGGTCCACAGAATCTCTGACTGCAGCATTTCGGTCGTTAAGAGCATCTGCACAGATAATGGGACTAAATAATATAAATGTTCAAAAGACCAAATATACAGGGTGTAACGAAAATACAGGTCATAATTTAAATCACATATTCTGAGTCCAAAAATAGTTCGAATGAACCTAATTTACCTTAGCACAAATATGTACATAAAAAAAGTTACAGCCCTTTGAAGTTACAAAATGAAAATCGATTTTTTTTAATATATCGAAAACTATTAGAGATTTTTTATTGAAAATGGACATGTGGCATTCTTATGGCAGGAACATCTTAAAAAAGAATCATAGTGAAATTTGTTCACCCCATAAAAATGTTATGGGGGTTTTGTTCCCTTAAACCCCCCCAAACTTTTGTGTACGTTCCAATTAAATTATTATTGCGGTACCATTAGTTAAATTCAGTATTTCTAAAACTTTTTTGCCTCCTAGTATTTTTTCGATAAGGCAGTTTTTATCGAGTTGCGGCTCCTTTTTTAATATGTTTACATAAAAATTTTATGGGGGTTTTGTTCTTTTAAACCCCCAAATGTTTGTGTATGTTCCAATTAAACTTTTACTGCGGTACCATTAGTTAAACACAGTGTTTTTAAAAGTTTTTTGCCTCCTTGTATTTTTTCGAGAAGGCACTTTTTATCGAGATATTACTTCTTTTTTAATATGATTCAAAATATACCTAAAAATGTAAATCATAAATAAATTTTCATATTATTACCAAGTCTCCATAATCGTACTTAGCCAAATACAAATAGTATGGTATAGTTAGACCCAAACCCAGACATCCAAAGTGAAAGTTATCCTCCAACACCAAATCGTTCTATATGGTCCACATAATGTTCAGAAAAAAGTCACACCATTTTGAGCGTCGGGTTTGGGGGGGAGAGGGGGGAGAAATCTGCAAATTCGTAGTTTTTTAAGTTTTTCGTCAATATTTCTAAAACTAAGCGGTTTAGCATGAACAACCCTTTACACAAAATTGTTCTAGATTAAATTTGAAATAAAAAAGGCCCTATGCATAACCCTTCTAAAATGAACGGTTAAAAAGTTACGGAGGTAGTATAGTATAATTGGTCCAAAAAAAGGCCTAACCCAGACATCCAAAGTAAAAGTTTTCCTTCAACACCAAATTGTTCTATATGGTCCACATATTGTTCAGTAAAAAGTTACACCATTTTGAGCGTCCGGTTTGGGGGGGGGGGAGATGGGGGAGAAGTCGGTAAATTAGTAATTTTTTTACGTTTTTCGTCAATATTTCTAAAAAATATTTCTAAAACTATGCTTTGGCGTAAGTAATGTTCTATAGAAAAATGTTCCACATAAAATTAAAAAAAAAAAGGTTGAAACATAATTGTTATAAAATCAACGGTTCCAGGGTTACGGAGGGTGAAAAGTGGAGGTTTTCGATACTTTTTATATTTACCGAATTCTCCCCCCCTCTCTCCCATTAACCCGACGCTCAAAATGGTGTGACTTTTTTCTGAACATTATGTGGACCATATAGAACAATTTGGTGTTGGAGGATAACTTTCACTTTGGATGTCTGGGTTTTTGGTATAGTTATATCATAAATATTGCCCAAAAAATATAAGAAGTATCGAAAACCTCGACTTTTGACCCTCTGTAACTCTGGAACCGTTGATTCTATAACAATTTTGTATAGAGCATTTTTTGTTATAAATTTCATGTAGATAAATTTCATTTTTGTGTATAGCATTGTTTAAGCTAAAGCATAGTTTTAGAAATATTGACGAAAAACGTAAAAAAACTACTAATTTATCGTCTTCTCTCCCATCTCCCTCCCAAACCGGACGCTCAAAATGGTGTAACTTTTTACTGAACAATATGTGGAACATATAGAACATTTTGGTGTTGGAGGAAAACTTTTACTTTTAATGTTTGGGTTAGGCCATTTTTTGAACCAGTTATACTATACTACCTCCGTAACTTTGTAACCATTCATTTTAGAAAGATTATGCATAGGGCCTTTTTTATTTCAAATTTAATGTAGAACAATTTTGTATAAAGGGTTGTTCATGCGAAACCGCATAGTTTTAGAAATATTGGTGAAAAACTTAAAAAACTACGAATTTACCGATTTCTCCCCCTCTTCCCCCCCCCCCCAAACCTGACGCTCAAAATGGTGTGACTTTTTTCTGGACATTGTGTGGACTATATAGAACAATTTGGTGTTGAAGGATAACTTTCACTTTGGATGTGTGGGTTATGCCATCTTTTGGATCAACGATACTATACTACAAATGTGTGGTGGATTTGACAAATATTCAAAATATCTCGTTAAAAACTGACTTTTCAAAAAAGTACTAGGAGGCAAAAAAGTTTTTAAAATATTGTGTTTAACTAATGGTACTACAATAATAATTAAATTGGAACGTATACAAAAGTTTGGGGGGTTTAAAAGAACAAAACCCCCATAAAATTTTTATGGGGTGTCCAAATTTCACTATATTTTTTTCTTAAGATATCACTACCATAAGAATGCCACATGTCTATTTTCAATAAAAGACCTCTAATAGTTTTCGATATATTGGAAAAAATCGATTTTCACTTTGTAACTTCAAAGTGCTGTAACTTTTTTTTATGTGCACATTTGTACTAAGGTAAATTAGGTTCGTTTCTTTTGCTGTTAACTCTGCATCTAAATTTGGTTTGTACTAAAAGATGGTCTGATCGGACATGTGATAAGAATGGGAGAGAATAGGCTACCAAAACGAGCACTGAATGCTAGAATGCAAGGAAAGAGACCGGTTGGGAAGCCACGAAAGCGCTGGGAAGACACAGTAAACAGCGACGCACAAGCCCTTTTAGGAGTCCGTGTATGGAGAAGAGCAGCCACAGACAGGCAAGGGTGGAGGCAAAAAATAAAGGAGGCCAAGGCTCAATTTGGGCTGTAGTGCCGTAGAAGAAGAAGAAATTAGGTTCAGTCGAACTATTTTTGGTCCCAGAATATGCAATTAAATTTATGACCTGTATTTTTGTTACACCCTGTATATTTTGTACTAGGTCAAGCAACCCCACACCTACAAGAATAATAATTGACGACCTAGAACCGGAAGGTGTCGACATCTTCATATACTTAGGCTCGCTGCTAACTAAAGATGACAATGTCGAAGAAGAAATTAAAAGAAGAATAATATTCGCCAATAAGTGTTACTATGACATAAGAAAACAGATTGCCTCAAAAATATCTAGAAAAGTTAAATTAATTGTCTACAAAACACTAATAAGACCAGTGCTAACATATGGTTCAGAAACTTGGTCACTTACTCAGAATGACCAAGAACTGCTCAAACGTTTTGAGCGATAAATCCTAAGACGAATATAAAACTAAAGGCATAAAAGAACAAGGTTTGTGGCGCAGGCGTTACAACTTTCAGTTGTATAGAAGTTTTGGAGAACCTGACGTTGTAAAATTCATTAAGGTAGCACGCCTTAGATGGATAGATCATGTAATCAGACGAGAGGAAGATGCCATAGTCAGAGAATTTTAGACTTAGACCGAAGAGGGGCAATAGGACAACGAGTAAGAGGAAGATCGAGACTTAGGTACCAAGACAACTTGGAAAATAATTTAAAATCTCTTGGAATTAGAGCATGGAGAAAAGTTGCCAGGGACAGGGGCGAATGGAGGATTGTTCTAAAGAAGGCTTTGGCTCATAAAGAACTGTAACGCCAATGATGACGATAATGAAATAGCAGTCTGATTTTTGCATAAAAGTTCAATGAAAGGGTAACAAATCAATTGGATATTCGGTCCGACAAAATACATGGGACATTTTCGTAATCTGACGTTTCAAATTTTTAAATTGTTCCACAATTAAAACTTCTCCTGTTCCAGTGTTCCTGTACATCAAAGCTTGTCCGACTAGACACCGTTAAGCCATTAACAAATTTTCAGTTTGCTATTAATTAACTTTTTTTGGTACGCGGGATCCAGGCCTATAAACGATATGACGTCGATAAAATGGATAAATCTATTCGGGAATTGCGTGTGCATCTGTATATTGAAGCGCTATTAGTCCAGGGCGCATCTGTTTTGAGATGGACGTTGAGAGGTGACTCAAATTTTTTTTGCAGAAATTGCTTGAAAATAAATCAAATAACAATATTTTAGTTATCCTCCCTCTCAAAAAGGTCCGGAACATTGTTTAAATAATCAAAATGTCAAAAAATTAAGGAAAAATTCGATTTTTTTTTTGTATTTTGATTATAACTGTAAAAGTATTCATTTCCGAGAAAAGTTTTACTGACATAAAAGTTGCGTAATTAAATTTCCTACAATATAGAATTGGTAAAAATTTTAAAAAATAGTCACCCTTGTTCCAAAATAGCAATAATTGCGAAAAAACAATACAAAAACAAGTATTAGCATTTTACGTTTTTCAACCATTTATGCTATACTTAGGACCTTTATATTCCACCCAGAAAACTTTATGATACAGTAAAACAGTAGTGTAAATTTTATTAAGATCGGTTTAAAACATTTTGCAAAATAAATTTTGCAATCCAGCTAGCGCAAAAAAAATTAATTTTTTTAAAATCTTACAGGACTGAAAATAAAGCAGATAGCAAGTTGAATTTTTTTTTTGCTTATAGAAGTGTACTGTACCTTTCATTTTTGCAATTC
Source organism: Diabrotica virgifera virgifera (assembly GCF_917563875.1). Lineage (NCBI taxonomy): Eukaryota > Metazoa > Arthropoda > Insecta > Coleoptera > Chrysomelidae > Diabrotica > Diabrotica virgifera. The sequence goes on from NC_065445.1 coordinate 215,860,433, forward strand.
GCAAAATTAAAATCGATTAATTACCACGGCGTCAGGAAATTTTTTAAATAAACATTAATTTTTGGTGCTACGCGCAGGACAGCGGTGTTCGATTCACACAAGTTGATTTCCACCAAAATTTCTTCTAATCTTTATCTAATATATTATTTTCGTACTCTATAATTTGTTGTATTTTAATATTTTAATTCCACAAAAATCAAACTAATTTTATTATTGTTTGTGAAATACTGTTTAAACAATTGCATATGTTTAAAAATGAAAAACTTTTATTCTCTAAGTTAAAATATATAAACAATAAAGTTTTTGCTAATAAAAGTGTTATTTCAAAGGATATATTATGTGTTTTTATTTTGCAATAAACAAATTTATTTATTTATACCGAAATGTAATAAAAATTAAAATGTATACATCATTATCAAAGGTCATTGGAATGCCCAATAAGAGCAAACTATCCGCTGTCCTGCGCGTAGCACCAATAATGAATGTTTATTTAAAAAAATTCCTGACTCCGTGGTAGTTAATCAACTTTAATTTTGCAAAATTGCAAATGAGAGGTACAGTACACTTCTATCCGCAAAAAAAATTTCAACTTATTATCTGCTTTATTTTCAGTCCTGTAACATTTTGAAAAAATGAATTTTTTTGCGAAAGCTGGATTGCAAAATTGATTTTGCAAAATCTATTGAACCGATCTTAATTAAATTTACAGTATTATTTTAATGTATGATATAGTTTTTCTGGATGAAATATAAAGGTCCTAAGTTTGGCATAAATGGCTGAAAAACGTAAAATGCGAATACTTGTTTTTGGATGTTTATTTCGCAATTATTGCTATTTTGCAACAAGGGTGGCTATTTTTTAAATTCTTAGCCAGTTCTATATTGTAGGAAATTTAATTACGCAACTTTTATATCAGTACGCAACTTTTCTTGGAAATGAATACTTTATAAGTTATACCTAATCAAAAACCAAGAAAAACATCGAACTTTTCCTTCATTTTTTGACATTTTGATTATTTAAACAATGTTCCGGACCTTTTTGAGAGGGAGGATGACTCAAATATTAGTATTTGATTTATTTTCCAGCGATTTCTGCAAAAAAATTTGAGTCACCTCTCAACGTCCAAATGTGCTAATATTTTTACAGATGAGCCCTGGTCTATATGGCCTACCATTCATTTAAATTAAAGATTTATTTAATACAAGTTTTTACAGTATTCTACTGAGCTCATAATCTGCTGCAGGTGTTGCTTCCAAATTAAATTTTTTTTGAAGTTTCGACTACATTTTTGTCGACTGTAGGTATTTTGTAAAAATATTATCATGCAAGAAAATTTCAAAACGATTACTTTTTTTGCGTTTTTTTAAGTCAATTATGCTCATACAAACTTTTGTGTCCAAATTTATTCAGTAGGAAAGTATTATGATTAGAGATTAAAAGCATAAAGGAACACAAACAAATATCTTAGAAAGCATAACGGTTTTATGAAAAAAAAAAGGATTTGATTACATAAAAAAAAGCATGAAAATAAGCATATAAATTTTAACAAGCCATTTTTTACGAAACTGAGCCTTAAATATATATAATTATTTCTAAGCTTAGCTTAAGAACTAGTAAGTACCTATTATAAATTTAAAAATAAAATAGAATAAACAAAAAGAAAAATAGGTAACTGAAACAATAATGCTTTAACCTAATTTTTATCGATACCCTTTAGATGAAGGAAAATAATCATTTTTGTATAAAGCACGAAATAACTAAATGCTCATTTAAATGTTCCATCATAAAGTTTCGGTCCTTATCACTCAAAACCTTTTTGTATATCAAAAAGCTTCTTTAAACGTCCACAATGGTTATTGGTGCATACCTATACTTTGCCACTACTGCCGGATCCATACTTATATCTTCAACGGGTTCTCCATTTAAAACTGAAAATATTTTCGTCATCTTTTGAAATCCTTCGTTTTCTGTTAATATAATGTTAACTTTTGTTAATACTATCTGACCAATTTTTCCAGCGATACCATCTTTTTTCAAAATTGTTTATTTTTTGGATCGACTCAACTAATGACATTTGCTGTTTCTCCAACTCTTTTATTATTTCACTAACAAAACAAAAATTGCTTTTGATAAAAGATATTCCTTTGTAATTCTGTTTCACCTAAAACATCCTGACAATTTTTATCGATCTGCTAGCAGTACCTTAGAGTTCCAATACGAAGCTTTTAAAATTTTCGAAATGTTCGGCGTGGTATAAAGCTGCATCTTACCATGTACCCCACCTAGTTAACACTGGTTCCGGTGGTAATGGACTATTAGGGATTCTTTCTTTAAAAAGTTGCACCCTTAAAGGTGCTTTAATGAAAATTGTTTTCTAATTTTTTATCAACTCATTAAAAAATGGAAATTGCAGCCGTATGGTCTCAACAACGCGATTCAGGCCGTATGCTAGACACGTACAGTAAATTAGATTTGGATAAAAATGATCATATATATAAAAAAGCACCAAATAAGCACAGAAATTCAAAAAAGGCATACAAATTAAAAAAAAAACAATAAAGCTTAACAAAGTGGTGTCAAAATGACTTATTTTTTCATATTTCGTTCATATTATTTAAAAATAAAATAGTCCTGCTTGTATTACTTACCATAAGCATTAGGTATGCTTAGAAATCCGGACTCTTAATTGAATGGTGGGCTACAACAATGTTGTAAGCGACAGAATCGAGATTATGCAGGAGATGAAAAAAACACATTGACAAGCCATTTATGAACATACGGATACCAACATTGCGGTACGAAAAACTCAGGGAAGGCAAAATATTTTTAGCCAGATTGAAAGATGCTCGCATTGGTCTTTGGATATACAATAATATTGCATTAAAACCTCACTTTGACCCAATATGCCGCTTACAACATTGTTGTAGCCCACCATTCAATTATATATTATTAGTTCAGAGAAATAAGGAAAAAATATCCTGTTAATAACCCCCTCCAGGCCGAAACCAAATTTTACCTATATATGTTTCCTGCAGCCGATTTTGATGATATACATAGTTATAAACAAATGAAGATCAAAAAACGGTAAATTTTCGCTTTTTTGTCTATAACCCAAAAGTTAAGTATTTTAAACAAATTTGAGAGTGAGAAATAAATCGTATAAAAAACTTCAATATGACGTTCGCTGAATATGTCTATCCTTATTGGTTGCTTCGAAAAATGGAAAATAAATCATAAATTTTTAGTTTTTATAAATATTCAAAACTTATGTAAAAATTAACTTAGAACGTTGTTAATATATGGAATGGTGAGACTTCTGGCACTTAAATCGTACCTTAAATTTCAAAGCAATTGGTCAAATAGTTTAAAAGGTATTTAATTTGTTTATCCCAAATTAATTTTTTTTGCAACGCTATAAGTCAGAAAATGGTGAAGTTACACTAATACTTTGGATAGTTTATGAAAGAAAAAGATTTATACTATTAATTTAATAAAAAAAATGACAAAAAATAATTCTAAATACTGCAAAATTATTTTGCAAAAACATGTGAATTTAAAAAGGGGGGGGGGGGCTAAATTCGTTCCTATTTATCCTAGGATAATTGCTTTTCTTTCTAAATGTGTATAAAAATTCAGTCTTTCCAAATATGAAAAAATAATTTTTCTACGGGTAACGGTTAAAAAGTTATTCTAATTGTTTATAAGTAAGCAAAAAATCGACGAGTTTTTGCAAAATAATTTTACACTGTTTAAAATTATTTTTGTCATTTTTTTAATTAACTCAATAGTATAAATGCTCTTCTTCCATAAACTATCAGAAGTCTTACTGTAACCTCATCATTTTCTGACTTATAGTGTTGCAAAAAAAATGAATTTGGGATAAACAAATTAAATAACTTTTAAACTATTTGACCAATTGCTTTGAAATTAAAAATATAATTTTAGCACCAAAAGTCTCAGCAATTCGTGTAATAAGAAGATTCTAAGTTAATTTTTACCTAAGTTATGAATATTTATAAAAACTCAAAATTTATGATTTATTTTGCAATTATCTAAGTAATCAATAAGGATAGACATATTCACCGAACGCCTTATTAAAATTTTTTAGACGATTTATGAGTTTCCTACTTTCAAATTTGTTTAAAATGCTTAACTTTTTGGTTATAAAGGAAAAAAGCGAAAATTTACCGTGTTTTGATTTTTATTTGTTTATAACTAAGTATATCATCAAAATAGGCTGCAGAAAACATAAAGGTTATTAATATAGATGTCCATACTACTCAAAAAATTTGGTGTCGGCCTGGAGGAGGATGTGTCACGAGAAAAATCTTATTTCTCTGGACTATATTATAATTCTTATATAACATTATTATATAAGTTTTAAATAGAACATTTTATAAAGAAATTATATAATAAAGAGTAAAACTTTAATGGAAATACTTTAGTACAATATTAGCATTAGAGTGGGTAAATAACAAAATCAAATTTACAAACACGCCCTAAAACAAAGGAATTCTGCTCACCACCATTGTAAGTTAATTCCTTTTCGAGATCAGATTAAATAGACTATCTCGTATTTATTCAACTCCAAAGTATTTATCATTCTGTTTGTCGTAAACATTTAAATAAATGGAGGCTCTAAACAATTTGTTTACTTTCTCTAGAGTATCCCGAGTCTTCAAATCGTGCATATTTAAACTCTCAGACCCATCGAAATTTCACCTGTTTCAAATTACAGCACATTTCAGATGTGTAGAAGAGAAATCTGGCACTAATTGGGCCCTCCATTTCAGCCTACGCAGACAAGGGTCTAATAATCAGAGGGCTCCTCATATGATTTTTGTGTATAAATACACTAACCCAAACCTCAAATATTGTTTGTTAGTATTTTATAAAACCAACCTAATTTACCTTTAAGTTATTATATAATACTTTTTTGTAGCATACACATGTTTCTAATAATATAATATAAAACTGATCAGTTTGATTTAGTTTCAATATTACTAATAGTATGTTTTTAAACCAAGATGAGTAATTCAAATTTCCCGCGGCGCAAAGCTTGTTTGTAATTGGTCCAACCTCAGGCAAGTTTACTCCACTGTTATCAATTTTGACACTATGTAATGACATTCATAAAATTTTGACACTATTGGCATTTCATAGGTTAATTAAATTTTATCAGCGATTTTTTGTATTTTCTGCGTTATTCCTTTAATTTTTAGATTTTTAGTCTTTAGTCAACTCTTTTTATAAAAAAAAACAGTTGGTTTTAGAACTCTTTAGCGACGTATTAGTATAATATAATATTTATGGATTACCATCAAAGGTCGATATGATCAACCACAAAAGAAGATGTATTTCGTGATATTTCTAGTGACTTTTTTTGTGTTAATTTGTCTTTTAAGTTTACTCCTCTTAGTTTAAAAACAAAGCTTATTAATAGTCCAATCAACAGCCATCATCTCGTGGAATTTTGAGAATCAAGGACGATTTCCTTGAAAATTTGGATTTAGGTAGTAATTATAACCTTTCTCAAAATCTACAGTGCTTTTGCCCTGGGGGTAAAAACAACCCCATCTAGGGATGAAAATTTTTCAATCAAAATTACTATGAAAGTCAATAGATTAACCCATTCAAGGTAAATTTTGTTGTATAAAACTTTTTGCAAAGTTGATATTTTCCAAGTTATTTGCGATTGAACCTAGCATTTTTTATTGAAAAAACTCACGTCTTATAACGTTTTTTCATAAATAACTTTTAAAAAAAATTTTAATTTTATAGAAAAATTCATTAAAAACAGAATTGTAACTAACAAAAAACAAAGAGATTCGCGTCAGAAAGACCTATATATAAACCCAATAACGACTGATATTAAACAATGGTTATTTTCGAAGAAACTCGAAATGGGGAACCTTCAATCTGTAATAACTCGAATGTTGTGCAATTTTTCGGGAAAACTTAAGAAACATCTTTTAAACCTGATTAAAAACCTTTTGTATAAATTGTTGATTGAGTTGTTGTTAGGTCGCTGGTTTAATTGTGGATATCGTAGTGGTAAATATTAGATCGATGGAGTGGAACAAAAAATTGGTAGAGGTTCACACTTGTTTATTGATGAAACACATTTAGTCGAATGGTACATCTCGGTTTTAAAAAGATCTCAACCCCGATTTGGAGTAAAGCTTACAGCGTTGCCGTATAGGCGAAATAGTATTTAAAGCTAAGAATTGAAACAATAATATGTAAACATAATTAACACAATAAAAATAGTTTAAGATGAATTATGAGATAATGAACTAAAAATAGATAAATATGACTTAATTTTAAACACCTTTTGATAAAAGTTTCTTGCATAAGAACTGACTGACTTATGACGAAAATAAAGTCGTCCCTGCTTTTTCATTTTAAATACATATAACAATTATTATTACTTTCTCGTCATTACAATCCTAAAGGTATGTATAGATATGCGCGCCGTGTGTACGCGGTGCGTTCTTGGCGCCGACAGAAGTTGGATCGTGTGCGCACTGTTTGTGTGTCACTTGAAAACACGTACTAACGCGTAATAATCTAACGAACGCGTACCGCACACACGACGCGAAGTGTTCGGAGCGCATATCCATACGTACCTTAATAGAAATAAATATAGACCAGGGCATTTAGCACTAAAAACACCCGAATAAATAAAATTTTAAATACAGCACCTAAAGACTTGCAGTTTTTTGCATTATGTTCAGGATAACGCAGGAAAAAAGGCTACTATTCAAACATGGGTGGAAATGCATAAATGCACTGTAAAGTGCATAAAATGCATCCAAAATTGCATAAATATAAAAATAAAGTCAAAATCAGTATACTAAGGAACAAAATTTATTATTTGGGGGTTTTTGGGGTTACTGAAAACGATTACGCCATCAGAACTGGTCCCCGGATCACCTGGTGCCCAAGGTCACGTCAAGAGACGTCATCTTCTGGAGTTTCTATGGTTTTCGGCATTAAATCGATGCAAACGGATTAATCACGAGTTTTTTTGGTCGCTAAATACGAATATCATATCAGAATTGACCTCCGGAGTACCTGGTGCCCAGGGTCGCTACTAAGGCACGTAATCTTCTGGAGTTTCGAGGGATTTCGGCACTCTATTAAGGTAACTGGAGTACTCGGGGGGTTTTTGAGGTGGTTAAACACGAAGATACCATCAGGACAGACCTTAGGATTACCTGGTGCCCAAGGATACTGTAAGGGACGTCATCTTCTGGAGTTTCGAGGGCTTTCGGTATCAAATTGGTTCAAACAGATTACTTACGGGTTTTTAAGGTCGCTAAACACAAATATGCCATCAGAACAGACCTCTCGATCACCTGGTGCCCAAGGTCACTGCAACGGACGTCATCTTCTGGATTTTCGAGGGCTTTCGGTATTAAATTGATGCAAGCGGATTACTTACGTGTTTTTGGAGTTGCTAAACACGAATATGATATCAGAATTTATCTTCGGAGTATCTGGTGACCAGAATCGCTACTAGGGCACGTCATCTTCTGGAGTTTCAAGGGTTTTCAGCATAAAATGGATGCAAATAGAATACTCAGGGGTTCTTGAGGTCGCTAAACACGAGTATGCCATTAGAACAGACCAACGGAGCACCTGGTGCCCAGGGTGACTGCAAGTGACGTCATCTTCTGTCATTAAATTGATGCAAATGCATTACTGAGGGGTTCTTGAGGTCGCTAAATACGAATATGCCATCAGAACTGAATCCCGGGGAACCTGGTGCCTAAGGTTTTTGCTAGGGGCGTCATCTTCTGGAGCTTCGAGAGTCTTCGGTACTAAATTGATGCAAATGAATTACTCATAGGTTTTTGGGGTTGCTGAACTCGAATACGACATCAGATCTCACCCTCGAAGCACCTCGTACCTAATGCAGTTCATCTTCTGAAGTTTCGATAGTTTTCGGTACTAAATTAGTGGAAACGGATTACTCTTGAGTTTTTGGGGTTGCTGAACATGAATATGCAATCAGTCCCAACCCACGCAGCATCTGGTGCCTAAGGCAGGTCATCTTCTGGAGTTTTGAGTGTTTTTGGTACTAAATTAATACAAACGGATTACTCATGAGTTTCTGAGGTACTTGAACACGAAAACGAAATCATAACAGACACCGAAGCACCTGGTGCATAAAGCACGTAATCTTTTGGAGTTTCGAGAGTGTTCAGTACTAAATTGATGAAAATGGATTACTTTTTGGTTTTGGGGTTGTTGAACACGAATATGGCTTACGTGAGAAATTCTGTAGTATCTTGTGATTACGGTAATCACTAATAACGTCAACGCATAATAACACTCATATAAAAAAAAAATAAATAGATTAACATAGTAGAGTTCCTATTCCGCAAACCCAAAACCATGAGCAATTTGTTTACATCAATTTAGTACCAAAATTTTTCTAAACTCCATAAGATGATATACCTTAGGCACCAGGTGCTCCGGTGTTTGTTCTGACGGCGTGTTTCTCTTCAGCAACCTCAAAAACCCATGAGTAATCTGTTTGAATCTATTTAATGCCAAAAACCCTCAAAACTCCAGAGGATAACGTGCCTTAGGCCCAGGTGCTCCGGTGTCTCTTCGGATGGAGTTTATGTATAGCAACCCCAAAAACCTGTGAGTAGTCTGTTTGCATCAATTGTGTACCTAAAACTTTCGAAACTCCAGAAGATGACGTGCCTTAAGCACCAGATTCTCCGGTGTTTGTTCTGATCGGTTATTCGTGTTCAGCATCCCCAAAAACCTATAAGTAATCTGTTTGCATCAATATAGTACCGAAAACCTCGCCTAGCGGATGACGCCCCTTGCAGTGGCCTTAGGCACCACGTTCTTCGATGGTCTGTTTTGATGGCATGTTAGTGTTTACCGACCTCAAAAACCCCCGAGTAATTTGTTTTCATCAATTTAATGCCAAAATTTCTCAAAACTTCAGAAGATGACGTCCCTTGTAGTGACCTTGGGCACCAGGTGCACAGGAGGTCGGTTGTGATGGCATATTCGTGTTTAGCGACCTCAAAAACCCTCCAGTAATCCATTTGCATCAATTAAATGCTGAAATCCCTTGAAACCCCAGAAGATGACGTGCCCTAGTAGCGACCTTGGCACCACGTAATCTGGAGTTCAGTTCTGATATCATATTCGTGTTTACTGACCCCAAAAAACCCGTGAGTAATTCATTTACATCAATGTAATGCCGAAAACACTCGAAACTCCAGAAGATTACGTGCTCTATTAGCGATCTTGGGCACTAGGTACTCCGGAATGAATTCAAAATTCTGATGGTATATTCGTGTTTAGCGACTCCAGAAACCCGTAAGTAATCCGCTTGCATCAATTTAATACCGAAAGTACTCGAAACTCCAGAAGATGACGTCCCTTGCAGTGACCTTGGGCACTAAGTGATCCAGAGGTCTGTTCTGGTGGCATTTTCGTGTTTAACCACCTCAAAAACTCCCCGAATATTCCAGTTTCATCAATTTAGTGCCGAAATGCCTCGAAACTCCAGAAGATGGCGTGTCTTAGTAGCGACCCTGGGCACCAGGTACTCCGTAGGTCAATTTTGATGGCGTATTAGTACTTAGTGACCCCTAAAACCCGTGAGTAATCCGTTTGCATCGATTTAATACCGAAACCATCGAAACTCCAGAAGATGACGTCTCTTGCCGTGACCTTGGGCACCAGGTGATCCGGGGATCAGTTCTGATGGCGTAATCTTATTCAGTGATCCCAAAAACCCCCCAAATAATAAATTGTGTTCCTTAATATACTGATATTGACTTTACTTTTATATTTATGCAATTTTGGATGCATGTGATGCACTTTACAGTGCAATTATGCATTTCCACCCATTTTTGACTAGTAGACTTTTCTTCTGACGTCATCCTGAACATAATGCAAAAACTGAAAGTCTCTAAGTGCTGTATTTAAACATTTATTTATTTTGTGCTAAATGCCCTCGTCTAATAGGGCTTTTCATCGACTCTCGTTCGCAAACATATGTCCGCAAATGCTTCGTTTCGGAGATACGGGGTGTTGAAATTTTTATTTCAAACTGCCAATTTATTTATTTCTCTAAGACCAGTTGAGCTATGAAAATGAAATTTGGTGAGTTTTAGGAGGTAGTTATTACAATTTTTATGACATACAATTAAGAATTTTGTATTCATCATTGGCGCGTCTACGGGCAATGGTCTGAATTATTTTAAAGAAAAAAATAGTACGCCACTGAGATTTCGAATTAGAAATTATTCTTAAATTCCACGTCTAATTTATGATAAAAAACCTCTCTTGCCTTTTTTTCATATGATGCACCGTTTTTATGCCGAAAAATAAAACATCTTGGCGCATATTTTTCATTTCTTAATAAATACATCATCAATAACTATCCAATATAATAATACTAAACTAGAACAATAATAGAAAATATTACTAATACCATTTCAACTAGGAGCAAAGCTACAAGAAATGTTTAAAATGATCTCCTTTACAGGTAACAGAAGAATTTTATATTCATCATTGGCGCGCGTACGGGTAATGGTCTGAATTTTTTTGAAGAAAAAAATAGTACGCCACTGAGATATGTCAAACTAAAAATAATTTTTGAATTCCTTGTTCAATTGACGACAAAAAATCTTTTTTGCCTTTTTTTCATATGCGGCGCCGTTTTTATGCAAAAAAATTAAACATCTTAACGTTTACAAAGTATTTGAACTAAGTTTCTATGCATATGAAAACTACCTCAAATACTTGGTAAGCGTTAAGATGTTTTATTTTTTTGTATAAAAACGGCGCCTCGTATAAAAAAAAGGAAACAAAGCTTTTTGGCGTAAATTGAACGAGGAATTCAAAAATGATTTTTAGTTTGACATATCTCAGTGCGACAATGATGAACATAAAATTCTTCTGTTATCTGTAAAGGAGATCATTTTAAGCATTTCGTGCACTTTGCACCTAGTTGAAATCTTATTAGTAATATTTTCTGTTATTGTTGTAGTTTAGTATTCTTATATTGGATAGTTCTTGATGATGTATTAAGAAATGAAAAATACGCGCCAAGATGTTTTATTTTTCTGCATAAAAACGGTGCATCATATGAAAAAAAGGCAAGAAAGCTTTTTGTTGTTCTGAAGCTATTTTCTTGTGGCATTTTTACAATTTTAACTATTTAGAATGGGAAATAAGCCACAATATTATTAAAAAATGATTTTTATTAACGTTTCGACGCCCAAATCGGGTGCCGTTGTCAAAATACAAAATACTATTAATATAAACAAAAATGTTGTTGCTTAGTAAAAAAATTCTTCTAATAATTTATTTAATTTGACTCATTTATATCGGCAATTCAGATACATATGATATATTTTAAAGTAGAAGACTTTAAAATGATATTGCCAATATTTATAAGTTGCGTTCCTGGGACGACTTTACTGAAAGATAGTTCATTCGATTACATGAAATCAACCCCAACTCAAGAATATCCGTCACAAAAAAATCATAGCATGTGATCTGTCTTTAAAAAGACAACCACATGCAACGGTGACATTAAAATTCTCGCGTTAGAGATCTCATAGTAAATCACGAGGGAAAACCAGGAAAAACCTCGTGATACTATCCCGACATCGTAAGTATTTGGTCTTACATTTAATTTACTCTCAAAATTAATACCAAATTCTGACTTTACTATAATTTTGTTTAAATTATAAATAATATCAATAATACATGGGTATATAAGTAATACTAAAATATAAAATATGTACTCGACTATTGACTTACTAATTGTGGTATTTTCTTTCTATTGACTTCCTCTTTCAGTATGGGTATCCACATCCTACTGCATTCCACCGAGGAATTTGCGACACAATTGGTTTCGTTTAGCATAATTAGAGCCGCTTCTTTGATTTTTCTCTTTTTACTATCTGTTTCTTTCAGGACTATACTTGAATCTCTCCACTGAACTCTATGTTCATTATCCCATGCGTGTTGACATATTTGAGATCTATCAAATTCTCTATTTTTAATATAAGATTGATGTTCACTTATTCTAACGTTTAATGGTCTTGATGTTTCACCTATATAAAACTGTTCGCATTCACAAGGTATTTTATAAATACAATTCTTTGTCCTTTCTTGTTCATTGTTAGGTTTAGTTTTAGATAGAATAGATCTCAATGTGTTGGTTGTTTTGAATGTTGTTGAAATGTTGAATTTATTTCCTATTGTTTTAAGTTTCTCGGATAGTCCTTTTATGTATGGTATTGATATTTTCCTCGTATTATTTCTTGTGAATGTTGTAGGATCCCGTTCTATGTTGTTCTGTTCCATTCGATCCAATCTTGACAGTTCCTTATTTATAAACGATAAAGGATAATCATTTTTTAATAAAACAGATGTTAAGAATTGTTTTTCTTCTAAAAAGGAATTTTCGTTAGAACAAGTAATTTTGGCTCTATCATATAAGGATTTTATGATTCCCTTTTTAACGTTGATGTTGTGATTTGATTTGTAATTGAGATATCTGTTGGTATGTGTTGGTTTTCTATACACTTGAGTCTCATATCCAGTATCCTTCTTTAAGACTAAAACATCGAGGAAAGGCAGGGTGTTATTATATTCCTTTTCCATTGTAAATTTTATTGTCTCTTCTTGATCGTTTATAATATTCAGGAATGTATCCAACAATTCTGATCTATGAGGCCATATTGAAAACACATCATCTACATATCTCCACCATACAGTGGGTTTTAAATTTTGTTTAGAAATGATATTAGTTTCGAAATCCTCCATAAATATATTAGCCAATAATGGAGATAAAGAGGAGCCCATTGCTAGACCAAAATTTTGTTTATAAAATTCATTATTTAGTTGAAAATAGGTATTATTAGTACATAATGTCAATAACTCCATTATAGCTGATACATTTAGTTTTGTCCTAGTTGTCAATGTATCATCATTCTCTAATTTCGTTTTGATTATGTTTAAAGTTTTATCTAATGGCACATTTGTAAATAAACTGTTTATGTCAAAACTTACTAAAATATTATTTGGATTAAACTCAATAGTTGATAATTTGTTTACAAAATGTTTTGTATTTTTTATAAATGTGTCATCATTATTAGCAAATGGTTTTATAATGCTGAATAAAAATTTTGATAGTTCACTACAAGGAGAACTGATGGTACTACAAATGGGTCTAAGTGGTATGTTCGCTTTATGAATTTTCGGTACTCCATAAAAATGTGGTGACTTACTGTAATGAGGTGTAATTAATTTTCTTTGATAGTATGTTAGATCATTTTTAAATTTGAATAAAGTTCTATAGATTTTGTTTTCCAGTGTTTTCGTTGGATCCTTCGTTAATTTGGTATAAGGTCCATTTGTAATTAGATCTGTAATTTTGTCCTCGTATTGTATTTTATCCATTATTACAGTTGCATTTCCTTTATCCGCTGGTAGGATCGTTATGGAGTCATCATTTTTTAAAGTTTTTAAAGCTTTAATTTCCTCTTTAAGGAAATTAAAGAAAATTAAAAAATTAAAAAATTAAAAAAAATTAAAAAAAATCAGTAGGATGTGGATACCCATACTGAAAGAGGAAGTCAATAGAAAGAAAATACCACAATTAGTAAGTCAATAGTCGAGTTAGTACATATTTTATATTTTAGTATTACTTATATACCCATGTATTATTGATATTATTTATAATTTAAACAAAATTATAGTAAAGTCAGAATTTGGTATTAATTTTGAGAGTAAATTAAATGTAAGACCAAATACTTACGATGTCGGGATAGTATCACGAGGTTTTTCCTGGTTTTCCCTCGTGATTTACTATAAGATCTCTAACGCGAGAATTTTAATGTCACCGTTGCATGTGGTTGTCTTTTTAAAGACAGATCACATGCTATGATTTTTTTGTGACGGATATTCTTGAGTTGGGGTTGATTTCATGTAATCGAATGAACTATCTTTCAGTAAAGTCGTCCCAGGAACGCAACTCATAAATATTGGCAATATCATTTTAAAGTCTTCTACTTTAAAATATATCATATGTATCTGAATTGCCGATATAAATGAGTCAAATTAAATAAATTATTAGAAGAATTTTTTTACTAAGCAACAACATTTTTGTTTATATTAATAGTATTTTGTATTTTGACAACGGCAACCGATTTGGGCGTCGAAACGTTAATAAAAATCATTTTTTAATAATATTGTGGCTTATTTCCCATTCTAAATAGTTAAAAAAGAAAGCTTTTTTATCATAAATTAGACGTGGAACTCAAAAATAATTTTTAGTTCGAAATATCTCAGTGGCGTACTATTTTTTTCTTTGAAAAAATTCAGACCATTGCCCGTAGGCGCGCCAATGATGAATACAAAATTCTAGATTGTATGTCAAAAAATTCGTAATAACTACCTCCTAAAACTCAACAAATTTCATTTTCATAACTCAACTGGTCTTAGAGCAATAAATAAATTGTCAGTTTAAAATAAAAATTTCAACACCCCGTATCTTCGAAACTAAGCATTTGCGGACATATGTTTATAGAGCAAACTGGTATTAATTTTTCATGTAGAATTAGCCCTTAAAAATTTTCATACTCATTTACTAACACCCTGTATTCAGATTATACAACATAAATGACAGAAGCTTTTATAGCTTCCCACTTAAACTTAAATTTATTGCTGTATCATTTTATTGATACCATCCATGTTATTTAACCGGTTTAGAATGCTTATTTTAGAGAAAACAGTTGATTAAATCGAAAATGGCATTTTTTCGTCACAAGTGAGTCATTTCTTATGCAAAAAACTTTTATTAGAGCACATTTTAAAGGTATTTTAATCAACTTTAACCTTCCGATGACCAACCTTTTTTTGTTACACGGATGACCAAGGGGGGAAAATGACTCCAGGTCAAAAATGTCAAAAATGACAATTAACAAAAAAAATTAAGTTTTTTTTTTTAATTTTTTTTTGGCATGGACTTTATGTCATTCAGCCAGTCACAACATGAGTATTAGTGTCATGTGTAGTGTGTATGTTGAGTAAGTGTCTTGTTACTTTGCAAAGTCGACGTCATTAGCGTAAAACTACTTGGAATTACACATAATAGACGCTATTTTACTAAACATCAACTTCAGAATATATTTTTTATTCGTAAAATGTAGGATTTTGTTTTTATTTCAAAATATGAGGATATCTAGAATGATATTAAAGTCAAATAAAAAAAAAATTAGTTAAAAAATGAATACTTTTGAATTTATTAAAGAAAAACATACGCTGGGGTCACAATTTCCCCCGCTTGGTCATCAGAAGGTTAAACGATGTTACCTGTTTTTAATAAACAATCGCATCACATTCGAGTTATTTGAGGTTGAAGCTTCTCCACTTCGAGGTTCTTCGAAAATAACCATCTTTAAAGAGCGCAGTTGTTATTAGGTTTACATAGAATTTTCTGACGCGCATCTCTTTGTTTTTTATTAGCTACAATGTTGTTTTAATTGATTTTTTCTATCAAGTTAAAATTTTTTAAGTTATTCATGAAAAACGTTATTATAAAACGTTATTATCAACTTTGCAAAAAAAATTTTACACAACAAAATTTACTTAATTGATCAATCTATCGACTTCCACAGTTATTTTGATAGGGTAGATTTTGACGAAGGTTATAAATATTACCTAACTCCAAATATTCAAGGAAATCGACCTCTATTCTCAAAATTTCCACGAGAAAATGGCTGTTGATTGGACTATTTAGTAGTTTTGATGAAATTTTTCAAACCACAGCGAGCCTTGTCCTGCTCTACAAATGCGGCTGGTTCAGATTTCGTAGCATAATAATTATAACCGATCCCAACTTAGCTGCAAATTGTGTTGCGGTAATCCTGGTAAATCTCAGGAATTTAGGAATTCAGTTGGATAATTGAGTACTCCCTTTGGATCAGTAATAGAATCGATCGACAAGTGTATTAGCCCAAGTAATGAAGTTTAAAATAGGACAAAACCTCACAATTTTTACAGACTGGATCGATTTGCTTGAAAATTTGAGAATAAGTAGTGGATAGTCCAAGGATCAAAATCTATATCATGCCGAAAAGCGCTTATACCATATGGGGGTGGAAATTTTTTATTATATTTTAATCGCAAAAGTTGATAAAAACGTTCATTCTAAGAAAAAAACGTTATATAGATTTTTTTGATGAAATTGACAGTTTTCGATTTATTTGCTATCGAAAGTGTTAGTTTTATATCGAAAAAATCAATGTTTTTAATAAGTTTTCTGCTAATTACTCCAAAAGTTTTCGTTTTATCAAAACAACTTTACTTAACAAAAATGTATCGTTGGAAAAATAAACAAAATTTGTTTTTTAAAATTTTCTAAGACCAATAGTAATCGAGCTATAACTTTATGTATGTTGGCTCTTCTTCGTCAAATGCTAAATATTGTAGTTTCAAAAGTCAAAAGCGGCAAAAACTATCCATTTTTCGAGGACAACTTGTTCAAACTAATTTAAAGTACTTAAAAATATGTATCTCCAGAAATAAAAAAAAGTCTCAAACTCAAAAATTAAGTGACTTATAATGAAAAGAATGTCAGTCCCTATTTTTTTCAGCGAAAAAGTAATCGTAAGCAACCCCTTAATCACCACCCTAATTATAATTATTCATTGAACTTATTTGGTCTCTTTTATTTATGTACTGTTAATAGGTTCTAGAAGTTCGACCGGCTTAGAATGATTAATTTTTAAAAAACGCTGGACGGAAGGGCCGCCTGAGAACTTTAGCGTACCGATCTATTATCGTCATCGTACTAGATACTGGCATTCTATAAAAATAGCAAATTTACTCGTTATTTTGATATTTTAGAAACACCTTGTATACTTGAAAATATTTTATGGTTCTACGCATAATTAATTCCTGCATTTGAGAAAATGTTCGATGCCATATTTCGGGGACACACTATAGATGTATAGATTATTGCATAAATGAATAGAATATTAAAGTCATACTTTCATTTCAAATTAGTTCATTTTTCTGAGAAATTAATAGTTTACAATATTTGCATTTCATTATATTTCTATTACGCCAGTCAATGCGCGAGATTAAGAACAAGATATTACCTCCGAATTCTATCCTACTGCATGGATTTTAATGAAATTTTGGGAGTAGCCCACTCTCCTGATTCAAAGTCTGTCCTATATACAGGGTGTCCAGAAACTCTACCGACAAACGAAGACAGGAGATTCTTCAGATAATTTTAAGATAATTTAACCCAATTCACTTAGTCCGAAAATGCTTCCTAAGGGAGCTAGAGCTCTTTGAAAATGGCGTCTTGTAATTAGTTTTTCTTAAATACCTCCAGAACGCTTCTATTCAGAAAAACAAAATTTGGTACGCGTATTTATCTTCAAAATATAAATCTAATCCATCGATTGCAAATTTCTAGTACCGATCATAGGCGTCCGTTTTGGGTAGGGCAACAGTTACATAACTTTTTTATCTTTAACTTTTATGCATTTCTGACACTGGATTATTAAATTGTGAAGTATTCCAGTACTAAAAGGTACTCTTATTTTAAATCGGTAGGACATACCGTATTCTAGAAAAATCGATTTAAAAATTTTTCGCTTTCTGAATTAAAAAAAAAATTTCAAAAAAAATCTGTTTAGAAAGACGAAAACTGGTACATTTATTTATATTCCAGAGATAAATTGCGAATTTCATTAATTGCGAATTTCTAGTACTGGTCATAGGCGTCCGTTTTGGGTAGGTCAACAGTTATTTTATAGCATAACTATTTTCTTGAATTTTCGAGCTTTTTTGACACTAGATTATTAAATTATGAGGTATTCGAGTACTAAAAGTTACTCTTACGTTATGTTGGTAAAATACTTCGTTTTTTGTTGAAAAGTTCTTTCAATTTTTTTTCAAATTCCAAAAACGAAAAACTTTCAAATCGATTTTTCTAGAAAACGGTGTCTCCTATCGACTTAAAGCAAGAGTATCTTTTAGTACTAGAATGCCTCACAATTTAATAATCCGGTGTCAAAAATGCAAAAAAGTTAAGGACAAAAAAGTTATGCGATAAAATACCCGTTGCTGTACCCAAAACGGACGCCTATGACCGGTACTAGAAATTTGAAATGGATGGAATCGATTCATCTCTGAAAAGTAAATAAGCATACCAATTTTCGCTTTTCTAAATAGAAGCCTCCTGGAGGTATTTAAGAAAAACTAATTTCATGACGCCATCTTCAAAGAGCTCTAGCTCCCTTAAGAAGCATTTTCGGACTAGGTGAATTGGGTTAAATTGTCTTAAAATTATCTGAGGAATCTCCTGTCTTCGTTTGTCGGTAGAGTTTCTGGACACCCTGTATACTATGGCGCTTTTATTATGGGGGCGGTTCCCACCACTTCTCGGGGGTGGAACATTTTTATTTTCGAATTACATGGAGAAAAGTAAAGATTTTAAAGAAAATTTAAAAATGCATTCCATAATTTGATCACATTTTTTACAAAAACCATTCATTTTAAACCCGTTTAACTTTTTGAAAGTAGAAATAGCACTATATTAATTAAAAGGTATTGCAGAAGAAAAACAATGCATTTAAATTCTGGTGGATGAGGGGTTAAATGTATGTACTTTTCATTTTTCCTTAAAGTACATTAGTCATATATTTTTTTGCACCATATCTCGCTTAGTTTGAATGCAACCGGCATTTAATGGTGCTTGTTTTAAAGGCCTTTTCAAACACGACAAAAGCCTTTGTAGCATTATACACCTAAAACCTACCGTTTCTCTGTTATTTCAATTTGAATACACCAATTTGAGCATGCACCAAAAAACAAACTCTTTTCACCTACCATATCTCTCTTTGTATTATAAATAGAACATTTACGGAGGAACGAATCTCTTTGTTATTTATAATCTAAAAAACTTTTTATATAGTGTTTTTAGTTCGATGCATAGTTTTTAAGGTATTCACAAAAAACCGTCCGAAAAGGTGTCATTTTTCAATGAAAGTGGCCAATTTTCAACTACGCATAACTCAAAAAGTATTGAGTTCTCAAAAAAAAGTTTAGATCAGTTTTTGCTTAGAAATAGGTTCTCTAGCCACTTCCGTGCTTATTTTGACCAACAAATTTTCCACCCCCTTGAAGGGGTGGGAACCGCCCCAAGATAAAAGCGCCATAGTATATAGGGTAGATTTTGTTTCTTAAGCTATTCCCTACTTACTGTGAAAATATCAAGTACATCGATGTAGTAGGATGGAATTCGGAGCCAAATACCGTCATTGACTGCCCTATAATAATGCTCTGCTATGATTGCGTGAGAGTACTGTAATTGATTGCGTACTGTAACTTTTCGAGTTTTTGAGCTACAGCAACGAGTTTTATGTCATTGGAAAGGTAATTTTGCATTCTTTCAAAATATGTAAAATATACAGGGCATATTTGAAAAAATTAAGATTTTTTTTCATTTTCAAATTTTAGAAAAAAAAAACAATAGATTCTATGCTCTAAAATATTACGATTTAACCCAACTTACTTTAATAAAATGTTGATATTAAGAAAGATAGAGGGTGGTAACGTTAAACTTTTTGTTTTATTTATTATTGAATATTTCCTGACAGGTATGAGATAACAACATGAAATTTGCTATGTGGGGGTTTTTTGGGTCGAGAAAACTAAATTCCCTACCAAAAATTATGTATTGCCCTGAGGGCACCATATACGCCTTTCAGCACTTATTTATTACGTTCAATTTTTTTTATCCCTCACTCTGTATAATTTTGACAATAAAATTTTTATTCTCCTGTTAGTTTTACTTAAAAAACGTATACTTGTTTCATCTCCCTAAACTCAACCGTTTTCCAGATAAACGCATTTTAAATCTGCGATACGCCATCATCTTTAGCATAATATCATTGTAGTTACACCCGAAAAATAACCATAATAATTGTGCCAGTTCTCAAATTTATGTCATTGCATCGCAAATTCCATTTGAAGAAATTTGCGATACATTTTTGGATAATTTTATGGTTTTAAGTTATTTCTCGGGTGTGACTACAATGATATTATGTTAAAAATGATGGTGTATCGCAGATTTAAAATGTGTTTATCTCGAAAACGGTTGAGTTTAGAGAGATAAAAGAAGTATACCTTTTTTAAATAAAACTAATAGGAGAATAAAAATTTTAATATCAAAATTATACACAAAGAGGGATAAAAAAATTGAACGTAATAAATTAGTGCTGAAAGGCGTACGTGGCGCCCTCTGGGCAATCATAATTTTTGGTAGGGAATTTAGTTTTCTTGACCCAAAAAACCCTCACATACCAAATTTTATGTTGTGATCTCATACCTGTCAGGAAATATTCAATATTAAATAAAAAAAAAGTTTAAGTTTACTACCCTGTATCTTTCTTAATATCAACATTTTATTAAAGTAAGTTGGGTTAAATTGTAATAGTTTAGAGTGTAGAATCTACTGTTTCTTTTTGTACAATTACTTAAGAACCACTCTGTATAACGACTTTTTCAAATTAAACTTATTTTAAACAAGTTTTTAGATAGGTAGGGAAATGTGTTCGGTGGGCGGTCGGCCATGTTGGCCGCCATTTTGAATTTATAACTGTCAAATTCCGTATTTCTATTTACCTATCGATAAGCTAACTTTGAGTTAAATTTCATTCGTTTCGGTCAAAATTTGCAAAAAGGGGCCCTAAATAACCCCCCTATTTCGGCCCCCCTTTGAGAGGTTTTTTTTAAAGCTTAGTTTCTCGACAAAATTCTCTTAAACTTGCTCATACCAAATTTCATCGCAATCGGTCTGGTAGTTTTTGCTGGGCGGTGGCGACATACGTACGTACATACTTCCGACATGTTTTTTTTATTTGCTTTTTAGACTCAGGGGGACTCAAAACGTCGAAAAAAAGTGAAATCTGAAAAAAATTTTTTGCACGATCCCATAACTTTATCTATTATACTATACTACGTATGTAGTACGATAACGTAAAAATGACTAGTAGGGCAGTCAATGAAGGTATTTTGCTCCGAATTCCATCCTACCACATCGATTTACTTGATATTTTCACAGTACGTAGGGAATAGCTCATGAAACAAAGTTTACCCTATGCCGATGTGTGCTTTTATCTTGGGGGTGGTTCCCACCCCTTCTCGGGAGTGATAAATTTTTTGGTTCAAATAGCCACGGAAGGGGCTAGAAAATCTAATTTTAAGCAAAAACTGTTGTATAATTATTTTTTGAAAACTCAATACTTTTTAGTCCAGAAAGCCACTGCGCATCCGCTAGGAAAAATATTCTAATTCGGATTTTTTGCACAATCTTACTCAAAAAGGACCCCTTTTAACAAATTTGCATGTTGCCAGGACCAAAAGTTGGTCAAAAATTTTTTAACGTTTTTTTTTTTTTTGTTTTTTTCCTAAAATTATTTTTTTTGCATGGAACAAATTTTTTTTTAGGTTTTCTGGATCATTCCAAACAGAAAAGGTCTTTAGTGACTTTTCTCTAAAGTTGATAGTTTTTGACGTATAAGCGATTAAAAATTGAAAAATTGCGAAATCGGCCATTTTTAACCCTCAAAAACTATGTGAAAAACTGAAAATTTGAATGTTGCTAAGGTAGGTAGATATTCTTTAAACATCGATTGATGAAATCCCGAAGAGTTTTTTGCAATACAATATCAAAAACCCCTTTGTTTTTTAATTGCCAATCAAGCGTGCGCGACACTATTTTCCGTATTAAGTATAAATGAATAAATTCGTTATTTCGTAAACCGGTGACTTTAAGGAAAAATCCCAAAACAGGTCGGTTTTTATTTTTAAGTTACGATATTGTGGCATATATAGTATACTAGTGACGTCATCCATCTCGGCGTGATGACGTAATCGATGATTTTTTTAAATGAGAATACGGGTCGTGTGTTGGCTCTTTTGAAAGGTTCTTCAATTCTCTATTCAGTAATATAAACATGTACATAATTATTTATACAGGGTGTCCAAAAAATTTTTTTTAATTAAATCATTTGGCAAATTGACAAAAAACTTAAATTATTGGACACCCTGTATAAATAATTATGTAAATGTTTATATTACTGAATAGAGAATTGAAGAACCTTTCAAATGAGCTAGCACACGACCCCTATTCTCATTTAAAAAAATCATCGATTACGTCATCACGCCCAGATGGATGACGTCACTAGTATACCATATATTTCACAATATCATAACTTAAAAATAAAAATCGACCTGTTTTGGAATTTTCCCTTAAAATCGCCGGTTTACGAAGTAACGAATTTATTCCTTTCATTTGCACCATACTTCATACACATGCAATGGTGGAAAGTAGTGTCGCCCACGCTTGATTAACAATTAAGAAACAAATGAGTTTTGAATATTATATTGCAAAAAACTCTTCGGGATTTCATCAATCGATGTTTAAAGAATATCTACCTACCTTGGCAACATTCAAATTTTCAGTTTTTCACATAGTTTTTGAGGGTTAAAAATGGCCGATTTCGCAATTTTTCAATTTTTAATCGCTGATATGTCAAAAACTATCAACTGTAGAGAAATGTCAATAAAGACCTTTTCTGTTTGGAATGATCCAAAAAACCTAAAAAAAATTTTGTTCCATGCAAAAAAAATAATTTTAGGAAAAAAAACAAAAAAAAAACGTTTAAAAAATTTTTGACCAACTTTTGGTCCTGGCAACATGCAAATCTGTTAAAAGGGGTCCTTTTTGAGTAAGATTGTGCAAAAAATCCGAATTAGAATATTTTTCCTAGCGGATGCGCAGTGGCTTTCTGGACTATTTTGAGTTATGCGTGGTTGAAAATTGGTCAGTTTCAATGAAAAATGACACCTTTTAGGACGGCTTTTTGTGAATACCTTAAAAACTATGCATCTAACAAAAAACTATATAAGATATTTCTGTAGGTTATAAACAAACAAAGAGATTAGTTCCTTCGTAAATCTTCTAGTTAAAATAGAAAGATGGATATGGTAGGTAAGAAGAGTTTGTTTTTTTGCTGCATGCTCAATTCGGTGTATTCAACTTAAAATAACAGGGAAACGGTCGATTCTAGGTGTATAATGATACTTATAACTTATATAGTGTTTGAAAAAACCTTTCAAATGAGCAATACCAAATGTCGATTACATTCAAACTAAGCGAGATATTCTGCAAAAAATTGATGACTAATGTATTTTAAGAAGAAATGAGAAGTATATTTCACCCCTCATCCATCAGAATTTAAATACATCGTTTTCCTTCTACAATACATTTTACTATAGTGCTATTTATATATTCAGAAAGTTGGTTTAGAATGAATGGTTTTTGAAAAAAAAATAAGATCAATTTGTAGAGCGCATTTTTAAATTATCTTAAAAATTTTCCTTTTTCTCCTTGTAACTCGAAAATTATAAGAGATACGAAAAAAATACCACATAAAATGTGGAGTTTTTTCAGGTAAAAATTTTCTTTTTATAAAAACCATTCATTTTAAACCCGTTTAACTTTCTGAACATAGAAATAACACTAGAGTAAAACGTATTGTAGAAGGAAAACGATGCATTTACACTTTGGTGGATGGGGGTTAAAATAACTTCTCATTTTTTTTCTTAAAATACATTAGTTATCAATTTTGTTCAGTTTGCAGGATGTCTTGCTTAGTTTTAATGTGATGGTCATTTAGTATAGCTCGTTTTAAAGGCCTTTTCAAGCACTACAAAAGGTATTGGTAGCATTATACACCTAAAATCTAGTGTTTCTCTGTTATTTCAAGTTGAATACACAAATTTAAGAATGTACCAAAAAACAAACTATTTTCACCTACCATATCTCTTTTTGTATTATAATTAGAAGAGTTATGGAGGCAAGCATCTCTTTGGTTTTTTACAACGTAGAAAGATGTTAAATATATTTTTTATAGTTAGATGTATAGTTTTTAAGGTATTCGCAAAAAACCATTCAAAAAGGTATTATGTTTCAATGAAAATGGCCAATTTTCAACCACGAATAACTCAAAAAGTATCGAGTTTTCAAAAAAAATATATAGAGCAGTTTTTGCTTAGAATTAGGCCCTCTAGCGAATTACGTGATAATTTATACCAAAAAATTTTCCACCCTTAAAAGAGGAAGGAACCACCCCCAAGATAAAAGCACACATCAGCATAGGGTAGACTTTGAATTAGGAGATAAGTAGAGGCTAGGCCCAAAATTTCATTAAAATCCATGCAGTAGAATGTAATTCGGAGGTAATATCCTATTCTTGCTCCCTTTTAGTGGCGTATAGTTATTTGAGGAAGGTGGAAATACCATTATGTATAACATGGGAGTAAAGTGCCTTTTCCTCCCTTGAATGATTACTCCCCTTCTCTACGCGTCAAGCAGTAAACTTCATTCTCGGAAGGAAAAGTAGCACTTTGCTCCCTTGTTATACAAATAGTTTTGTATAATTTTTCCTAACCTTACTAAATGTTTGTATATAAAATAAATATTGTACTATGTAATTAGTTTAAATATTGCCTAGTGACTACTTGTTGGTTGGTGCACATAAAGTATAGTCGGTCTCAGCGAAGTCAGAAGACGTGGCGAACAATTAATTGAACTAAAATCCGGACATAGTTTTTACCATGTAGGTGACGACAATAATTCTTCAGTAGAAGCCGGCTTTATTATAATACAAGCGTCTTCAAACAAGTATAGTATCACTAAAAAAATTTTCAACAAGAGTGATTTGTTTTACTCTCAAATTGAATGCAAGGTATAATATGAAAATAATACAGGTTTATGCACCAACAACAGGCCATGATGAAGAAGAAGTGGATATATTATATGATGATATCGAAGCCGCTCTTAATGACAACCAAGGACTTTTGTATGTGGTGATTTTAACTCCAAAATAGGAATGAGATCCAACCCTACAGAAACGCCACTGGGAAACTTTTGCTTGGATGGTAGAAATAAACGTGGCGAAACACTGTTAAGGTTCATGCTGCAACACGAACTATTCCAAATGAACAGTTTTTTCAAAAAGAAACCACAGATAAGATGGACATGGCAAAGTCCTGATGTAAAAACTCAAAACGAATAAGATTTTATTATCACTAAACAGATTTGTTACCAGTAGCGATCATAGAATGGTACGAGGTAAAATAGAAATAAGCTTAAAGAAGGAGAGGTATAAGATGATTAGAAAGAAGAACAAATCAAAACCATGGATGAAACCATCAGATGTAGATAGTTTTCAGTAATGTATTTCAGACATACTTAGCAGTCCTGAAGCAGAAATTAATATAAACGACTTAAATAATAAATTAACAAATGCCTTACTGGAAAGTCAAAACAAATTCTATCCTAGAACTCAAAAAGAAGAGAAGATCAGCCAAAATACCAGTCAACTAATGCAGAAAATAAGAGAAATGAGAAGCGAAACGGAAACTAAAGCTGACGAACTACAAAAATTAAATAAAGAAATATCCAAAGCTATTAGAAAAGACACTCGAAAATACAACCAAGAACAAATCGAACATAACTTTGAGAACAATAGAAGTGTGAAAGTATTGAGAAGAATACTAAGAACGGGGACAAGGCAGATAATAAAGATTAAATATAGAAATGGTCATCTTACAACCAACAGAGAGGAAACTTTTAAAATAGTTGAAGACTTCTACAAATTGCTGTACACAAGCCAACACAAAGTAAATAGCAAAGAAGATCAAGTACCAGAAATATTAACAAGGAAAAAAGGCATTGTCAACCAAGGATCAGAACTGCTACCGGAAATCACAATAGACGAAATAAAACTAGCCCTAAGAAAAACTAAGAATAACAATTCTCCAGGCAAAAATTGTGTATTTACTGATGCAATCAAATTCGGAGGCACTTGTCTTCTTAAGAAAATAAAATACCTTATTAAAATGTGCCTTTTAGGTAGTAATAATATTTTTTTTTTTTTATTTAGGAATAACAATAAAGATTTACAAAAAATAAAAAGCATAATGAGTACTACCTAAATAAACATAAATAACTCACTGAAGTTGAGCTACCTTGTATATATATATTATTAATATACATACAAAAGTAGCACCCCTTGTGCGTGAGACTTAAAAATATAATATATTAACTTACAATATAAACAAAAACAAAAAATATTTAACAATTGTATAAATGTATACAGTTATATGGGAATTTATAAAAATACTAAAAACTCTAACATTAAACAAGAAAAAAATAAAAATATACTAATTTTATTATATGTAATTTGTGATATAAATGTGTCCATCAATTCAAGGAATGTTGCAGTTGATAATAAAAATCTCTATAGATGTAAACTTTATTTTCGATATTTATTTCATACTTAAGTTTATTTATTAGAATTGTCCATTAATAAGTTCTTCGCAAAATTTTGTTGATTTGCTCCCAATCCATTGTTTAATTTCATATTTATACCTATGTTTTTTATAATTTTTAAATTGTTTTAAATTATCCGGTAGTAAATTGTACAATTTGGGCCCTATGTAACCAACATATCTTTGGAGGATGGATTTATTACATTTTGGTAGAATTGCATTATGTTTTATATATCTAGTTTGATGGGCATGACTGTTAAAATTTAATATTACCTTTTTTTCATGTAAACGTATAAGGGCTTTATAGCAGAATAATTTACGTACAGTTAAAAATTTACTTTCGTTATACAGGGTGTCCCGAAAAGATTGGTCATAAATTATACCACAGATTCTAGGGTTAAAAATAGGTTGATTGAACCTCATTTACCTATATACAATACTGTACACAAAAAAAGTTACAACCCTTTGAAGTTACAAAATGAAAATCGATTTTTTTTCATATATCGAAAACTCTTAGAGATTTTTTATTGAAAATGGACCTGTATCATTCTTATGGCAGAAACTTCTTAAAACAAAATTATAGTGAAGTTTATCTACCCCATAAATATTTTATGGGGGTTTTGTTCCCTTAAACCCCCCCAAACTTTTGTGTACGTTCTAATTAATTCATTTTTGTGATACCATTAGTTAAACACAACGTTTTTAAAACTTTTATGCCTCTTAGTACTTTTTCGATAAGCCAGTGTTTATCGAGATATTTTGAATATTTGTCGATTCCACCACATATTTGTATATGGTTAAGTATGATTATAGAGACCTGTTAATAATCTGAAAATTTATTTATAATTTACATTTTTAGGTATATTTTGAAAAAGAAGCCACATCTCGATAAAAGGTGACTTGTCAAAAAAAGACTAAGAGACAAAAAAGTTTTTAAATTACTATGTTAAACTAATGGTACCACAATAATAGTTTAATTGGAACGTACACAGATATTTGAGGGGTTTAAAGGAACAAAACCCCCGTAAAATTTTTATGTAAATATATTAAAAAAGAAGCCGCATCTCGATAAAAACTGGCTTATCGAAAAAATACCAAGAGGCAGAAAAGTTTTAAAAACGTTGTGTTTAACGAATGGTACCACAATAATGAATTAATTAGAACGTACACAAAAGTTTGGGGGGGTTTAAGGGAACAAAACCCCCATAAAATTTTTATAGGGTAGACAAACTTCACTATAATTTTGTTTTAAGATGTTCCTGCAATAAGAATGATACATGTCCATTTTCAATAAAAAATCTCTAATAGTTTTCGATATATTAAAAAAAATCGATTTTCATTTTGTAACTTCAAAAGGCTGTAACTTTTTTTATGAGCACATTTGTACTAAGGTAAATTAGGTTCAATCGAACTCTTTTTGACCCCAGAATATGTGGTATAATTTATGACCAATCTTTTCGGGACACCCTGTATAACAGCTCACTAGAATATCTTAAAATTTCCCGTATATAATTCTAATTATCCATTTCTGAATAATATTTATAGAATGTAAGTAATTATTGCGTATTCCACCCCATCCTAAAAGACCATATGTGAGTTGAGATTGTATAAGTGCATAATAAATAATTCGTAAATGAGTTATTCCTAAAAATTGTTTTAAAAATTTAAATCTTGATAAGAGTCCTCTTAATTTATTTACTATATTATTTGCTTGGGTGTTCCATCGTAAATGCTTATCAATTATTATACCTAGATATTTAATTTCGTATGTATGTGGAATTTCATTTTTTGCATCAATTTTTAACGGGCCAAGATTTGGAAGGTTATTAACATATGATGTAAATGGCATATATTTTGTTTTTTCTACATTTAAGGTAAGTTTATTAAACTGAAACCACTTTTGAATTGTAGCAAAATCTGTTTCAGCTTTTTGTTTTAAGTTATTCCATGTATTTGCATCATAGAAAATAGCTGTGTCATCTGCAAAACTTATTATCTTACCTGTGATATTCAGTCTAAATAGATCATTAATATATATATATATATATATATATTGAAGAGAATTGGCCCCAAGACTGTTCCCTGTGGTACTCCGTAAGATATAATTCTTCCTTTACCGATTTCTCCATCTATAGAAACATGTTGTTGTCTATTTAGCAGATAACTTTCTAGGATGTTATATGCAAGTCCTCTTATACCATATTTTTGAAGTTTATTCAGCAGTATTTTATGTGAAACCGTATCAAATGCCTTTGCTAAATCGACAAATATACAAAGAGATGGTTTTGAATTATCAAGAGCTTTGTAGATGTTAGCTGTTAGAGTACAGATTGCATCTTCCGTTGATTTTCCCTCTTGAAACCCATATTGACATTCAGATAGTATATTAATTTTTTTTTAAAATTTTGTAAGTCTTATTTTAATTATTTTTTCAAATATTTTGCCTATATTTGAGATCAGTGTTATAGGCCTATAATTTTGACAATATATTTCTTCGCCAGATTTGAATAGTGGTTTAATAGTTCCAATTTTTAATATATCTGGAAAAATGCCTAAATTAAGACATGTATTTATTATGTATGTTAAGGGATTTGAAATCTGTTTTGTTATTTCTTTTAAAGTTTCAGATCTAATATTGTCGTGCCCTGGTGACTTTTTATTTTTTAAAGATTTTATAATTTCTTCAATTTCATTTTCAGTTGTTTGAGACAGGTACATACTATTTTTTATTTCCAGTATGTTTTCTCGAAATTCAGTTGGTTCAGGGATCATTTCTGCATATCGTTTTCCTAAATCGGTATAGTAGTCAACAAATTCATTTGATATGTCTGTATTGTTAGTTAGTATTTCATTATTTTGTGTTTTTATCAGTTTTATGTTTGTTTTTGAAACTGTTTTTCCACATAGTTTATTTATGCATCTCCATAAATTTTTAGACATATTTTTGTTAGTATTTATTAACCCTTCTGCATAAATTTTTTTTGCTTGTTGAATACGTTTTGATAAATTATTTTTAGTTACTTTGTACCTGTTCTGTAAATTTTTATCATCGGGATGAGTTTCTAACGATTTGTATAAATTATTTTTTTCATTTATTAATCTAAGTAACGATTGTGTTATCCATGGTTTTTTGTATCTTTCTTTGTGTTTAATTTTTATTTTCTTAGTATTAATGTTTATATAATTTTGTAGTTTTATATATATATGTAATATACCCGACAAATGGCACAATGCTGAAGTAATTCTATTTTACAAGAAAGGACATCCTTATAAATTAGAAAATTACACACCTATAAGCCTTCTTAGTCACTTATACAAACTCCTTACAAGAATAATAACGAATCGTCTTGAGAAAAAACTTGATTTCTACCAGCCAATGGAGCAAGCGGGATTTCGTACCGGATTTGGAACAAATGATCACCTACAGAGCATTAAAACGGTAATAGAAAAGACTATCGAATACAATCGACCACTCGTTTTGGCTTTTGTCGATTTCCATAAAGCCTTTGACACGGTTGAATTTGACACAATTCTGGAAGCACTACAATCATGCCGCATTGACTACCGATACACAAGGTTAATTTCCAATACATTCAAGAACGCAACTATGTCAGTGAAACTACAAAAAAACACGGACCGTATCCCAATCGGCAGAGGAGTCCGACAGGGCGATACCTTATCGCCTAAACTGTTTACCGCGGTACTAGAATATGCTTGTAAAAAACTTAACTGGGAAGAGCGAGGCCTGAATATTGACGGTAGAAGATTAGCAAATTTGAAATTCGCAGACGACATGGTTTAATTCTCTGACAACCTCAAGGAGATATGTACAATGTACAATGCTACATGAACTTCAGCTAGTGTGTACCAGTGTAAGTCTTAAAATAAACACCTCCAAAACAAAATTCATGACAGACCTAGTACCTAGCGGAAATATCAATATTGGAGACAACGAAGTAGAGCTAGTGGAAAAATACATATACCTTGGACACGAAACAAAGATCACAAGAGACAACCAAACATGCGAACTACGAAGAAGAATAAACCTAGCATGGGCAGCCTATGGAAAACTCAAAGACATTTTTAAAAGTGATATACCAATTTCTTTAAAACGTAAAACATTTTACCAATGTGTGTTGCCTGTGATGACTTATGGTGCCGAAACTTTGACATTGACAGCTACAACTTCTAAAATGCTGCAAATAACCCAGAAAAAAATGAAAAGGTCAATGTTAAGTATATCGTTTCGTGACCGAGTTAGAAATGAAGACTTAAGACGAAGAACAGTAGTTACAGATGTAATTTCCCGAATTGCCACCCTGAAATTAAACTGGGCCGGACACGTCGCCCGAATCAGTGATGGGAGGTGGACGAAGAGATCAGTCGAGTGGAGGCCGAGATTAGACAAGAGAAGTATAGGAAGACCACCTACTGATTAGACCGACGATCTCAAGAAAATGTCAAGAAATAGCAAAGTGTTTAAAATAGAGTACAATGGACAAAAATGAGGGAGGCCTATGTCCAGCAGTGGACGCAAGGGGCTGGATGATGATGGTAAATAACAATAGATAATATTTATTGTTGTAATATAACATTGTATTGACCGTAAAACGATTTACGGTAGGGGAGCAAAGTATGCTAAATGTGCAGTCACTCGAGCGCTTTGGGGACCTATTGGGTTGTGAAGAGTAGGTCCTAAAACCAAAAAAAGTTAAGTAAAGTTTTTCATTTTACTGGGGACTTGTCCATTTTTAATTTAATTTTCCATTTCCAACAATCGTTTGTTTAGATTATAGCGCCATCTATCGATAATTCGAAAAAATGTCTCAAAAAAAAGTTACTTATTTTTATGTATGGAATCCAAATCTGCAATTAAAAATGGGGGCGTATATTTAAGATTTTAAAGTAACCCCACACCCCTCGTCCGTGGGGGTAGTGTTTGGTGCCATTCGATAGAATTTTCAAAAATATTGAATAAGTGTATTTTTCTGTTTTTCGATCTGATGTTCATTTCGGGAAATATCGCGGATTCGTATTTAAAATATTAAATTTACCTCTCCGTGGGAAGTCGTGTTTGGTATTATTCGATAGATTTATGAAAAATATTGAGTACTTATTTTTTATTTTTTCGATGGGTCAGTCATTTTGCGAAATATTCGCTTTTTGCTTGTGAAATTTTGAGACACGCCCATTTCCTTACGCCCGATCAAATCATCAGATTTTTGAAATATGCACTGTTTTGCATGTACTTAACTTACCTTATCTTAATCTGACGATTTCGAGTTTTACTAAGGATAGATTTTTTTTCTCGGCTCCCCCTTAACGAACTCCCCTGCAATAAAAGCCAATATATGGCATGGAATAGTCTATTCTGGATCTATCTGGAATCTATCTACTGGATTGCTGCCATTGGTTTGATTATTTTCATATTAGATATTTTTGTGATCAGGTTGTATAATTTTTTTTTTATATAAAAACGTCTTTATTTCTGATGTCTTTTTCCTCATAACTGTTGTCACTGTCGTTATATGGGCAGTTTAGAAAATTAAACATACGGTATTTGTTTTTTATGTTTACCTTTTCTGACCCTTCCGTTTATCACCATATTCTCTAAACCATTTCTAAAAAGGGAAAAAAGGCAAACACTGTTTAATCCGATAATAATTACAACGGCCTCGTCGGGAGGACAGGGTAAACCCTAAAGATTTGATTTGTCGGGCAAATACTACCCCCCAATTTTCGCAAACTCGTTCCATATCCTGTATTCAATAGATTTTTAAAAGGGATTTTTTATCCCTCAACTCAAGATTCGTTAAAATGCTCACATTGATTGGATTTTTTGTTTTTAGCTAGATGGAATATCTCAAATACTTTGTCAGGGAATATTTTTGTATTTTTCCCTTCTTATAAAAAGTGGAACATTCCTATGTATACAAACGTATAGCAAAGTTTCTTTAAGAGGAAACAGTAGCGATCAACAGGTAGCCAAAACGCGTTCCAAGATTGCGGCTGTAATTTTGAATATTTTTTCGAGATATTTGGCACACGTATTCGTAATATAATAAAGAATGGCGGTACAGAGCCCAATTTGAAAAATATCTTAATATGTGGAAATTACTCTGTAATTAAATACAATATTAAAAAAACGAGCCTGTATCGCCATTAAGAAAAACAAAAAAATACACTTTCTTCAAATAAACTTTTTTATCCGATGCCTAGATTTTGTGTCATTTTGGAACTACTAATGAAATAAAAAATTTTAGTAGTTCCAAGATTATACAAAATCTACGCGTGGCATACTTTATACGCCACAAGAAAATACACTTAAAAACAGCGGATTTGTTTTTTTTTTGAAAAAATATACTTAGTTGGTTGTTATAAACCTTATTCGGCATCAGTGAATACTTGGAGTTCCTTCTCAGTAAGCCAATTGGGATTTATAGCTGGAACCATGGAATAACTGGATTCCATGATAAATAAAATGACTAATAAAAAACAGGAGAAAAAGTTTTGTTTATAAAGAAAAATATATTTTGTGCCAAAATGACTAAAGACCAATTGAAATATGTACTTATATTACTACTTATACTAATATAATCGTGGAGTATATTGTCCACCACCGGAAACAACAAATAATAAACTGTAAATTACGATCGTCCGAGAACGCCGATTATAATGAAACTAAAACCAAATTGTAAAGCATTTTCCAATGATAGGTTAGAGAGATAAACAAGGTCAAAAATTAAATTTTTAAATGTATTTGCAGTAGAATTATTATCTCTGGCGTACAAAATACGCCAGCGCGTGTAGTTAAAGGTTAAACAATTTTTCGACCACGTCACCGCCTGGCACCCTGCGGATATGTTATAAGGACCTCGTTTTGAGTAAGTTTCTGCAAAAAAATGGAATCGGAATAATTTCACTAACGGGGGCGACGATACATCCTGGGTCCTGGACTATAGCGCTAATTGTTAATAATTAAAAATAACAGCTTTCTAATAAAATAATAACTAACAAAAATCTCTTCAGGACCTTGAAGAAGGGATTTGAAACTTGATTTGGTGACTTTTTGAATTTCATAATAATAATGTTTAATCGAGTTATTAAGCCTTGAACATGGCCATTTTCGCATTTTTCAAATATTTAATCGCATATAACTCGACAAAAATCAATTTTAGAAAAAAATGACAAGATACCTTTTTTGCTCAGAATACGCCAATTTATCTAAAAAAAAATTGTTCGAAATGAAAAAATTATTTTTGTGAATTTGCTTTAAAAAATTGTTTCTACAATTTTTCGACCACGGCACCGCTCGGCACCCTGTGGATATGTTATAAGGACCTCTTTTTGAGTAAGTTTGTGTAAAAAAATCGAATCGGAATAATTTCGCTAGCGTGGGCGACGATACTGCCCGGTCTAACTATCATATAATTAATGCGTTCCATGCTTGATTATTACACGTTTATTTACAGGGTGTTCAAAATTTACAGTTTCATCATTGGATTATTCAATGTAGCATAATATGATGGTTATTTTATTAGAACACCATATATATTATTAATCAAGGATTATACTAAACACAGGTTGTTCCTCTTTCGAATGATATATGGTATAATATGTTCTATAACTAGGAATCATAGTTTTTGCGTAATTTACAATTTTCTTAAACGGTACATCGATATTAAAAATATTTATAGTCACTCTCGACTTTTAAACCCCATTATCTTGGCATAGTTGTTATAGAGTGTAGTTGTGAATAAATATGTAGATATATTTTTATTTGCTGATTTGTAAAATAAATTTTTTCGATATTAAGGCGATATAGTAGCGATCAACAGGTAGCCAAAACGCGTTCCAAGATTGCGGCTGTAATTTTGAATATTTTTTCGAGATATTTGGCACACGTATTCGTAATATAATAAAGAATGGCGGTACAGAGCCCAATTTGAAAAATATATTAATATGTTTAAATTACTCTGTAATTAAATACAATATTAAAAAAACGAGCCTGTACCGCCATTAAGAAGAACAAAAAAATACACTTTCTTCAAATAAACTTTTTTATCCGATGCCTAGATTTTGTATAATCTTGGAACTACTAAAATTTTTTATTTCATTAGTAGTTCCAAAATGACACAAAATCTAGGCATCGGATAAAAAAGTTTATTTGAAGAAAGTGTATTTTTTTGTTCTTCTTAATGGCGGTACAGGCTCGTTTTTTAATATTGTATTTAATTACAGAGTAATTTCCACATATTAATATATTTTTTAAATTGGGCTCTGTACCGCCATTCTTTATTATATTACGAATACGTGTGCCAAATATCCCGAAAGATATTCAGAATTATAGCCGCAATCTTGGAACGCGTTTTGGCTACTTGTTGATCGCTACTGTATCACCTTAATATACAAACTTCGAAATATAAAAAATGTTGTTTTGTTTTTGTTGAGTTGTTTGAAGGCTTATTATAGAAATATTATGTTAAGTAATGTTTTTTACTAACCTCGTTACTTGTAGAGCAGGGTATGTTATGTAAAACATAAAACACCTGAAAAATCTACACACAGTTTCAAAAGTTATGCATCACCCCTCGTATTCAACATGTTTACGCTGTTATAAATCCGTATCTTTATAGTCCAGTCCGGTTAGACGAATAACAGGCCTAACCTTGCATTAGGATCTGCCCCAAATTTTATTTCTTTAATATTTGGGGGGGGGGGGGGGTCAATAGTAGTGTAAATTTAAAATCTCGACTAAATTCCGCTATTGCGTACGCCGCCATCTTGATTTTAAACGAGAACCGTTTTTGCTCCTCAATATCTCCGCCATTTTCAACTTTTCGACAAAAAGTATAACAACCAAAATTGTTGAAAATGTAATTTTCTATCATTTCTATTTTTACAATTTTTTCGTGCCATCGATATTTTCCGAGTTATAGCGGAAAATAGTGACAGTTATATATAAATAGAGCATAATTATTGAATTATCTCGATTATTGTTAGTTTTACGACAAAAATGTTCCTATACAAAAATGGAGAGAGTTAAATTCTACACAACTTTATTTTTCTTCATTTTTTTTCTAAAGTTAATATTTAAGGTAGTATGTATGCGATAATGGCGCGAGCGTAAGACCTGATTGATTTTGTAGCAATTGTTTTTGTTCAATATCTACGCCATTGTCAACTTAGATTGTTCCAAATATGATTTTCTACAATTTCTTTTTGACAATTTTTTCATGCGGTTGATATTTTCCGAGTTAAGTGGGAAAATAGTAAAAAGTGGTGGGGGAGCATAATTACTGAATTGAATCTTTTTTCCGAGCTGCCCCAAATTTTATAATTCTATCCTTTAGGGGAGATTAATAGTAGTGTAAATTTAAAATCTCGACTCAATTCCGCAGTTGCATTAGCCGCCATATTGATTTTAAAGGAGAACCGTTGTTGCTTAATATCTCCGCCATTTTCAACTTATCGACAAAAACGGTCGGAACTAAAATTGTTGGAAACGCAATTTCCTACAATTTCTTTTCCACAATTTTTTTAATGCGATCAATATTCTCCGAGTTAAGGAGGAAAATAGTGGAAGCGGAGGGGAAGCATAATTATTGAATTGTCTCATTTATTATTAACTTTACGACATAATGGTACATAAACAAAAATAAGAAGAATTAAATTTTATACAATTTTTGAAACTTCCCATGAAACACCAACCAAACTAAGTACATAAAAGACATAAATAATAACTTATATGCATTAAGTTCACTTAATTTTATTAACTAGCGGGTTTTATTGGTTAAATTTGTCTGTCGATAATAATTAAGTTTCATGTCAGCTAACATATTTTAATATTTCAACAATTTTTTTTTAAATTTTGGACCCCGTTGGGGGGAATTTTTCCATTCCCCCCCTTTTAGACCCGCCACTGGTTCTCTCGAAAAATTGTAGTAAATTGTAATTGCAACAATTTCAGTCCTTACACTTTTTGTCGAAAAGTTGAAAATGGGGAAGATATTGAACAAAAACAATTGCTTTAAAATCAATCGGGTCTTACGCTCGCGTCTTTACCGCATACGTACTAGCTTAAATATTGATTTTATCAAAAAAATGAAAGAAATCAAAATTGTATAAAATTTAATTCTCTTCATTTTTGTATAGGTTAAAATTGTTGTAAAAGTAATAATAAACGAGATAATTCAATAAATCAATAATTATGCTTTAACTGTCACTGTTTTTTTCCCATAACTCGGAAAATATGGACCGCACGAAAAAAATTATAATAAACGAAATTATAGAAAATCGCATTATCAACAATTTCAGTTTTTATTTTTTGTCGAAAAGTTGAAAATGGCGGAGATATTGAGCAAAAACCGTTCTCATTTAAAATCAAGATGGCGGCTAACGCAACAGTCAAATTCAGTCGAGATTTTAAATTTATACTACTATTGACTCCCCCTAAAGATTAGAAGAATAAAATTTGGGGCAGCTCCTAATGCAAGGTCAAATGGTATCTCGACTGGGCTATTATCACATATATATTTAATGGGCCTTTTTTTATAAAAAATATACCATTTTTTTTATTTTATTTGATTACCCATTTAATTGACCTGGTTTTGCCAAAGTGTAAACATTTGAAAAATTTATTCTGGTGAAATTTTTGAAAAGTTGATTAAAAATGAATCGTATTTTAATTTCTGAGTTGTACCGTATAAGAATTATCGATTTAGTTGAAGAAGGCCATTCACAGCGGTTCGTGGCGGAAAGAGTGGGTGTTTCTCAGAGTGATCTCTCACGAATAAGGAATAGGTTTCTGGAGACAAATTCGATACGGAATAGAGCTCGGTCTAGTAGACCGCAAGTTACCAATGATCAACAGAATAGATATATCAGAATTTCCAGCTGTAGAAATTCTTTTATGTCTGTACCAGCCCTCCAAAGGTCATTCATGCATACTACAGGAGTCAGAGTATTGTTGTCTACAATAAGAAGAAGAATTTTAGACTCAGGTTTGAGGAGTCGTCGACCAATAAGATTTACTCAGCTACAACCTAGACATGTTTTGGACCGCCTCCAGTGGGCTCAAGAACATGTGGGGTTAGGGATGGGAAAAACCTACCGGTTTAAACCTAAAACCGGTTTTTTTAGTTCGCAATAACCGGTTTTACCGGTTGTTTTTTTGTCCCGGTTATAACCGGTTTTTTCTTTTTAAAGTAAAAACCGGTTATTAGGTTTTTACAGTGATTAGGATTAGGTTAGGTATTATTTCGGATCCCAATCATAATTATTATTCTCAAGTAATTATTCCAAACAAAACCATAATTGAAATTTTATTTTATTTTATAAAATACAGCAGCAAACTGAAAGTGCAATCTCACATCAGCCAGAAACAATTATTAAGTTTTATTATAATATTTCCTCGAAATGGTATTTGTAATCATCATATTTACATAAGAAGTGATCTGGTTGAATTAGACGCAAACATCATATATTTTTCACACTTAACTCTTGACATTGAAAGTGGGTTAATGCCTTTTTCTGATTACCAAAGATAATGCTCTGACTATGAATATCGAATTACTGATTACGAATACAAATCTCCAAGAATTTCGCTATGTTTTCAAAACGATGCACTCATACAGGAAGTATTAAATGAGTTAAAATGTACCTATTCTACAAATATACAAACGTGTTAACGTGTTACGTATATACATACATGTTCTTTTGATAGTACTAATTTTAATCATATTGATATCGAGTCGAATGAAGTATCGCAAACTAAAGTGTATTATGTAACTTTGTAACCTATTGGATTAAAAAAACCGAAAACCGGTTTTTCCAAAAACCGGTTTTTTTGGCCGGTTATAACCGCCAGGTTAAACCGTAAGCAAAGAAAACCGGTATAACTGAAAACCGGTGTTTTGTCAAAAACCGCCATCCCTAGTGGGATGACTTGCAACTTTTTGCATTGTGTTCGGGATAATGTTTCACAAAAAGTCTACAATATAGGGGAGTGCATATAGATTTTCACTTCGGAAAAAATCAAACAAGATAGAACTTTCTGTAATTTCATTAAGAAATGTTTAATAAACAACATATCAAAAAGTTCTACTCGAGAAGTGGGTGCTTCATTTTTTATTAAACAAATGAACTACGAAATTAGATGTTTTTAAAATAACTCTGAAAATATAAATTTTAGAAACAAACTGACTTGACCATTGAAAAACCTTATATAAAGAATTTTCTAAAATTAAATCTGTGTCTTCTATAATTTTTTATTTATAACGATAAAGTCACCCTTCTCACAAACATTGGCGCACTGTAAACTAGCGTACGGCGAAGTGCATGGTAGAGTTATTTTAATGTAATTCTTGAACTAATAGATCAAATGAAATTTTACAAATTGAACATTAAAGAAGAATAATTAAGCTATCTTATGGTTATAATAGAAAGAAATAAAATGTAAGGTCATAAGTACGGTGTGGGCGAAAAGTGAGCCTTACATGAATTGTGTTTAAAAATTTTTCTTTTTTCAATTTTTCTTATAAAACTCTCAATTTTGCACAACTTACCTTTCAAGTATCTTACTAAATGTGGCTTCATTCAAAAACAATTTCAAAAATTTAATTCAAATGATATGACGTCTCAAAAAATGTAATTTTTGAAATCTTCGTAGTTTTATAGAATTACCATCACTTTTAAACGGTGTTACACAAGTTTGAACAGATCTATTACAGTTTTATAAGTACTTTTTTAAACATTAGGATGTAATCTTTAAAATGCACTGAATTATTTTACTTTAGAAATGAAATAAACTATTTCTTTTTGAGAAAATTAAAAAAGATAACAAAAATGTAATACAAAAACCGAAAATTACCATCTAAAAAAATGTTTATACAAAGTGATCAAAACTTTTTTCTGTAAATCTTACGTAAAATACATTTAATAATAAGCTTCAACAAGAATAAATGTTCAGTAAACAAATTTTTTTAGCTCTTATATAGTATGTCTGCGTAACTTGGAACCTATTGATAACTTTTTTATTATCAGCTTTACGAAAAAAAGTTATTCTTTATAAAATACTCTGCATCGTATATAATCTAAGATGCAATCATTCAATATCAAATTTAATTAATTTTATACCAGGCATGTCAAAAAATATGAATTTAACTCAAGAGTAAAATAGCTTTACATTTCACAATATCGAAAAGTGTTATAAAGAAAAGTTGTTTGGAATTAAAAGATTTGTTTTAGTGTTCAATTACATCCTTCTAATTAAAATATTGTGGATAATAAAGGCACTTAACTCTTAAGAAAAATTCATAATATTTTTTACATACCTCGTATAAAATTAAAAAAAGTTTGATATCTGATGATTGTATCTTAGATTTTAGACCAGGGAGAGCATTTTAAGAAGAATAACTTTTTTTCGTAAAAGTGATAATAAAATAGTTATCATAATTGTAATAAAATGATGAGTATCCGTAATTTGAGAAAAAATTGAAATTTTTTTTTAATTAGAATGATGTAATTGTATATTTAAACATAGTTTTTAATTTTAAACAACTTTTCATAATATCATTTTTTGATATTCTGGAATATAAAGGTACTTTACTCTTTAACTTAATTCATATTTTTGACATAGCTCGTATAAAATTGATAAAATTTGATGTCTGATGGTTAAGTTTTAGATTTTTGACTATCCAGAGTATTTTATGAATAATAACTGTTTTTCATAAAATTGATAATAAAAAAGGTTTCCATGTGTTTCCTAGCTACGCATACAAACTGTATATGAGCTTCTGTATAATAATTTTCAAATTGTAATGCCATATTCGGATTCGGCATAATCAAAAACAAAATAGAAACATATTTGATCAAAGTAAAATGATGAATTTAACGATATTTTTAAAATTATTTGAACAAAACAATTGTTATTGTTTAAACAATTAATAAACAATTAGCGACCAAATCTGCGAGTAGAACTTTTTACTTTAACAAGTAATTTAACTAACAAAAAAAGAATGTGTGTGTACTTTGTACGCACAAAAGAAGATATTCTTCTATTATAGGTAATTTAAACGAAGTAAATATACTTAAAAGGTTATTTGTACTTATTTTATTTAAAAATCAAACTAACTTTCTTATCTACCACTTTCAAAAAAGAGGAATATCTTCAAAAATTATATAATAATATAGTACTTACAATCATAAAATCTATAAAAATAAAATAAAAAAATAATAACTTGCTTGGGGCTCGAACTGACTTCACTTCTACCGCGCTGTACGAAAGCTGACGGCATGCCGCGGCATTTCAAACTAGACCACATCCGCGTGTACGTCATATGGGAATATACACAAACTAAACGTTTACACCATAAATTTATATGAATTTAATAAAATCATTAGTTTGATTTTTGTCGAAATAAAATATAACAAAGTATAGTGTAAGAAAACAATATATGAGATGAAGATTTTTAGAAAGTTTGTTCGTAATCAGATTATGTAAATTAAAGCATTGCCTACTAATAGGTAACTACATTATTTTGTTTACATTTTCCTAATAGATAGGTATTGAAACTATTAGGTATTTCCAACTGAAACATTTAAAATTACGTACCTGCGGCTTTTCAAAACTATTTAAAAACTCACTATAATTATAAATTTTATTTTATTTCTGTCCACACATCAATAAAAACTAATATTATACAATATTTTTGTTTACCATAATCTCCATATTGAACAATTATTGACAGATCATTTCAAAATTTCAACACCCAATCAGAGCCCGTATAACCACTAATACCATACTGTCGGTGTGCGCATGCGCGTGGTAAATCAAATTTTACCCTCAATAGATTCGTCGCTAAAGAAGAATATCTTCAAAAAGTTTTAGAAAAATATAAGCTTGTTTGAATTTTTCCGAAACAATGCATGTTTTCGTTCTAATTGCACTCCCCTAATAGAAAAATCTGTGGAAATACTTATAGTGGAGTCAATGAAGGTGGATATGAGTTATTACCTCAGATTTCGTTGAACCTCCATCAATTTTCATAAAAATTGGTGAGTGGTTAAAGGATACCTCAAGGAACAAAGGTGACATAGTGCCAACTTGCGCTTTTTGCATTTTAGGGGTGAAATACACCTCTTTTTTAAAAATTATTTTTTAGATTTCTGAAAGTGCAGTCACTGGAAATTTTCACTTCCTATTTTGTTGAACCTTCTTCGATTTTCATTAAAATCGGTAAGTAGTTAGAGGATACCTCAAGCAATTAAAGATATATAGCATCAACTTGCGCTTTTGCATTTTAGGGGTGTAAAATGTGTATAGGGGTGTACTTTTAAATTGTAAAAAATGCAGATTTCCGCATTATGGCGCAAGTAATCTCGTTTAATTAAGAAAAATAATTTTTTTTTATATTTATGTGCACGAATTACATTTTTTTTTAATTTTTCAAACCTTATAGCAACCAAAAATCCGAAAATTAACAAGTCGAAAATCACGAAAACCTTATTCTTCTATATTTCTGAAAGTGTAGTCACTGAATGTTTTCACCCACGATTTCTTTGAACCTTCATCGATTTTCATTAAAATTGTTAA
Organism: Diabrotica virgifera virgifera; assembly: GCF_917563875.1. Lineage (NCBI taxonomy): Eukaryota > Metazoa > Arthropoda > Insecta > Coleoptera > Chrysomelidae > Diabrotica > Diabrotica virgifera. The sequence goes on from NC_065445.1 coordinate 215,902,452, forward strand.
TTAGTTAGAGGATACTTCAAAAAACAAAAGTGATATGCCACCAAGTTGCGCTTTCTGCATTGTAGGGGTGAAATCCACCTTTTCTTTTTTAATGATAAAAATGCAGATTTCAGCATTCTGGCTCAAGCAATCTCGTTTAATTAAGTAAAATAAATTTTTATTAATTTTTTAAACCTTATAGCAACCAAAAATCAGAAAATTGGCAAATCGGCAATCACGAAAAAAATTAATCTTTTATATTTCCAAAAAGGCAGTCACTGAAGGTTTTCACCCTGATTTCGTTGAACCTCCATCAATTTTCATGAAAATTGGTAAGTAGTTAGAGGATACCTCAAGAAACAAAAATGATGTGGTACCAACTTGCGCTTTTATCCTGGGGGTGGATGTTACCCCTTCTCATGGGTGAACACTATTTTATTAAAAATAACCCCATAATTAGATAGAGGAGTAAATTCTAAGCAAACTTTCTTTTATCAAGTTTATAAATTTTTTATTTAAATAATATTTCATAGTTTAATAAAATATTATTGGTACCGTAAAACCTGACAATAACGGCCACTAAAAATATAAAACAATTGGCCGTTATAGAAATGTGGCCGCTAATGCTAGGTTTCCTTTTCCACAAATACATAAAATATACCTAATTAAAAATTTATTTATTTTAGTAATTAAAGCAAATCTAATTAAATATAATTCTTCAAACAAACGGAACATACTAAAACTAAATTCAATTTACTACAATATAAAACAATATCTATACGAAAAAACAACTACAAGAAAAACAGAATTTTTGTTTGTTTTACATTTTTTTAGATAAACGAAACATACTAAAACTAATTTAATATAGGTAATACATAATATAAAACAACATACTATAGCTACTACGAAAAATACGCTTATCACTAAAGTATCGTCGTGCTTCCATGCTATATTCAACAAAACCAACTTGGTAGGGCCTTTAATTAGATATCGCAAATCACTTTGGCTGATTTTGTCTGCATATATATTATGTTTGAGGAATCCCTTTTTTTGTGAGACTGGATATAGGACATTTCTCAAGTATGAATTCACATTCATGGTATATCGTTGCTATACAGGGATAATAATCTGTGCAATGTTATAGTACAGGCTACGTCAAATATGAAGTAAATGTGGAAGATATACACTGGTTATTCATTTCAATTTAATTTGATTGTTTTTTAATCGTTTAAAATATTTAAAATAATTAAAGACATAAAGTTAGGGATTTCAAAAATAAATTCAGTTCTCACTGGCAGGGTGGAAAATAATAAAGTGCCATATAATAGCAGTTCATTACAATGCTCATTAGAGGCATTACAGGCTGCTCCGTTTGAGAAAACTCATACTTTGAGAACTTTGAGAAAACACTCATTCAGTTTCGACCAACCCTGTATTAGCTAAAATTAAACGTTTTGCTAGATTAATAATTTTTAACAATAATAGATTATATTAAAAATCAGTTGAACATAAATTGATTTTCTGATGTCAAATCACTACAATTATACAGGGGGTGAATATTGCTATTAAATTTGAAAATAAAAACGTAATTATCTTTTAAACTACTTCGTATAACATCACAAAACCTGATATTTTAAGAAATAAAACATAGAAGAGAATCCAAAAATCTCAAAAAATATACAGGGTGTTCCTTTAAACAAAAGATAATTTTGTTTCACCCAGTCAATATGGGTGGCCCTGTATATTTGGAAATGTATTTAAATTCTGATATTATCTATGCCCCAATCTCACCTAAATAAACTTTTTTCGTATCTCCTACAACAAACGACTAATTGGACTTCCCACAACCTGTATACATACAAAATCTCCGCTATAAAATTTTTTCAAAGAAAATGTTATTGTTTTTTTTTAAATAACTCCGTTAAATTTGGAAATAAGAGATTTATCCAAAAACCATTACAAAGCTAAGTAAAAGTTCTATGAAAGTGTATTAAACATAATTTTCTAAATCCTTTATTTTTTTTAATACAAGGTGAAAGGGCCCCGGTTACATGGTTCTCGCAGTAAAATTTAGGTTTTAAATGTTTCTATCTCGGTTATTTTTTGTCGTAAAAAAATATTAAAAAAAGAAAAAGCTTAAATAAAGTTAAAACTAAAATTTTGTTCTCTACCATTTTTTAAGTATATCGAGTATTTTTGGAGTTATTATCAAAAGAATATGAAATTCACGAAAATTTGAAAAATTCTAATTTTTTTAATCGTATTTTTTTTAAATATGCATTCTAAACCGGTCAGAATTGTTGAAGTTATTACTTATGTTGAAATAAATAAAGTTTTAAATGGGTTACTATAAATTTTAATTTTTGTGGAAATGACGTATGTTTCATTTTTCATTCTTCCCTAAAAAAACTGAAAGGGTCCTCTTATTTCCATCATAACTTGCTTAATTTTGATGCTATCGACTTCTTATGTAGCTTTTTGATAGTTACCTTTAAGTACTTTATTAAAATGTTTAATATCTATATTTAACCAAGTGCATCGTTTTCCTGTTATTTAAGCTTGAATACTAAGATTTGAGTACTCGCGGAAAAAAATATACATTCAATTGCATATAACTCACTTTTTATATGTAATAAAGGATTTTTAGAATAAGGAGCTTATTTATTTTTATATTATTTTCGATTTTGGTAATAACAACTTTTTTGAAGAATCTTATGGTTTTTGAGTTATTTATGAAAAACTGCTTTAAAACATGGATTTTTTTCAGGAAAAATCAAAACTTTTGATCTTTAATAACTCAAAAACTATTTATTTATTGGAATAACTTTATATAACAAATTTTACTTAGAATTTGTCCCTCTATCGATAAGTGGTATTATTTTTAATAAAATAATTTCCACCCCCGAGAAGGGGTGGCATCTCCCCCCCCCCCCCCAGGGTAAAAGCGCAAGTTGGCACCATGTCACCTTTGTTTCTTGAGGTATCCTCTACATACTTACCAATTTTCATGAAAATCGATGGAGGTTCAACGAAATCGGAGGTGAAAACCTTCATTGACTCCACTATTAACTGCAATTTACAGTGCATAAAAGGCATCTAAAAACATTTTAAAATCAGTATTAAAAGTGTCGGATTTTGTTACTCGGGCGTTTTTGGCATCCTAGAATACGATAACGCCATCAGAACCGACCCCCGGAGTACTTGGTGCCCAAGGTTACTGCCAAGAAGGGTCATCTTCTGTAATTTTGGGGATTTTTGACACTAAACTTATACAAATAGGGTACTCGGGGTTTTGGGCTTGCTGAACACGAATATGACATGTCTCAAAACAATTTCATTTTTGGGTTTATTTCACGAACAAAATTGTGCATCATCTTTTCCCTCAGAAACCATCAGAAAACTGTGATATCGCAACCTTAAAAATATTTCAGTAGATGCCATGGAGTGAAAGGATATAATGTCACAATTAAAAATTAAAACTCAGTCCGGTAAAACCAGTAGTATTCGAATTTGTGATAAGAAGGTGGGCTAGTTTCCGGTGAAAAACGTATTAAAAAACGTATCAATTCAAAAAATTTAAAAAGCGACAATATAACACCAACGTGAATGTGAACGGCTCTTTTGGGAAGAAGTGACGTAAGTCAATAAAAAAACCATATAATTAGGAAATAATTAAGCAAATATTTTGTTTTAGCTCTCCTGTAAAATTTTGATCTTTTACGTCAATGAACAAGGACATAACAACAACGTCAATACGTCAATGAAAAGGACTAATTTTTATTTGACTCCATCACCCCCCCCCCATTTCTCAAATTCTTAAACTATACTAAATTTACAATCAAGATGCAGTAGAAATAAACAAACCAAGACACGTTAAAAATGCTACTAGGAGCAATCTCGAATCATAATTTACAATGTATAAACATTAGAAATCATGATTTGGGATTTACAATGTATATACTGTTATATTCCTAATTGATATAAGAAATAAAAGTTTATAATTATAAATTAAAGTCAAATTAAAATAAAGGTTTTCATTTTTCTCGACCACGGGCATGTAAATTTGGAACACCCTGTATAAAACAAATGATGTATAGGTAGCTTTTAAGAGAGTGATTCGGAGAAGTGTTTACGAATAGCGGGAACAATACGACTCAAGAAAACAATTAGAGTGATGTGTACAAAGAAAGTGTTCGCGGAAGGATTTGTCATTAACCACCGCTAACTAATATTCTAGTGAATAAGATAATAGGTCATTAAATTTGTAAATGTTTTATTAATGTAGAAAGTAAAATTTTTTAAAATCCATTAAGATATTTAGAAAAAGGAAAGTTGTGTTGATAAATACGGATAATTGAAAGTTGTTTGGGATTGGTTGATTTTTGAATGCTGGAAGGGGTAACTTGGAAGTAGGAGAATGGACGAGAGGTGTGAGGCAGAAAATTTTTGAGCGATTGAAAGGTGAAGTCGAGTGTTCGAGAAGAGGGTACAAAAAAGTAAAACGCCGGTATAGTTAGTTTGTTTTTTGTGAAAATAAAAAGTAAGATATCGTGGAACGAGTGTTAGGCCGAGTCGAGATAGTATATAACTCCTTGAGTCTAGAGTATCCCGGTTTTGTTGAAGTGTTTGAAAAAGGTAGACCACGGCATCAGGAGAAGGCAGGAACGAGAGCTGTACGAGGCGTAGTTTTCAGAAAGGAGCAGAGGTTTTACTGGGAAGCTGGTACGAGTCTTTTGATCGCAACCCAAGATAGGAGGAAACGTGTTTTGTGTGAAGACATTGTCAAATCATCAGTAAAGGTCAGTCTATTTTGTTATGACATGAATATATGGTTTATGTATTAAATACCACATTGAAAATTGAGGCACAAAATCATTATTAAAAATTTTTTTTATCAAACCTAAATCAATTTATCACTGATAAATCATAATAGTTCATTTTAAATAAAATAACTTTGGAGATAAAAAGAAATAAGATTCCCATGTTTGTAAATGTTATATTAAATAAAGATAGAAAGATAAGATATAAGAAATATTAAGCATTGAATGCCATCTAGATAAAATAAACGATTTTATAATTTCTAATTGAAATTCATATGTGTGTATTATTTTACTCTCTTTTATCTATCCCGATTAGGAATCCACTGAGAAATATTTTGAAGCCACGAAAGTAAGTACATAATTTATATTATAATTTAGCCCTGAGATTGACACTATATTGGTATTTGATCTGTTTGAATAAGGAGATAATAATTAATTAATTAATTAAAATAAATTACATCTGAGAACAGCATCAGATTTCAAAAATAAGATCACAACAATACATACATTGTAAATTATGATTCGAGAGTGCTCATAGTATCATTTAACGTGTCTTGGTGTGTTTATTTCTACTGCATTTTGATTGCAAATTTAGTATAGTTCCATATCCTGTATTCAATCGATTTTTAGAAGAGGATTAAAACCCTCAACTCCAGATTCGTTAAAATGCTCACATTGACTGGATTTGTTAGTGGAATGTCTCAAATACTTTGTCAGGGAATATTTTTGTATTTTTCCCTCCTTATTCTAAAAAATTCATCGTTCCTACGTATACAAACGTATTGTATTGCAAAGTTTCTTTAATATATAAACGTTGAATTTTAGAAAATGTTGTTTTGTTTTTGTGGAGTTGTTTGGAGTCTTATTTTAGGAATAGTATATAGTTCAGAGAAATAAGGAAAAAAAATATCGTGTTGGTGACACAACCCCCTCCAGGCCGAAACCAAATTTTTCGAGTAACATGGTCATCTATAATAATAACCTATATTTTTCCTGCAGCCGATTTTGATGATATACATAGTTATAAACAAATGAAGATCAAAAAACGGTAAATTTTCGCTTTTTTCGTCTATTACTAAAAAATTGGGCATTTTAAACAAATTTGAGGGTAACAAACTCATAAACCGTATTAAAAACTTCAATATGGCGTTCGCTGAATATGTCTATCCTTATTGGTTGCTTAGAAAATTGCCAAATAAATAATAAATTTTGAGTTTTTATAAATATTCATAACGTATGTAAAAATTAACTTAGAACCTTCTTATTACACGGAGTGCTGAGAACTATGGTGCTTAAATCATACCCTAAATTTCAAAGCAATTGGTCAAATAGTTAAAAAGTTATTTAATTTGTTTTTCCAAAATAAATTTTTTTTGCAACACTGTAAGTCAGAAAATGATGAAGTTACAGTAATATTTTGGATAGTTTATGAAAGAAGAAAATTTACAGTATTTATTTAATTTAAAAAAAAATGACAAAAACAATTATAAATATTGCAAAATAATTTTGCAAAATCATGTGAATTAAAAAAATGGGGGGGCTAACTTTGTCCCTAAATGTCATAGAACAGTTGTTTTTCTTTTTAAATGTGTATAAAAATTCAGTCTTTCTAAATGTGAAAAAATAATTTTTCTACGGGTAACGTTTAAAAAGTTATTCTAATTGTTTATAAGTAAGCAAAATATCGACATGTTTTTGCAAAATAATTTTACACTGTTTAAAATTATTTTTTGTCATTTATTTTTAATTAATGTAATAGTATACATGTTCTTCTTTTATAAACTGTCTGAAGTATTATTGTAACCTCGTAATTTTCTGACTTATAGTGTTGCAAAAAAAAATGAATTTGGGAAAAACAAATTAAATAACGTTTAAACTATTTGACCCATTGCTTTGAAATTTAAAATATAATTTAAGTACAAGAAGTCTAGGCATTCCGTGTTATAAGAAGATTCTAAGTTAATTTTTACCTAAGTTATGAATATTTATAAAAACTCAAAATTTATTATTTATTTGGCAATTTTCTAAGCAACCAATAAGGATAGACATATTCAGCGAACGCCATATTGAAGTTTTTTATACGGTTTATGAGTTTATTACTCTCAAATTTGTTTAAAATGCCCAATTTTTTAGTAATAGACGAAAAAATAGAAAATTTACCGTTTTTTGATCTTCATTTGTTTATAACTATGTATATCATCAAAATCGGCTGCAGGAAACATATGGGTTATTATTATAGATGACCATATTACTCGAAAAATTTGGTTTCGGCCTGGAGGGGGATGTGTTACGAGAAAAATCCTATTTCTCTGGACTAATTATGTAGGTATACGATTCTTGCTAAGCCTGTTATTTCGGTTCAAAATGATAGATTCATTAGCGTATTATGCCGTTATTTAAATAGAATAGAAATAAGAAGTGAATATTTTTATTTTTGTACATATTAATAAGGACGAGTAAGGAAACATTTACTACTAATAGAGAAAAAATATCAAACTAATAACGCAAAACAAGAAATAACCTTTGTGTTAAAACAGAATAAGATGTTTTCCTTAATTTTCTTCTTCCTCAAGTTCTATCTTCTATCGAAGATTGAATGTCATCATGGCTATGCTGACCCTATTTACTGCCGCTTAAAATAGTTCTACAGTACCGCATTCAAATCATAGAGTGTTCTTCGTCTTCCCACATTTCATTTTCCTCGAATTTTGCCTTGCATAATAAGTTTCAATAAGAGTATTTTTGCTCTCTCTTCAATTATCACATATCATAAGGGTGTACTTAAGTTTTCGTCTTTTGATAATTAATAGATATTATTTTTGTTGTGGTAAAGAAAAGAGAGACGTTCTCACAAACAATTTATTTTACAACTGACGACCGGTTTCGCTGTCTACAATATTCACAGCATTTTCAGGTCACGGTAAAAGTAAAATTAAATGCTACAAATAACAAAAAACCAGAGTTAGTTAAGTGGTCTGGTTAAAATCAAAAGGGTAATGATCAAGCCAATATTAAAGTATATATATTTATGCATACATATAAATACTAACATGTACGTAAATATGGTTTACAACCCTCACACTCACATTCATGCACGCATTCAAATGTAGTGGCAACAAAAGTATGTTAAGTATAAGTATAAAATATACACTTACTTTCCGGTATAAGGGAAGAATTAGTCCTGTCGCCAGGGGGGGTACAACGGCCTCCTTTATTCAGATGGACTTACTCAAGTTTTTTTTATGTATTTTGACCCGTAGAACACGAATTTTTTAGGTAACAGTTGATCCGGATGTCGATAAGTTTGTTATAAACAAAGAACTTGAGGAATTACATAACAGCGATTTCTCGCAAAACATAACATTTTTTCGTATTTTTTGGGTCATTCTAAGCAAAAAATGTTTCTAGAAGTTTTTTCCTAGGATTCATAGTTTTCGAGATAACCGCTGTTAAAATTTCAAAAAATCTAAAAATTGCAATTTTTGAACCCGAATAACTTTTGATTTAAATATAAAATAGCAATTCTGCTTACCGTATTTGAAAGTTCAAGTTAAATTATATCGGTTTTGATTATTTTCATTGCTAAAAATTTATTTTTTTATTGTCAAACAAATATATAAACACATAGTGTTTCCGTACCTAATACATGCGTTTTAATACATCCTACGTAGATATTGCCTCGCTTGCACTAGTACCTACTCTACCTACTTGTTCGATTTTAAATGAGAAATCATTGAAAACATCACTCACGCACTAGGTGTTTATTACTGTTTATAGCTTTGTTTAAGAATAAAAAAATTAATTTTTAGCAATGCAGATAATCAAAACCGATAGAATTTGACTTGAGCTTTCAAATGCTATAAGCAGAATTGCTATTTTATTTTTTAATCAAAAGTTATTCTGGTTCAAAAATTGCAATTTTTCGATTTTTTGGAAGTTCAACCGCGCTTATCTCGAAAACTATGCATCCTACGAAAAAACTTGCCAGAACATTTTTTGCTTAGAATGACCCAAAAAATACAAAAAAATATTTTGTTTTGCGAGAAATCGCTGTTATGTAGTTCCTCAAGTTCTTTGTCTATAACAATCTTATCGACATCCGGATCAACTGTTACCCAAAAAATTTGTATTCTACGGGTAAAAATACATGAAAAAAACTTGGGTAAGTCCATCTGAATTAAGGAGGCCGTTGTACCCCCCCTGGCGACAGGACTAAATATAGTAGTATTCAATATCATACTTTTTCTCTATATTATGCTAAAGGGAGAGACGGTAGAGGGACAGATTTGAATGTAATGCATCAACAAAACCAAAATAATTGGAAGGATCTTGAGGGGATTATTAAGGAAACACGACATTAAACCGTGAAACCAAAAAATTGTTAGTTATATATAAAGTGATGTTATTTTTATATTTTTAATTAATAGTGTATATTTTAATTTAGTTGGGATTATTAGATGTTGTTCTGGATGTTCAAGAACTAATAGATGTAAGATTGGTTGTGCAATTTTTCTAAACCAGAATTGGTCAGTTGTGTATTAGTTGTGGTGTGATTGTGAAAATATTTTAATTTGTTTTGTTGGAGATATTGAAATTAAATTGAACAATAGTAATTAGGTAAAATTTGCTAAAATTTTTTTTAATATTAAAAGTGTCAAACAATAAGATCATTAATAAATAATTCAGAATTAAAGTCAAGTGTAAAGGTAACTACATGAAATTAAATTTATAGTAATATAAAGTTATGATTATTTGTGCAGCAATGAGATTGTATGAGATATTACTTACTAAAAAAGTTAGAAAAAGTTAGAAAAGGTAAATATGAAAAAATCATTCAATTATGTTAATATCTGTTGAATGTAATAATATCCATCGGATATGACACACGTGCTGAGCTATTTGACATATAACTGAATTATCCATCATTATCTACAAACTAAAATTAAATTAGACTCAAAGCCTTGGTACGGAAACTTGATCTGTATCGACCGAATTGCGTGCCAAATGGTTGAATTAACAGAATTTGTGATTACAGAATTTGATCAGACTTAGATGTCATTGGTAACTGCATGAATTAAAGCTGCACATGTTTTTTGAATCCCATTTAAATACAAAATATTCCCATTCAGACTGTACTAAATTGCTGGACACGTGTTTCATTATGAACTCAAATATTTTCTAAGATCTACTACAATTTGGTTTATTTCACATACCGTAAAAACCGTAAAAATTTAAATTTCAACTTACCGGTTTTGTTTTCGTTATAATAGGAACTCACTCGCTAGGGGATTTTTCAAGGGAGGAACAAAATCTAACAACCGATTTTTAAATGAGTTTTTCCCCACCCTCCCAACCTTCATATCCGGCTGTAAAACAGATGATTTAACACTCTACCAACTTTATAATATAAAATATTTTTGACAGTTAAACGATACCAACAGAATTTGCTTGAAATTTTTAAAAATAAAAATATATTTAAAAAATTATTCATTTACATTTATTTAGAGTAAATTTCCAGTTGTACAGGTCACAATCTAACTTGATTTTCAAATAAATCCATCTGATTTTAATGAGTATTAAAACCAAAACATTGCACCCTGGTTTTTGCTCCTCATTTGAATACAAACCCCTCCCCCCAGTATTGTTAATTATCTGTAATTCATCTTTTGTAACCACAAGTAATTTCCAAATATGTTAATTTAGATTGATTTCTACCATAGTATTGCACAAAATTGTATTAGATCTAGCTAATATCATTCATTAACAATATTGTCAAAAATATATATTTTATCGCAAACTGACAAGGCCTGCAACTATTACTACATCATAACAGAAAAAGAATTTGACATTGACTGAACCTCTCACTCTCAGTGACATTTGAGTTTTCTTTGTAAATAAACAATTTGGAATTTTTACAGTTCTTAAAAATCGAAAAGAAATAAGATGTAGTAGTACATAGATTGCTTTCCTCATCAAAAATTCCCAAACTCCTGTTATGTCCATCTCCTTTGTGTGCGTTCGAGAATCTGTTATGGGTTATTTATCGACTTTAAAATAAAAAAAAAATTTCAAAACTTTTTTAGCTTTACAAAGAAACCATATAATTCAGCTCAACCAGGTAACTTTTTCAAAGATCTTTTGAGATTAACTTTCAATCTACTCAACTATTTATTACATTCAACAGATATTAACACAATTAATGATTTTTTCATATTTGCCTTTTCTAACTTTTTCTAACTTTTTTATTTAGTAATATCTCATACAATCTCATTGCTGCACAAATAATCATAACTTTATATTACTATAAATTTAATTTCATGTACAGTTACCTTTACACTTGACTTTAATTCTGAATTATTTATTAATGATTTTATTGTTTGACACTTTTAATATAAAAAAAAATTTTAGCAAATTTTACCTAATTACTATTGTTCAATTTAATTTCAATATCTTCAACAAAACAAATTAAAATATTTTCACAATCACACCACAACTAATACACAACTGACCAATTCTGGTTTAGGAAAATTGCACAACCAATCTTACATCTATTAAAAAATCCAGGAGGAAAATAAACTTCCTGTAGCTGGCTGTATACCATAAATCACAAAAATACCAAGTTTCTTGTAAAAGGTATATATTAAAATAACCTAAATAAGGGTCACAATACAAAACGTTTTCGGATTAAGGAATCCATCATCAGTGTTTAAAAGCCCTAAAATTAAGTATAACCTAATTAAATGAGATAAAAGTTAAAATTGACAGAGGTTCTCAAGAACAAGAGGTCATACTTACAAAATTTGCATGCCTGAGCCACCAAAATGTATCGGGTAAAAACCCTTTAAATGTAAATAATAAGGATGTTTTACATATTTATATAAAATTCATTCGATGATATAGATAAACCTGGATGTAACCCAGGGCAACACAGGACTCTCCCCACGTGGTTGGAACTTTTTTTGGAGAAAACCTCACATATTGGATTTCAATGGCCAACTGACAAGTGAATTCAAGAGCAACCCAAAATGACATCAAGAACTGTCAATGTAACCTAGTTGTAATATTACTTCAGCCACAACATTAAAGATTAATTTTAATGTTTTAAGATAAAAAACAGTATCAAATTTACAAATAGTAAAAATAAAATATGAAAGATTATACTAAGATAAAATAAAATAAGATAAAATAAAATATGAAATACAACACCTATTGGTATTGTTGACTGCATAACTTCCTGTAACGTAAACATTTCATTTCCCTATTTTGAATACTTAATTAATGCATTATTTTTAGAAAAAAATCTTTCATATTTTGTGAACATCTTTTATTTTTACTATTTGTAAATTTGATACTGTTTTTTATCTTAAAACATTTAAATTAATCTTTAACGTTGTGGCTGAAGTAATATTACAACTAGGTTACATTGACAGTTCTTGATGTCATTTTGGGTTGCTCTTGAATTCACTTGTCAGTTGGCCATTGAAATCCAATATGTGAGGTTTTCTCCAAAAAAAGTTCCAACCACGTGGGGAGAGTCCTCTGTTGCCCTGGGTAACATCCAGGTTTATCTATATCATCCAATGAATTTTATATAAATATGTAAAACATCCTTATTATTTACATTTAAAGGGTTTTTACCCGATACATTTTGGTGGCTCAGGCATCCAAATTTTGTAAGTATGACCTCTTGTTCTTGAAAACCTCTGTCAATTTTAACTTTTATCTCATTTAATTAGGTTATACTTAATTTTAGGGCTTTTAAACACTGATGATGGATTCCTTAATCCGAAAACGTTTTGTATTGTGACCCTTATTTAGGGTATTTTAATATATACCTTTTACAAGAAACTTGGTATTTTTTACATCTATTAGTTCTTGAACATCCAGAACAACATCTAATAATCCCAACTAAATTAAAATATACACTATTAATTAAAAATATAAAAATAACATCACTTTATATATAACTAACAATTTTTTTTTTGGTTTCACGGTTAAATGTCGTGTTTCCTTACTAATCCCCTCAAGATCCTGCCAATTATTTTGGTTTTGTTGATGCATTACATTCAAATCTGTCCCTCTACCGTCTCTCCCTTTAGCATAATATAGAGAAAAAGTATGATATTGAATACTACTATATTCTTCCCTTATACCGGAAAGTAAGTGTATATTTTATACTTATACTTAACATACTTTTGTTGCCACTACATTTGAATGCGTGCATGTATGTGAGTGTGAGGGTTGTAAATCATATTTACGTACATGTTAGTATTTATATGTATGCATAAATATATATACTTTAATATTGGCTTGATCATTACCCTTTTTATTTCAACCAGACCACTTAACTAACTCTGGTTTTTTGTTATTTGTAGCATTTAATTTTACTTTTACCCTGACCTGAAGATGCTGTGAATATTGTAGACAGCGAAACCGGTCGTCAGTTATAAAATAAATTGTTTGTGAGAACGTCTCTCTTTTCTTTACTACAATAGTATGGACTCACACATGCAACCCATTCATTTTTTTTATATTATTTTTACTTAATTTCCTATCCTTCTAGTTTCTTCTTTGTTTAACATCCTTTTAATCTATGATTTTCGTAGGATTCTTCTGTCACACCACAATTTAAAGGCAGCCAACTTATTCAGAGGCACTGGTTTAACTGTCCACGCGTCCAGGTCATAAAGAAAAATAGAGATCACGTAACACCGAAGCATCGAACTTATTCATAGGTACTGGTTTTATTGTCCACACGTCCAGCTCATAAAGAAAAATAGAGAACACATGTCATAACACTGAAGCATCCTTACGCGTAGTTCTAATCTTTTATCCCGACAACAAAAAAAAGTTTATTGAATGATTCACGAGCTATTTCAATAGGTGTCATAATATCTTCGGTTTCATCTACATAATTTGACGTTATCCATGTTCCTAAGTATGTAGATTTGCATATTTGCATCTCCTGATTTGTTCATGATCATACCTTTATATTTCTTCAAATTCATTGTTAGTCTGCATTAATGACAGCATTCATTAAGGCGTTGCATTTGGTTCTGTAAATCATTGTTGTTGTCTCTCATTATTACTGTATACCAGGAGAGAGCCGTTTTAAGGTGGATGTGAGAGGTGGCATTCGGATGTTTGCAGAGAAAGTTAGGTGATAACTTCAACAATAAGAAAATAGCAGTAGGTTGAACGCCCGAATATATGGAATTTACAAAAATAAAAGGCAGATATCAAGCACCTATAATATGTAGTGGAAGTCACATTCAGTTGGCAGTATACGGATATAGGATAACACTGTTGCCAATTCTACCGCCATTCTAAATTTTGCTACTGTTTTAAAATAAGCAGGGTCCAACTCAAAAAAAGTTCACAAAATTGTAGTATTTTTTCATTATGCATTCATAAATATTTCCCAAATTATACTTCTTTTATAGGAGCTTGCGCGTATAATAATGTACGATTAAAAATTTGACAACATTGTAGTTATTTCTGTCATATAGAAAGCACAGGCGTATCTCTGTAATGCTGTCATCTGGACGTGAACTTTAGTATAGTTTATAACCCGTTGTCCTAGGTGAGCGACGGAAAACGACGCGACGCGATGCGGTGCGATGCGATACGATGCGACCAGTAATTCACGCGACGTGTGGCTTATGTAGCGTCGCATTGCATCGCTCAATCTAGGACAAACGTGACGATGTCAATTCATTCCTATTCTTAACTATGGGGAAGTATACGGTAGTGCCACTAGAAAATTCATATTAAATACTTAGCTTTAAAAAAATTCCAAAAACGAAGAAGAAAGACAACAAAAATATCATGTATTTTAGAGCGAAATAAATTTGGAGTTTTATCATTTTATATTCGAAATTAATAAATAATCCACGCTTCTAAATACTTAGCCATATTCTAAATACTTAGCTTTAAAGAAATTCCATAAACGAAGAAGAAAGACAACAAATTAATATTATATAAATATTTAGAGCAAAATAAATTTGGAGAATTTCATCATTTATATTCGAAATTAAGAAATAATCCACGTTGGTTTAAAGAGTATACTTTCGAATCATTGCAGCTTTTAAACCCAGTTTCAACTGTTAATAAGTAATTTTCAAAAACCAATTTCTATTACAGAGATGCTGTTACTGACTTTAAGGCCATTCCTCGTGACTCTTGGCATAGCTAAATTCCAATGTAAAAGTTTAAACAAAATAACGCAAAAACTATGGCATATATATAGAGATAAATCTTTTTTATATGAAAGGTAGTAAACAGTTCAAGCGCACTATTTTTATAAATTATTAAATTGTTTAAACAATATTTTTTTTTATTTTTTTTGTTTAAAATTAACGTAAAAAAATTTAAATGCAAATACGTCACTAGAGAATTCTTCCCAGTTTCCGAATCTGTTTTTGTTTTTAACATAAAATGTAACATAAAGCACCTATTTTGTTTAAACTTTTAAAAAATCTCAGAGTTCTGCTAAAATTTATCTCTCTCGGTGGTCAGAGGCTGTCCTTATTGTGGATATCGAGACGGCAGAAAGCCAACAGTGGTATAGAAACCCTCTCGGTAGGGGGTATCTTATATATAGACAAAGCTTATTTAGACTTTTAATAGAATTGCAAGATTTTTATTATAATTTTTATTTGAAAACACCTGCTAGAGAAACATTACTCATAATTCTATGTCATATAATTTCATTTTATCGATATTACTGATCATGATGCTACTCAAATTCTTATAATATATAATTATAATATTTTTTATAATTTTCCATAATATAGGTACAGTGCGTCCATAAAGTAACGCATAACTCCATTATTAGCTAAATAAACATTAGAAATTACCGAATTTTGATTTTAATTTTCATTTTTTTTTAATTATAATCTAATATTCAGAGTGAACCACCTTCGTAAGATGACGTCATCACCATTTTTTTAAACGGAACCCCCATTTTTTCCAATTTATAGATTTTGCTTGATGAGCTGATTGCAAAAATGTATAATACGTTGCTTCAAATTGGTACATGGTGGCAAAAATGAGTGGGTCCATTAAGTAACGCATGAATTCATTATTAGCTAAATAAACAACATTATTAGAAATTACCGAAATAGGTCGATTTTTAATTTTAATTTATTATTTTACCAAATTATAATGTAATATACAAGGTGAACCACCGTCCTATGAAGCTCCTGCTTCTGCCGTATATGTCATTATTGGTCTGATGACTGTTTTGTAAATTCTGTCAATTCTGTCATTGTGTCATTCATGCAACCTGCGATTTTGTTTGCTCTTTTAACGTTATCTCCCACTTGTTTTATTATCTGACCCTTCAGCTCTAATTTACATCTGGATTTGCTGTAATAACCATGCATTTTGTCTTATTTTTTTGGGAAATTAACATGTTAAATTTTCTGGCGGTTATATTAAATTGATGCAGCATACATTCAATCAGCATCACGCATGGTGCAGCATCAGATCTTCAATTTGAGAGATTAGTATCGCATCGTCTGCATATCAGGTTATCTTGTTTAAGTTGTTTTTCTCCCATTTGGTATCCTTTTTTTGTTTTTACTTTTTTTATTATTTCATCCATGATCAGGTTGAACAATAAAATACTCTTCCGTGAATCCGCCTGCCTTATCCGACTGCCAGCTTCAATTGAGCCAGTTAGTTCATCTTCAACTTTTACTTTTATTGTGATGTTCTGGTAGATGTTTCCTGATTATGACTCTATTGAGTATGTATAACAAATTAATAAAGTTCTTTAATTTTACCCTGTTAAATGCCTTATTAAACGAAACATAAATATGTCGGTTTGTTGTATTCTAATGATTTCTCTTGAACTTTCCTCATTATTAATATAGCATCGGTTCATGATCTTCCCAACCTAAAACCTTGTCGTTATTCTGCTGATATTACAATTCTGTATATTCGATGTTCCTAAACTCATTATCTGTTTTCATTGCCGATTTATTCTATTTATTCCGTAACTTGTTCCGAGGCTTGGTTTGGGCTTATTAGTAAGTAGTATTAATTTTTATGAGTGGTGGATCACCTGTCCTCCTCAACCACCAACCTGAAGGGCCAGGTAATTTATCCTCACGGTTGTCTTCCCCTAGACTAATTATTGTCATCCATGAAGAGTTCATTCTACCCTTATTTTTGAATAAAATGTTCATCTGCTTCTCTAACCATTGTGCCCTAATTGTATTCATCTGTTTGTTAGACCTTTGCCATATTCTTCATCTGTAACCGTAAAGAGGGGCTCTTACAATATAATATATTTAATACCATATTATGCTATCAACCGGTCAGCTGAACTTTGTTTTTTCTTCAAGGTAATTGGGTCGTATCTCTAAATTGGCACACCCTGTATACATTATTATTGTATTTAAAAAATTTAGATTTGAAATACTAATCGACATGTCTGAGCATTTTTCAAAAAAACAATTAGTATTTGAACTATTGAATTTATTCCAAATTACAGACTCACTCTGTATATGCAAATACTAAAATATGATGAATAATCTCAAAATATATCGCCATACATTATTTTGTTAAATTTCTTTTATTTAAAAGTTTACAATCTTAATCACGTTAATCCTTTCATTGTGTAGGCCCGAACCTTTCACTCTAGGGGGTGTATTGTATAATCGAATTTTTGAACTGGGGTTGAGGAAACATCAGAATGACGTAAAGAGTATTCTTACATGAATAGATTTTGTTTTGTACAGAAAGAAATTTTTGAAATAGAGAAATTTAAAATTAAAATTATCGAGGATGGGCCTTGTGCGTCGTGTCTGGTCGCGAACAAAACAAGTTCACACTTCGTCGCGTCTTGTCGTAGACTGATTAACCCGAAAACGTAGGCCACACACAAATACAACCATTACTTGATATTTTCGCGTCGCGTCGCGTCGTGTCGCGTTGTCGCGTTTGTCGTTCAGCTAGGACAACGGGTAAGTCTTACCCAAAGTATACTTTAGCTCCTAGAGCATCATCAGAGGCATTTGAAATAAGCCAAAAGAACGCCATTTTAACAAAATAGAAATAGTTTGAAAAGCTTTGACAAAAAAATAGAAATTGATGTGAAATAAAAAATTACAATAACGTAGACTTACTTCGTCAAATCAGGAAGGTATCCTGGCAAAATGTCATAACATTGAAAGAGAGAATTGGCAAAATATCACTTAAAACAAAACACACACTGGACATAGGACAAACCAGATTAAATTAATGGATGCCGGTGTGTACTACATCATTATCAAGTCGAAGATGGAGTAACAATGATTGAAAGTTCCTTATTTGACGGTAGTGCTCAAGTGATACATGACAAATGACAAATGATGTGACTTTGACAAATATTGTGTACTTTATTGTTTATACTTGTTTCACTTAAGTGTGGATAACAAAAGGCAATTAAAAATGAGCACTTATTAAGTATACATCCAATCAGCCAATATAGTAATATAATATTTATGTTTTAACTGCTCTTGGCATGTTCTTAGCAAATAAATTTAACTTCAGTTATTTATACCGTCTTTTATTTTTCGTACATTCATGATCGCGATTTTTGAAGCCTTATAAAGTCAGATTTTATTAATAAAATCTTTTTCATTTCCTTTTTGTGTACATATTTTTTCAGGAAATTAAAATTACCCCCGTGTTTTCATTCGTTTACTTGGTCGGTCCCAAACGTATTAATTACGCAAAAAACACTCAGTCAGACCACATTTTCTCGTTTACTTTTTTACTTCTCTTCTTTGTAATATCCAAAGATAATTACTCTTAATTTAAGTGAACCTAAAATTTGTTCGACGATTATAACATAAAACGTTCAAAATTTCTTCATTTGCGTACAAATTTTATATAAAAATTAACAGTGGCGTGCGTCACGTGGTAGCAGTATATTATAATATTAAAATAGTAGCAGCGGTAACAATTTCATAATGCGAGTGTTTTTTTTTTATTTTTCGCATTTTACTCGTTCATTTTTCCTGTATTTTATGAACCAATTGAACAAAACTTGAATTTTTAGTTTAAAATTGTCTGACTAATTAATCTTCATTTCAATATATGTGGCAATAAGTTAATCTAATGCCATCCCCTCTTTGTGAACACACACACAATCTTCATTTTAGCCTCATTTTCCACATTCACAGATAATTCTAAACTTTAATTTTATCTCACTTGCTATCTAATCGCCCTAGACTAACTTCGTTTTTTTCTTAAATTCATGTAAAACTGTCAGCTTTCTAGATAATAAAAAAGTACTCCAATATCTGGCTATTGAGATGCCCTGGGAAAAACTTATTATTTCGTCTTACAAGTCAATGATTTCGCAATCAAAATAGATCACAGTTTGCGAAAATGGCATTTTACGTTTATTTTTGTTTATTTTATATTATAGTAAAGCTACTTTGTGGTTTTTGTTTTGAGTTTTAGGGTTTAATTAATAAATGTCTGCTAGATCTGAGAAATAAAATAAAGATATCTCAGCAATTACAAGAAATAAATAGGCATTAATTCATACATAATACCAATTCTTATAAAAGTCTCCAGACACACATATCTTTTAATAGAGAATCAAAGTTTATTTATAATTTTACTTAAAGGGAAGTTCCCGAGGTTGGCTGTATACCATATAGTTAAAAAAACTCTACATGAAGTAAAAACCACGTTTATGTAATTGGTATATTTATTAAAATTTAAAAAATCCCAATGGATTGAATAAAATGTGTCCAATTCAGACCGTTTTCAGACCTATCGGTCCATCATCAGTGAATTTGAATACTTGCTAAATAGCCCCAGAACCAAACAATGGTTGAATTTATAATTCGATTTACATTATTTAAAAGTACGAATCAACAGGCTAAACGCCGATGTTACAAGATATAACCTCCGGGAACATGGTGAAACCCTACCAGGAAACTTAATAAACCATCTTAGGCCAACTTGACTTGGTAGTCAGCGTTGGCCTAAGATGGTTGATTAAGTTTCCTGGTAGGGTTTCACCATGTTCCCGGAGGTTATATCTTGTAACATCGGCGTTTAGCCTGTTTAATACTACTTTTAAATAATGTAAATCGAATTATAAATTCAACCATTGTTTGGTTGTGGGGCTATTTAGCAAGTATTCAAATTCACTGATGATGGACCGATAGGTCTGAAAATGTTCTGAAGTGGACACATTTTATTCAATCCATTGGGATTTTTTAGATTTTAATAAATATACCAATTACATAGAAGTGGTTTTTACTTCATGTCAGAATTTACATTGTTTATTTTATTGTTTTTATAATTTTACATTTTCTTAATATTAGGGGGGAAAGTATGCTAAATGTGCAGTCACGCGAGCGTTATATATAGCGAAAAAGTAAATAAAGTTTTCCATTTAACTGGGGAATTTCCATTTATTAATTTAATTTTGAATTTCCAACAACCGTTTTTCCGATTACAACTCCATCTATCCATAATTCGAAAAAATGTCTCGAATAAAAGTTTCTTATTTTTACGTGAGGAATTCAAATCTGAATAAATGGGGTAAATAAAAAATGGGGGCTCCTAGGCTGGGCTCCTAAGCTGGGGTTTTTAAAGTAACCCTTCACCCCTCCTCCGTGGGTGGTTGTTTTTGGAGTTATTCGATCGATTTTTCAAAAATATTGAATACGTTAATTTTGCAGTTTTTCGATCTGATGTTCATTTCGCAAAATATCGCGGAGTTCCTATTTAAAATTTAAAATTTACCCCCCACCCCTCTTCGTGAAGGATCGTGTTTAATACCTATCATTCGAAAGAATTTAAAAAAATATTAAACACGTATTTTTAGTTTTTCGATCTGACGTTTATTTCGCAACATTTTTTTCAATTATGGATAGATGGCGCTATAATCGGAAAAAACGATTGGTGGAAATGGAAAATTAAATTAAGAAATGGAGAGTCCCACACTTTATCGAAGACTTTTTTTGGTTTTAGCACCCACTCTTCACAATCCAATAGGTCCCCATAACGCTCAAGTAACTGCAAATTTAGCATACCTAGTTGTTAATGCACATAACTTTTTAATTTTTTAACATAAGCAAATGAATCAAAAAAGAAAATGTTAAGAAAGCCACAAGCAAGTTTTAATTTTAATATTTTGTATACCTATGCTAGAATATTCCACAGGGTGTTCCGAACTTTAAGAAAAAAACACAGTATGATTGTAACACCCGGTATAAAATGATATTTACCTGTCTAGCAACAATATTATTACACCGATATTCTTAACTAATAAGGCTAACATACTAAAAGAATCACTCTAATCGAACAACAGGTTTGGGAAATTCGGTCTCATTTTTAAGGTGTTCGGCTAATTTTGCCGGTGTGTGTATTAATGTAAAAAATACAAAAATACATTGGTTAAAACCATTAAAATGCCTTACATTGGCGTGTTAATATAATATATTAATGTATAACACGCCAATGTAAGGCTTTTAGTCAGCATTTTGAGGGTTTTAACCCATGTATTTTTGGTGGCTTAGCATGTAGAGCTTGTGAGTATAACCTAGTTTTTTATCTTGGTCAACCTTTAAATTTTTTACTATTGTCTTCACTAATTACGGTTATACTTATTTTAGGCTTAGAACACTGATGAGTGATGATGCTCTCTTTAGAGCGAAAACGTTCTGTTTTTTAATGTGGCCCTTTATTGGGTTTTAAATAAATATACCTCTTACACAGAAAATTATTTTCTTCAATTTTTGTAATAAGTATTTATCCTTCAAAATACACTGCTCAATTTTTTACAAAATACGCTTTAAGAGTCGTATCAGTTTGTTTTTGGAACCAGCTGTACATGTACCTTTTTCGAAACTACACAACTTCAGCTACAAATTCCACTCAGTCGTCTGCGTGGAAGCATCTTCCTTCACGTGAGATTGTTTGTAATGCCAAAGTTTAAATTCAGCCTTTTTAGGCATACTGCAAATGCCTCATATTTGTTGACAAAACTCAAAATCGAAATTTGATATCATAAATTTTGACGAAAAAGCTAATGTAATTGACATTTCACAGCAACTGGTCAACGGAACTGATAAATTTTATTGATCTCATGAGAATTGTAAAAAATAACAAATAGGCCAATCAAGTTAGGTTTTTACTAGACATAACGGAAAAGACGAGGTTTGACAGTTGAAATGTGTAGTATAAGATATTACAAAAAGACTACCATCTTTGGATTCATCAATTTTTTAGTGGAACATTTTTTAAATAAACAATAAAAACGTCAAACTTAGTTTTTTACTCATAACTTAAAAACTTGTTTATTTAGAAATTTAACGTCCACAGGTAACTTTCTCAGAAAAAAAAAGATACATCGAATGAGATACGCTAAATAAAAATCGGTTAATAAACAAAAAAGTTATTGCAAAACGGATGACAAAATCACTGTTTTTGAATATAGTTAATAACAATTTTATTGTTTGTTAAAATACGTTTTAATATACCCAAAATTGAGGGCACTATGGTGTTTGAATGGTGTGCAAAAAATGGTCCAGATCTGTTAAACAGTTTTCGTAAAATTCAATTTGTTTTTAAAATTTTTTGAAAAACGGGCTAATTTCTGAGGCTGGTCCAGTTAATATGGCTGAATGTATCTCAATAATCCGGGGCGCATTTCCTTCGTTAAGATGTTTACTAACAGCTTCTGAAAAAAAAGTAAAAAAAAATTACATATACGTACACAAAATTATTTGTTAATAAATAGCAGTTTTTAAGCTTATAAACAATTACAATAATTTCGTAGAAATTAGATCAAATTAAATGGCAATAAAAAATAGGGAAAGCTGGTTAAAATACAAAACTTTCAAAAAAAATTTTTAGGTCCTACGACCCTTGGGGTCTGAGATAGCCCCTTTTTTGAAAAAATCACTGTTACGTTAATTAACAACACTAAGAGCTGAAATTAACCAATCTTTTATAAGAAAAGTCAAAGTTTTTAACAAAGTTTTTAATAAGAAAAAATGTTAAAAATTGTTTAAATAGGAGTGTTATAAACATAGAGTATCTTGCGTTCCGACTAAAGTAAAAAATAGCGGGCGTAGTCGACTAACTCAATAGTGGGCGCGGTTGGCGACCGGCATGCGGCAGCAACTATTAAATAGTACATTATATACCGCGGGACTGAAGTAGTACATTTAATCCTGAAGGTAAAGTTTATGGCCCGACCGCAGGGAGGGCCATAATTTACCTGAAGGATTAAATGTACTTCAGTCGCAAGGTATATACGATACTTTTCGTACTTCCGGTATGATTTTATTAATTATTTCAATAATTTCAATCAGTTTTTTCTCTCTTCAACTCATTTAATAAACTGTCTTTAAAATAAGTTACCTTAGTAACATTGCGTTGTGACAGTTATAATTTAGAAACATTGTCATTACTAGTGTCATTGTAAAGAAACATTGTTATTGATAATTATTGGTATCATGAGTGAAGAAGGTGTATCTGATATTGATAAAAGAGCAGCCGAAGTAGGTGAAGAATTGTTACCACCGAAATCTAGAAAACTATACGAGCAGCAGTACGATGCTTTTAAAAAGTGGTGCCGCTTAAAAAATGTGAGACAACCTACTGAAAATGCGCATTTCAGATAAAATATTTGGTCAAGTCGCCGATTCGTCCACTATAGTTATGCCACAGTCCTCATTCTCGCTTCCTGTTTCCGCAGGATCTTCGAAACAAACACCAGTTCAATATGAAAAGGACCTATCTGTTACTCGTCAGTTACCTGCTGCATTAACCCAGGAAAGACTGGTCAATATGACGAACTGTCACAATATTAATTTGAATATTAACGTTAATTACCATTCTAATTAATTATATTTTTCAATAAAATATCCCTTAAATTCGTTTGTTTGTGATTTAATCGTTCCGGGAGTTTCGTCAATATTTAATCCCGGAGGGATTAAATGTGACACTTTAGTACCTGTCACAAGGGAGTGAAGTTGTCACTTTAGGCCCGGAAGTACGAAAATTACGTTATCCGACCACAAAAATCCGCTTTAAGGTGAATGACAAATTTTTGTCATTCCTTATGTTTTCGAGGTATCTGAATCCGAATATGGAGTTATTTTTTTTCTAGAATTAGTGGAACATGTTCAAAAATCAAATTTTATGCAAAAATGCTAAAAATTAATCTTGATGATTTTTCAATTTTAACTCACTGTATTTTTGGTCGCTGTAAATATTTCCTTTTGAAAATTTTACTGTGTTATCTTTGAAGCATTTAGATAACAATGAGATTTGTCCAAAATGACTCAACACGTTAAAAGAGAAGTTGTTAATTTTTAAACATTTTGTCGTCAGATTTCGTTAGTTTCATGTTTACTTAAAAAAGTTGAGTGACAAACTTTTTAGTTTATAATTTTAATTAACACAGAAATAAAATGTAATTCATGAGGAAGTTTTTCAAAAAAAAAATTAATTTAAAATATGCAATAGGAAAAATGTTATGTGACTTTATAGACGAGCGGCACACCCCAAAAAAAATTATTTCTCGAGATACTGATATAAATTTTGGTCATACTTTATATTTTTGATGGTGCTCAAAACTAAAAATTAGGGTTGTTTTGAATTTTACTTGGGGGAACATTATCAAAATCGCAGATTTACCCTAAAAATAAAAAAAATCACGTTTTTTTGAGTTTAATTTGCTACAACTCTGTTCCATTGTAATATTTTTTTCTGATATTTTTATAGTATATATTTCTCACCTTTCTGAATACAATGGGACCTGCTTTAATATTTCTGTCTTGCCATAAAGAAAGTTATAAATTGTTTGAAGTAAAAGGTGCAGATTCTTGAATTGCAAAGTTTAATCGCAAAAGTTGAGTAACAAAATTTGAAATTTAGCTGTTTAATTAATTTTAAAATCTAGAGTACAGAGAACAAAAGGTTTTATAGAAAAAAATGGTGTAACTTTTAATTTTAAGAAAAACGTGATTTCATCTTTTTTTTATTTTTAGGGTAAAATTGCGATTTTGACAATGTTTCCCCATCTAAAATTCAAAATAAAACTCATTTTCGTTTTCAGCACCATAAAAAGTATAAAGTAAGACCAAAATTAGCCATTCACCACACCGTGGTTGATATCTCGAGAAATGAGCGTTTTTTTTGGGGGGGAATACCACGTGTCACTCGTCTATAAGGTCGCGTAACTTTTTTTCCGTTGCATATTTTGACTTTGTGGCCTTTTTATTGTTATTTTTTAAAGTTATTTATTTAAAATATAATTTTACTAAATAAATGTGCAACATAATAATATTCATAAAATTCAAGTTTCTACCCAAATATATAAATATAATATTAAGCTTCAATTCCGGTATACTGTCAATGTTAAAAATGGGCTGCAACGGTCTAGCGCTAGCGAATGCTAGTCCGCGAATTTATTCTCATTCGGCTGCGCCCATCATTTTTTTTTACTTTAGTCGGAACGCAAAATACTCTTTCTTTATAACAATACTATTTAAACAATTTTTAACATTTTTTCTTGCAAAAAACTTTTTTAAAAACTTTGACTTTTCTTATAAAAGATTGGTTAATTTCAGATCTTAGTGTTGTTAATTAACGTAACAGTGATTTTTTCAAAAAAAGGGGCTCAGACCCCAAGGGTCGTAGGAGCTAAAAATTTTTTTAGAAGTTGTGTATTTTAACCAGCTTTCAGTATTTTTATTGCCATTTAATTTGATTTAATTCCTACGAAATTATTGTAATTGTTTATAAGCTTAAAAACTGCTATTTATTAACAAATAATTTTGTGTACGTACATGTAATTTTTTTTACTTTTTTTTTCATAGGGTATTAGTATACATCTTAACGAAGGAAATGAGTCCCTGACTATTGAGATACATTCAGCCATATTAACTGGACCAGCCTCAGAACTTAGCTCGTTTTTCAAAAAATTTTATAAACAAATTAAATTTTGCAAGAACTATTTAACAGATCTGGACCATTTTTGCACTTAAACACCATAATTCCCTCAAGTTTGGGTATATTTAAACATATTTTAATAAACAATAAAATTGTTATTAACAATATTCAAAAACAGTGATTTTGTCGTCCGTTTTGCAATAACTTTTTTGTTTATTAACCGATTTTAATTTGGTGCATCTCATTCGATGTATCTTTTTTTCTGAAAAAGTTACCTGCGGACGTCAAATTTCTAAATGAGCAAGTTTTTAAGTTATGAGCCAAAAACTAAGTTTGGCGTTTTGATTGTTTATTTAAAAAATGTTCCACTAAAAAATTGATGAATCCCAAGATGGTAGCCTTTTTGTAATATCTCATACTACACATTTCAACTGTCAAACCTCGTCTTTTCAAGTATGTCGAAAAACGGCTTATTTTTTACTAACTTGATTGGTCTAAAACATCGCGCAAAGTTTATTTATTTAAAGCTTTGTAGAAATTGACTTCGTCTGCGGCAAAATATAAAAACTGCATACACATTTTGTTGGTCTCATTTTTATTTTAGAGATTAAAGCTATAGCCCAGTAAATGAACGGTAACACGGCGTTACCGTGTAATTTTCAGGGGCAACTCCGAATTGCATGAAAATTTGGTTTTAGGTTCTACTTACCCTTCACTTCAAAGTTGAATTTGTGTCGTTGGTTGCTTTTACTTGGGGGGTGACAGTCCCCCCTCTCGGAGGTGAAAAAACATATGTTCAAAATAAGCCCGGAAATGGATAAACTGACTGATTATAAGCAACTTTCATTTCACAGAGTTTTTATATAAGTCAATACTTGCGATTGAAAATGTTCATTTTTCGACAAATAACTAAATTTTCAGACGGTTTTTCACAAATATCTCAAAAAGTAAATATTTTATCGGAAAAAATATATTTAGCAAAAAATGTAGCTTAGATAAAATCGAAAATGGTTGTATATTCGTGCAATCTATAGATCCAGCAAAAGCAAAGTTGTAGCTCCTGAAAAATACGTTTTTATTCGTCGAATTCCAAATCGAATGTTATTTAATCGTGAAATAACCAAAAAATTAAGCACTTTTCAGGAAAACCCCATTTAAACTTATTTAAAGTGTTTAACCCGGCATTGGTCGCTAGGTAGGTTCTTACGCGAGTGGTCGCGCGTGAGATTTTCCCTTACATATCCAACTTTTGCCTTTCTTTACAAAATTTAAAAAAAAAAGATGAGGTTTCATCAACAATAAAGCTATTTGCTTTAAAAAGACACGACGTTTTTCTGTTTTATTATTATTATCTTTATATAAAATGTGACTATTGATGCCGCCAATATATAATATTGAAAAATATATGGTAAGTGACCATCTACAACTAACGAACCCGTGAAACAGAATATAGGATTTTCATATCATTGACCACATCCACGGCGCCTTTTATTACATCATAAAAGGATATTATTTTAGGTTTTAAGGGGAAAAATAAAATTAATCTTTATACACAGTTGGTGATACCGGTGGTCGCTCGATGAGAGAATCTCTCACATGAAGCGCACTTACTCAACAATATGGTGATACTTAGTAAACGGAGTCACTATCTGTAGGCCAGGAACCGAAACTTTTTACCTCGCAATTTTTACAGAATGGATAGATTAGCTTGAAAATTTGAAAATAAGTAGCAGATAGACCAAGGATCAAAATCTATATGGTGCCGACAGGCGCTTTTACCATGGGGGTGGTTGTCAACCCATCACGGGGGTGGAAATTTTTTATTATATTTTGACCGTAAAAGTTGATAAAAACATTCATTCTAAGCAAAAAATGTTCTATACATTTTTTTGATAAAATTAACAGTTTTCGATTTATTTGCCATCGAAAATGTTAGTTTTATATCGAAAAAATCAATGTTTTGATAGGTATACTCATTTACGATTCACTCAATTTTTGCCGTAGAAAAATTTTTTTAAACCAAGTTCTTGAAAATTGAATAACCTACAATTTTATATTAAAACATTTTTTCGTATCTCTGATGCTAATCTTTATATTCTGAAGAAAACAGCATTTTTTCCAAGCTACAAAAATTTGTTATTGGCTTTTAACTCCTGTTTTTAAAAACTAATCATTCTAAGCCAGTCAAACATCTACAATCTATTAATAATACATAAATAAATAAGAATGAATAAGGCCAATGACTAAAAACACCGGTGACTTATATTATTATGCTTCCAATTGGATTTCTCGTTTTTTTTTTCAAAAAAAATATTGATTTTTTAACTCTAACATTTTTAATTTTGATCATAGAAGTTTGGTACAAAATAATTTTGTAGGTTTTTATAAGGTCTATAAG
Organism: Diabrotica virgifera virgifera; assembly: GCF_917563875.1. Lineage (NCBI taxonomy): Eukaryota > Metazoa > Arthropoda > Insecta > Coleoptera > Chrysomelidae > Diabrotica > Diabrotica virgifera. Next base: position 215,930,574 of record NC_065445.1, read on the forward strand.
GCTATTAATATTAATTATTGTTAAAATCCTCAGTCGCAAAAAGAGGTGACTTTGAAAGGGTTGGTAAAGGTGGTTTTTGCATGTCATTACAAGTTTTAATTGTCGATAGCTCACTCAATTTTTACGGTAGAAAAAATTTTTGCAAACCAGGTTTTGGAAATTAAATCGGCTACAATGTCATATTTGAACATTTTTTCGTATCTCTGATGCTAATCTTGCTATTCTGAAGAAAAAGCAATTTTTTTCAAACTTCAAAAATTCGTTATTTGCTTTTAACTCCATTTTTTTAAAAAACTGTTAATTCTAAGCCGGTCAAACTTCTAGAACCTATTAATAATACATAAATAAAAAAGACCAAGTAAGGTCATTGATTAATTTTAATTAGGGTGGTGATTAGGGGGTTGCTTTCAATCACTTTTTCGCTGAAAACAATAGGGACTGACATTCTTTTCATTATAAGTTACTTAATTTTTGAGCTAGAGACTTTTTTTATTTCTGGAGATAGATATTTTTAACACTTTAAATTAGTTTGAACAAGTTGTCCTCGAAAAATGCATAGTTTTTTCGTCTTTTGACTTTGAACCTACAATATTTAGCATTTGACGAAGAAGAGCCAACATATAATAAAGTATAGCTCGATTACTATTGGTCTTAAAGAAAATCTAAAAACACCTTTTTGTTTATTTTTTTAAAAGGTACATTTTTGTTAAGTAAAGTTGTTTTGATAAAACGAAAACTTTTGGAGTAATTAGCAAAAACCTTATTAAAAACATTTATTTTTTCGATATAAAACCAACACTTTCGATAGCGAATAAATAGAAAACTATCAATTTTATTAAAAAAATGTATAGAACGTTTTTTGCTAAGAATGAACGTTTTTACCAACTTTTGTGATTAAAATATAATAAAAAAATTTCCACCCCTGAGATGGGGTGGAAACCACCCCCATGGTAGAAACGCTTTTCAGCATGATATAGATTTTGATCCTTGGACTATCCACTACTTATTCTTAATTTTGCAAGTAAATCGATCCATTCTGTAAAAATTGCGAAGTTTTGTCCTATTTTAAGCTTCATTACTTGGACTACTGAGCGAACGAGTCTATTAGATTGTCGATGGAGGATAGTTAGGAGACTAGAAAGAACTACAGCGCGTATAATTTCCCAGAAAAAAAGTTGTGCGCAATTTTCTGAAACCGTGAGAGAAAATCTCATATAGCGACCACTGGCGGGTTAACAAATGCTTTATTTTAATTGTATATAAAAGTTTGTAGCATTACAAATTAGCGAGTTACGCTAAAAATAAAGTTAGTCCCCTTTTTTTTTGGTAAAAAAATCTTCCCATGGTATGAAAATCTCCCCGTGTTTAGGTCCCCAAATGAAATTAATCGTTACCACTTTAAAAACAATTTACTTTACTTATCTATTTTTTATATGATCTGTCAGTTTCACCGGTTTAAAGTACTTATTCGTGAAAGGGTTATAGTTCAAAAGGCTTGAACGAGTCACTAATCACGAGTGTATAAAAACCTTGAACAGCCATATTTATTGTAACGATTTTTTGTATTACAGAAAAACAAAATGAAACTATCAAATTTATAACAGCAAAACCTACATTTTTTTACTTTTCGGGGTTTTTCGTATCACTAATAATTTTTAAGTTATTTTGAATTATTTTTCCAAAATTTTTAAGAAATTTTCCAAAATTTTTATAAAAAATTTTTTTACTATAAACCAAATTTTTTTTAAAATAAGCACTTTAAATCGGTCAAACTTACAGATAGTATAAGAGCTGTGAGACATTTTTGAGTAGGTATTTTAGGCAACCTGAAAATTTATCAGGTGATTCTTCCATGATAGCCGAGTACAAAAATGCCGGTCTGGCTGAAAGGTAGCGGTTATTTTCCCCAAAAATCCCCCCCAAAGTTAAAAAAAGGGTAGAAATTGTTATTACAAAAAATATCATTGACGCGACTTTAAGTAAATTTAAATATTTAAATATAAAGGAAATTAACAGGCCAGGCGATTTGAGGGCGATTTTAACTCTCCAAGATACTTTCATGGGCGGTCCAGGATTATTTTCAGGGGGTGCATCTGAACTTCAGAAGATTTCATCTGAATCTGTAAACACTGTTAACGAGTATAAAATATACAACTATACATGCACAGCTATGTACATTTCTTCCCGACAGGGAGGTGCAATTTTTATTTTGACAGGGTATTTTTTAATATTAAAAATAAATATTCTAAAAAAGACAGGATTTTTTTGGTGAAATCTTCCAGCTGCCAGCTGATCAAACAAATTACACGTGCATGTAAATGAAAAGCGCTATAGATAAGCAGCAGTGTGAGAAAGAGCGTATACCGATAGCTGTTTGCGTTCTCTGTTGTAGCTGAGCGAGTCCGTTCGCTCGAGAAAAATAACGTGACCTGGCGATACCCATGTTGTTGTGCCTCGAAAGGTTAGAGTAACTATTAGGTATATAGTATAGTTTTTTAAATAACTTTTTATTAATTTTGCAAATATAATAGAAAAAGACAAATTTATTATTATAAATATAGGTACAGGTAGAAAAGTATAAAACTATAAACTAAATTAATTCTGTGTCCGAACCTTGTATTTCTTTTTCAAACTCCTCATCTGAGCTTAAATATTCATTCTCTTCTTCTCCTTCGTCAGACTAATTAATTAGTGATTAATTAGTTCAGTTGGCTACGTATTCTCTGTCCTTTTATACGGAGTCGAAGCCTGGACAATCACGGGCGCATCTGAAAAAACTTGCCATTGTTAATATGTGGTGTTATAGAATAATGTAAAAAATATCATGGACACAACACGTAACAAACACGGAAACATTAGGAAAGATGAAAAAGGCAAAAGAACTACTCAACACTATGAAGGAAAGAACAATGAGCTACTTTGGTCATATACTAAGAAATAAAAAACGTGATGTGACTGGTTATATAAGGAAAAGTGCAAGAAAAATTTAAAGTAGTGGAGTGTAAAAACAACAATAGAACTCTTCAGAATCGCTGCAGATAGAATAAAATGGGCCGTGATGATCGCCATTGTCATAAAAGGATGACACACGAAGAAGCAGAAGATTGAGTTAACTAAAAAAAAAAGATTTCAGTTATAAAAAGAACATGTATGTAAGCTTACCTTCAGCCATATATCTGAAATTCTCTTTGGTTCGCTGATGAACTATAGCATCATAAACTGATTGATGCAAACAATCTCCCTCAAATCAATTAAAATCTAATTTATCCATATTTAGTATCAATCCATTTCCGTTAGGTGTTAAGGAACTGGGGACTTGCAAATATGCGTTTCGCCAAATGCTCGTGATATACATACTGAGTTCTTAGCAGATGTTGTCTCAATTCGGCTTTGCACGGAGGCAAAGTAGATGGATCACACTTTTTCAATATTTTCTTAAAAGGCTAATTTTTCTTATTAAACTTATAATTTCGGCAAAATGTTTGAAATCGTGCTGTGTTAATATTTGATAAATTTTTTGTACCATAAATTTTGCACACAAATTCTTCCAAAGTTTCGAAAATTTCATCGCGCGTACCGGTAACGTTGGCAGCTCCAAGATCCGCTAATGCTTTCTGATAAATAAAATTTTTTGTTAATAATTTAAACGGTCTAATCTTGCGCTTTTGGAAAAAAGGCGAATTATAATCACATCCAGTAAATGCGTGGAAAGCAGGCAAACTCGTACATAAAGATGGCTCTAATTCCGCATGTAGCTTCTTTATATTTATGTACAATGCGACAAGCGAGTACTGGCGGCTGACCTTCTCGTATTCTGCATTTGTCGCCGTGTATTTTCGCTCAAGGTCACGCGCCACCTCTGGCTTGTCGGATAGTACCTTTTAGAATTGCCAGTACCATACTCCATAAAAATCTAAAGATCGTCACTTTGGAGATGATCCATGTTTCCAAGCATAATACATACACCAAAAATATTTATTTTTAATATTAAAAAATACCCTGTTAAAAGAACAATTGCACCTCCCTGCCCGGAAAGAATGTATATGCATGTATAGTTGTATATTTTATACTTGTTAACAGTATGTACAGATTCAGATGAAATCTTCTGAATTTCATATGCACCCCCTGAAAATAATACTGGGGCGCCCATGCAAGTATCTTCCAGAGGTAAAATCGCCCTCAAATCGCCTGTCCTGTTTATTTTCTTTATATTTGAATATTTAAATTTACTGTAAAGTCACGTCAATGATATTTTTTGTAATAACAAGTTTTACCCTCTTTTTAATTTTGGGGGGGAATTTTGGGGAAAATAACCGCTACCCTCCAGCCAGACCGGCATTTTTGTATTAGGCTATCATGGAAGAGTCACCTGTAAAATTTTCAGGTTGCCTAAAATACCTACTCAAAAATGTCTCACAGCTCTTGGACCAAGATTATAATATAACGAATACACATACATTTAAAGTAAATGGTAAAGCGCTAACGATTAATTTTATTTAGGGTGCTAAATAGAGGGAGATTTTCACGATTTTTTTACCAAAAAATATAGGGGCCAACATATTTTTCAGCGTAATTTGTTTATTTTTGACACCAGAAACTTTTATAAAAAGTAAAAATAAAGCGTTTTATAAACACTTTCAAAAATGTTTATAAGATCTTCCCGAAAATTGCTTAATTATTCGGTGAGTTTACGTTGAAATATTCGATTTGGAATTTGACAAATAAGAACGTACATATGTTTCATGGGCTACAACTTTACTGTTACTCGATTTATAGACTTTACTGATACACCATTTTTTTCCTTTTTTAGAAGCTACACTTTTGCTAAGAATATTTTTTCGATAAAATAATTACGAAGTTTTTGAGTTATTTGCGAAAAACCGTCTGAAAACGTGGTTTTTTTGTCGAAAAATAAACATTTTCAATCGTAAATAACTCGAAAAGTATTGACATATAAAAAAGTCTATAGAACAAAAGTTGCTTATAATCAATCAGTTTATTCATTTCCGGGCTTATTTTAAACACGAGTTTTTCACCCACGTGAAGGGGTGACTGTCACCCTCCAAGCAAAAGCAACCAACGGCACAAATTCAACTTTGAAGTGGAGGGTAAGTACAACCTAAATCTAAATTTTCATGCAATTCAGAGTTGCCCCTGAAAATTACACTCTAAGACGGTCATTTACTGGGCTACTATGGCTACACGAGCTACTATAGCTAATAATGATATAGACTCGACTATATCTTTTTGGGTTATATTTTATGTTTGCGCTTTCTTATATAAAAATTATAATTTTAATAGTCTATTTTCTAGATAAAATAATTCTACAGGATCAAGGCAGCTCAGTAGCTCAGTCTTTATATATTATAAAGCCACCGAGTCGTATTATAAATTATTTATCATCGCAGTGTTCATCTAGGACATTTGAGTCGGTTTCCAAAAGGTCGCTAACGCTATTCGAACCGAGTTAGGTGTTTGTAGTCGTAATAGACTTTAGAGTGAGTTAGCTCTAACGTTGGCACAAAGAGAGGATTATTAATTTCGTTTAGCGGGATTTATTAGGTGAATTAGATAAATGGTGATGATATATGTGATGTGTACAAAGTTATATGATGCGATAATATATTATAGCATAATAATTATTTATAATCGTCTTAGTTAATTTAGCGTAAAGTTAAAAAAATACTAACCGCCAAGTTACTGACTTGGCAAGAGAAAATAGGCAAATATTATTGCGGATTTACAGAAGGAAGGGAAACCACGAATCAAATTTTTAACATTAAATAAATAATATTAGAAAAAATATGAAAATGTAATAAAGTTGAATACTTATTTGTAGACTCCAAGCTAGTCTATGATTGCGTTAAGAGAGTAAATTTTTGGCTAACAATTACTTAGTTTGGTATTATTCAGGAACTGATAAACAGAGCTCTAATGTATAGGCAACAAAAACTCAAGAGAAACGCACATAATATAAGAAAAAATTTCTATTATAAAAGGCAGAAATTGACATATAGTCAAATACAACATAGAGACAATATAGGAAATAACTTATTATTAAATTATACAAAGTGAACTTTACATTAACTTGACACAATAGTCCTGTCGCCAGGGGGGTACCAACGGCCTCCTTACGACTTACCCAAGTTTTTTTATGTATTTTGACCCGTAGAACACGAATAACAGTTGATCCGGATGTCGATAAGATTGTTATAAACAAAGAACTTGAGGAATTACATAATAGCGATTTGTCGCAAAACAAAACATTTTCTTTTCTATTTTTTGGGTCATTCTAAGCAAAAAATGTTCTGATAAGTTTTTTCTTAGGAAGCATAATTTTCGAGATAAACGCGGTTGAACTTAAAAAAAAACGAAAAATTGCAATTTTTGAACCCGAATAAATTTTGATTAAAAAAGAAAATAGCAATTCTGCTTACCGCATTTGAAAGTTCAAGTCAAATTATATCGGTTTTAATTATTTGCATTGCTAAAAATTTATTTTTTTATTGTTAAACAAGGCTATAAACACATGGTGTTTGAGTGATGTTTTCAATGATCTCTCATTTCAAATCAAACGAGTAGGTAGAGTGGGTACAAATGATGCGAGGAAATTTCTACGTAGCAGGAATTAAAACGCATGTATTGTTCACGGGAAACACTATGTGTTTATAGCTTTGTTTGTCAATAAAAATATAAATTTTTAGCAATGCAAATAACCAAAACCGATATAATTTAAAAAATATAAAATATAAAATATAAAATACATAACATAAAAAAACTTGGGTAAGTCCATCTGAATAAAGGAGGACGTTGTACCCCCCCTGGCGACAGGAATAAAAATATATTTACACAACATAACATTATTTATTTAGCGTATCGTATTTCGATACTTTTATAAGATTACAATAAACAAGTTCAATTAAAATTTACTCTATATAAAAATCTACAATTATAGTCAAACTTGTTTATAAATTTATAAATTGTTTATGTAATTAGTCGAATCGGGTGGCGCAAACAGGAAATCTAGGGAACTGCCCTCGTACGCTTGCTTGTGATACCCCTTTGTTATGTGCTTGATAGATTGGACCTCGCCGCAGCTGCATGATTGTGATGGCAGCTTACCCACATTTGTGCATCATATGCGCACGTCGACCATATTCAATTCTGATGCGGTCAAGTGTGCAGTACGTACCAGGTCTTAGGTAAATACGTGGTATTTCAAATACAGGAGGTGTCTCTGTGATAAAATTTATAATTGTATTTGATTGAACTTCCGACTATTCATAGGTCCATTTGGTGATCATGTTGAACCCGATGGCTGCGGCTGATTCTGCGGTTTGATTGAGGGATTTTCTAGAGCTCAGTCGACTTTGTGTTGCATCTTCTATTAGTTATAAATGGACTGTGCCGTGTTGTTAAGGATCTATTTATATTCTTTGAATATCAGATTGAGTCGGCGAAGATATGGTGGGAATGTCGCTCAGCATTCAGCTCAGCACTGGTAGCCAATGGGTTGGTGTGGATTTATTAATCCAGCGATTATTCACATACATTAACAGTAACATAATAAATTAATAATTATATAATGAATAATTGGTATTATGTAAACATTGTAACCAACCACTTAAAATGTTAACATCAATAGATACAACTCACTAAAAAAGTGTACTAACTTCACTAAAAAATAATGTTTACCTTGCAAATGAACGTACTATATAGAAAGATAATTAAAATATTTGAAAATTTGAAAAAAATTTAATTAAAAAAATCGGTGTATTTTACCAACTTAAAGTAAGAGTAACTTTTAGTACTAGCATACCTCATAATTTAATAATTTAATTTTAGAAATGCTTAAACATTAAGGCAAAAAAAAATACTACTATAAAATAACCGTTGACCTACCCAAAACGGAGGTATCTGACCGGTACTAGAAATTCGCAATTGATACAATCGATGGAAGGTAAATAAACGTACCAATTTTCGTAAACAATATGGTAAAATAACTGTTTACCTACCCAAAACGGACGCATCTGACCGGTACTGGAAATTCACAGTTGATGAATTCGATTCATCTCTGGAAGGTAAATAAACGTACCAGTTTTCGTTTTTGTATGTAGTTTTTTGAAATTTCTTTCAAATTCAAAAATCAAAAAGTTCAAGTCGATTTTTCTAGAAAACGGTGTATTCTACCGACTTAAAGCAAGAATACGTTTTAATACTAGAACACCTTACAATTTAATAATCGATTGTCAAAAATGCTTAAAGGTTCAAGTCAAAAACGTTATGCGATAAAATAACCGTTACCCTACTCAAAAGGGACGCCTATGACCGGTACTTGAAATTCGCAATTTATGAAATCGATTTATCCCTGAAAGATAAGCAGCTTTCGTTTTTCTAACTAGAAGCGTTCTAGAAGTATTTAAAGAAAACCTAATGAAAAGGATCCATCTTCAAAGAGCTCTAGCTCCCTTAGAAAGCATTTTCGAACAAGGTAATTTGGAGTAAAACTTAAGCATGAGAGCTTTGAGCATTTTGAGAGCCCAGGAATCTACAGTTAAAATATTTCCAATTATTAATAAAACACTCTGTATACTCCAGCATCTGAAATCATTTTAATTATTCACTGGTTAAGTTAGATATAGGGTTGGGTAAAAAGTGGTTTGTTAAACTTTCTAGTATAGATCCGCTAATAGTTAAATTGTTTGTGTTTTACAATTCTTTAAAGGCAAATACATCAGGTTTTCTTGCCACGCCTTCGTTAAAGATTCCGATTATCGACCGCAGACATCTGCTGTTTCATCTACGATAATACCCAAAAAATTGCCCTTTAACTCACGCTTAATTGTTGGTTTTTATAATACATTCCACATAGAATTTTTCGATAGTCAGTTTTATCAATGTACTCCGTTATGGATTTATTAAGATATTTTTCAGAAATGAACTTAAAACTGTCTTTGTTCTGGTGCTGGATGCAATCATCATCTAGTATAAACCAAATTTAAATGTGTCTGGTACTGGTGCAGAGTGAAAACCGTTCCTTGCACTTTTATACAACTGGGAGTTGTAAAAGAGTATCCAGTTGCGGAAACCAGCATCCAGCTATAGTACTGACAAGGTTCCAGGAGGGACCATCTCTTAAGGAGAGGGCAATGTAGTGACGTACATGATTCATCACGGCGTCTCAGAGGCTAGCCGTCGGTGAGGCCAAACGCGATCAACAATTAAGTCGCAGGTAGGAAAGTCGAAAAATTTGTACGGAGACTTAGGGCCGGCTAGATAGAAGATCCAGAATAATCGAAATATGTATAAATAGCTAAATTATAAGCGTTCAGTATGTCTGAACAAGAATAAAAAACCGCTAAACGCCGTAAAAAGAGTGGCGCATACAATATTCGAGCTACAAAAGATCTGATATGAATATTACGTGGCGCGAAAATGTATTTTCATTTTGATGCAAAACGAAATTCTAGTTTTATTTTAAAAGAGTTTTTCATAATATTTGCCCAATTTGAAGTAAAACGCGCCACAAAAGAGTAACTTTGATACAGTTTTAATTTTGAAACTCTTTGTGGCGCGTTTACTTCAAATTTAGCAAATATTATGAAAACATCTTTTAAAATAAAACTAGAATTTTGTTTTGCATCAAAATGAAAATACATTTTCGCGCCAGGTAATATTCATATCAGATCTTTTGTAGCTGGAATATTGTATGGGCCATTCATTTTTACGGCGCTTGGTGGTTTTCTATTCTTGTATCAGGAGTTTTTCAAAGTTATTTATAAATTAAATGTATACAGTTGAATACAATGTTTCTCGATTACACGATAAGCTTTATAAATGGTCGCCTTTGTCGCATTATCTCCCAAATTATCTAGTGTCCATCGAATGTACACTAGATTTTTTTTCTATTCGAAATAGATTAAAAAATATATTGGGATGGCCGATAAATGAACTCGGAATGCCCGTTTCCAGATCAAATTAGCGTCGTAACGACTACAACTACATAAACCACTTAGGGAATAATCGTTAATTGGATTATACTTTTGTAGCTTAATAACTTCTAAACGGCTTAACCGATTTTGTTCACTAAACATGAGTTTGAAACCTATTGACAAGTAGTGTCTTATGCATCTAAGGTCAAGTATGATAACTGAAGCTATTACAGGAATTATTCAGCTTGAAAATCCGTTTTTACATAAGAAATAGATTTAATCATATTTATCAAGCCTATAACTTAAAAATTTGAATTTTCCCGGATATAAGGTATACATCGTTAGATTCGTCTAGAGTCCTTCTACAAACGCTCAGTTATTGGCATAATTCGTAGGTTGAAATTTTAAGTAATTGTCGAAAAACCAAAATTTTTAAAGTTTAGTTTTTCAGTTTTTCGGCTATACTGAGCCGTGTGCATGTCTGATCCTGGCAGCTTAGACACTGTTTGAAAGCTTAACTCAACGCTATTGATTTGGTGTATTTACTGTTTTCCTGTCTCATCTTGAACCGAAAATATATACTGCCAAAAAATATGCCGTTTTGTACCTACCAAGTCCTAGAGCTGGCTTATGGGTAGTCAAAACTCACAAACTACACCGGTTTTGAATCGGCCCTCACCCCCTCTTCAAACACAGAAAAAAAATTCAGATCGGTTTAACTTTTCCACACATACACATACATATAGTCCGTCCGCTATAACTTTTCCCATGCGGTACGATTCATTTTCAATCAAATTAAGTCAAAACATAAATTGAAACGAACTCGATGTGTATGTACATTTTGTATACTGTATACTAAATACTACACACATCGGCGTACGTTTCACTTTTTGTTTTGACTTAATTTTATTGAAAATGAATCGTACCGCATGGAAAAAGTTGTAGCGGACGGACTATACATACATGCATATAGTCCAACTTTTCCCGTACGGTATGATTTTCAATCAAATTAAGTCAAAACAGAAAGTGAAACGTACGCTGATGTGTGTAGTATAATATAGTATACATAGTATACAAAATGTATATACACATCGACGTTCGTTTCAATTTATGTTTTGACTTAATTTGATTGAAAATGAATCATACCGAATGGGAAAAGTTATAGCGGAACGGACTATATATACATGTCCACAATTATTTTCCCCTTTTTAAATAAAAATTGACTCATATTTCTGAGCTCGGTAACTTTTGAACGGTATAACCGATTTTCAAAATTAGACATGCGTTGGAAAGGTAATGATTGCTTCTATTAGAAGCCGTAAAGGTCGGAGTTAAATTTTCTAAGTTTTTGGGAGTTTTAATGACGAGAACGAAAGACAGACCCTACATAGGAAGGGCCGTAAAATCCACACCCTTGGACCAAAATGGATGGTTGACATATGAATGGGTGAGTCTTTTCCTGAACTTTAAGATGAGAGTTGGCCCAATTTTCAATTCGGTCAGATTTAGAAAATCGAAAATTTCGTGTATATATAGTGTCGCGTGTAGGGGGTGTAGGTGTACGCCACTGGCGAGAACTGCCATTCTCTGGTAATAATAAATCGACACTGTCTGTATGTTTTTTTGGTCGGGAATATAAATGAATTATACAAATTAAGTTTTAGTGTGAGTAGTGTTTAGTATAAATAAATTGAAAATAAATGTAAATAAATTAAAATATACACTAAATAAAATAAGCGTCAAAATTCATTAATAAATTCAAAAACTGTTAAACAACTGCAATATTTATCAAAAAAGTGTTGCTCTAATTTTGTAGAGACTTGTATATTTTAGTAACAAAACATTTGTATACTTTCTTTAATATAATATACAGTGAGCACGTAAAGGTTGGAATAAATTCATTTTCTCGAGAATGGACGATTTTGGAAAACAATCCTAAAACAGGTCAATTTTGATTTATTAATTACGACTTTTTGGCGTATATATTATACTAGTGACGTCACCAATCTGGGCGTGATGACGTCATCGATGATTTTTTTAAATGAAAATAGGGATCGTGTGATAGCTCTCACTTGAAGGGTAATTCAATTCTCTATTCAGTAATGTAAACATTAACATAATTATTTATACAGGGTGTCCAAAAAATATTTTTTTGAATTAAATTTATTGACATAAAAAGAAAAATGTGTGTAATTTATTTAATTCAAAATACATTTTACTGCTATCAGAAAACAGAAAAAAATGTTTATTTGGCAAATAAATATTGTTTCTTGCTTAAATTCAATATTAAGCAGCCACCCACCAGCTTCGTGACAGTTTGAACATTTAATTTAAGCGAAAAGTCATGAATATTTTTCAAATAAATATTTTTCTGCTTTCTGAGGACAGTAAAATATATTTTGAGTTAAATAAATTACATACATTCTTCTTTTTATGTCAATAAATTTAATCCAAAAAAATTGTTTTGGACACCCTGTATAAATAATTATGTTAAAGTTTATATTACTAAATAGAGAATTGAATTACCTTTTAATTAAGCTATCACACGACCCCTATTCTCATTTAAAAAAATCATCGATGACATCATCACGACCAGATTGGTGACGTCACTAGTACGATAGATATGCCAAAAAGTCGTAATTTAAAAATAAAAATCGACCTGTTTCGGGACTTTTTTCCAAAATCGTCCATTCTCGATAAAATGAATTTATTCCAACCTTTAAGTGCTCACTGTATAAAAGTAGCTTTTACGTTTCTAAAAAAATACCTAATTGCTAATATATTTTTTTTGTTGCAGCTACTCCATTCTGGTGCTTACTAGATATTGTGCCTATAAAAAATGAGAAACGAGAGGTTGTATTATATCTGGCTTCCCACAAGGATATTACGAACACTAAAATGGCTGAAATGTCTGAGTGTGAACTATACGACAGCGGTAAGAATACGAAAAAAATTGTGAAAAACCTTCAATAAGTACACAGCAAAAAAATTGCCACAAGTATTAAAAAGTTATTCGCAAGAACGGAGTAAAAAATGTTTTTGTAAATCAAAAATCAATCTAGACACTTTAGGGTATGTATTTGGTTTGTTTCAAGGTTTTGGCTTACACGTTAAACTCTACAGATATGAAGCTTAAATTAAACCTTTTTCCGATGTATCCTATATTGCGTGGATATTTTACCGATTATTTTATCCAAGCTTTTCGTCGAGAAGTATGTATGTTCAACTCATATTTTGAATATTTTGGATATTTGAGTATTTTGTCTTAAAGTTATATTTATCCCAGGTACAGTCTATAATTCTGTTCAAACGTTTCAAACAAGAACATGGTCAGTATTTATAATGAACGAACCAAGAAAATTAAAAAACAAAAATGTTATGGAATACAGACAAATTTGTAGCAGGAATAAGGCTAATATATAAGAATAGAAAAAAACTGTATGACTTGTACACACTTATATATTAATCAAAACGGCAAACGGGTGTATGTTTTCAAAAAACTGACAGTGTCTAAAATCTTTATTAAAAATCAGCTAAGTACTTTCAGCATATCAAAATGCCATCATCAGAGGTTTCTTCTAAGTTAAGTGACTTATTCATAAAAAATACAAAGGTGTAAAAAACTTACGTCTCATAGGTATAATTACCTTAAATGAAGGGTAATCGTTGAAGAACACATTACAGTAATTAAAATTGACCCAGGGCTGAGCATCTGGTCATGGGTAAAAACCCTCAAGATAAATGAGGGGTCTAGATTCAAAACCGGACATTTCCACTTTATCTAATTCTGAGTAAACTAAAAAAAACAATTAACAACTTTACTTTTCCCTATCTCACATTGGAGGAAAAGTCCACTTTTGCATCTGAACCAATTCTTTCACACTGAATTACTACTAGGAACTGTCCAATTTTGCTCTTTATCAAATCGTTAATATATGGACCTTTAATCACAGATTAAAGAGATGTATTCAACTAATTTTGTTCATAAACTGAAAATGTCCGGTTTTGCTTCTAGATCCCTCAAATAAATTATCACATTAATGTTAGTACTATATGTATAATGGCCTAGCATTTTACATTGAACAGCTGTTACTGACAATTTTGAAATGATGAAGAACAGAAACAAAGTCCGAAGCGACCTCCATATTATTAAATAATAATCAAAAAGTTTGAAAAAAACTAAGTTGTCATATGTAGGTTAAATGAAGTCAAGTGAAGTTAAGATAAAATTATTAAATCTAAATTTTTTAAAATTAAAATAATTGTTAAGTTCAAAGTGAAAAGTTAAATGTGTAAAATTATCAAAATTATCAAAGTGTTTTTTAAAGACAAAACCGTTAACTCCTCACTAAATATAGAAGTGAGATAGATGAAAAACAAAACAAGGAGAAGTCCCTTTTGACCAGTTCAGAGTTCGAAAGCTGTTATTTAAAAAACAAAATATCATTATTAAATTAAGCCAAATCTAAAATATTTACTTATTTGTAATCAATGAAAGAAAATTCCAGTATATTAAAAGTAATGTTCAAAAAACTTTAGAAATTGTGGGGCACGCTGAATACTAAAAATTATTAAAGAAACTTCTTAAAAATTGGATCAAAGGGCCTAGCCGGGTAAGATGATGAAAAGTGCCCCCAACTCGATTCGAATTCCATATAAGTCACCGTTTAGCATATATAGTGAAACTAACTTTCTGAAATTTTTGGCCCCTAGGTGGTCATGTGACCCACCTAGAGCCTAATTAGGGTTTTTATGTTTTTATTTTTTATCTCAGCCGCATCGAGAACTAGCGAAAAACTTTAAATAAAAAAGTTGTAAGCTTTAAAAAGTTCGGTCAGAAAAAAATGTTGTTTTTAATTTTTGGCGGGTAATTTAAATTTTAGAACGATTTCAAAATTTTAAATGAGTATAAAAAAATAACTAAGACATTCGTTTTCACGAAAAAAATATGTAACGTGTATTTTTGCATAATGTTTCACTTTGAATTTTTTCAAATTTTTAAAATTGGTGAAACGCACCTTTAAAAATAAAAAACCGCATTTTTTCGGTTTTTTTTTCGTTTTTTGATACAATTTTATACATATTTTTCAAAAAAGGTAACACAAAGATATTTTATTTTTTGCAGCAAAACGGCGCCTCTTATGAAAAAATAATAAGATAGATTTTTTGTTACAAATTAAACGAGGAATTCAAAAACGTTTGTTAATTTGAAATATGTCAGTGGCGTACTATCTTTTTCTTTAAAAAGTTCAGACCATTACCCCTATGCGCGCCAATGATAAATATAAAATTCTTAATTGTATGTCAAAAAATGCACAACAATTACCTCTTAGAACTCGCCAAATTTTGTTACAATGTTGCCAGTAGTTTCGGCAAAGTCGTAAAAAATGTGTAAAATTTTGTTTTCTTCAACGCCCTGTATCTTGAAAATGGATGGCGTTACAAAAAAATTTTATTAAGCAAACCCCAATTATTCTTCAGTTTATTACCTACTTCAGTGACGGTCTTACCTTTTTAAAAAAATATGTATAAAATTGTATCAAAAAACGAAAAAAAAAACCGAAAAAATGCGGTTTTGTATTTTTAGAGGTGCGTTTCACCAATTTTAAAAATTTGAAAAAATTCAGGGTGAAACATTATGTAAAAACACACGTTATAAATTTTTTTCGTAAAAACGAATGTCTTCATTATTTTTTTATACTCATTTAAAATTTTGAAATAGTTCTAAAATTTAAATTTCCCGCCAAAAATTAAAAACAAAATTTTTTTTCGGACAGAACTTTTTAAAGCTAACACCTTTTTTGTTTAAAGTTTTTCGCTAGTTCTCGATGCGGCTGAGATAAAAAATAAAAACATAAAAACCCTAATTAGGCCCTAGGTGGGTCACATGAACCCCTAGGGGGCTAAAAATTTCAGAAAGTTAGTTTCACTATATATGCTAAACGGTGACCTATATGGAATTCGAATCGAGTTGGGGGCACTTTTCATCATCTTACCCGGCTAGGCCCTTTACAATTTAATGGAATCTGGGTGTTAACACAATTTTGCGAGTTTATTTTCAATTCCCTGCTGATTTCTAGGTCTTCTAGTAAATTAATTTTTGTATAGTTATTATTGGGTATACTATTTAGAATCCTACTATGTCTTTTGGGACTGAAGTGTTGTTTAGAAACATGTAAATGATTACCAAACTGGAAACAAGTATTAAAGAACATTTGTCCAAGACTGATAAATCCAGCTTTGGTAATCAATGTAATAATTTACATGTTTCTAAACATAACTTCAGTCCCCAAAGAGATAGTAGGATTCTACATAGTATACCCAATAATAACTATACTAAAATGAATGTACTAGAAGACCTAGAAATCAGCAGGGAATTGAAAAGGAACCCTCAAAATTGTGTTAACACCCAGATTCAATTAAATTGTAAATTTGATTTTTAAGACGTTTTTTTTTAATAATTTTTAGTATTCAGCATGCCCAACAATTGCTAAAGTTTTTTGAACATTAATTTTTAATATACTTGAATTTTCTTTCATTGACTACAAATAAGTAAATATTTTAGATTTGGCTTAATTTATTAATATTGTTCTTTATTTAAAGTAACAGCTTTCGAACTCTGAACTTGTTCAACGGGACTTCTCCTTGGTTTGTTTTTCATCTATCTCACTTCTATATTATTTAGTCAGGAATTAACGGTTTTGTCTTTAAAAAATACTTTAATAATTTTGATAATTTTACACACTTAACTTTTCACTTTAAACTTAACAAATGTAATTTAAAAAATTTAGCTTCAATAATTTTATATTAACTTCACTTGACTTTAATTAACCTACGCCTACGTATATGACAACTTAGTCATTTTCAAACTTTTTGATTATTATTTAATAATATGGAGGTCGCTTCGGATTTTGTTTCCTTTCTTGATCATTTCAAAATTGTCAGTAACAGCTGTTCAATGTAAAATGTTAACCACTGTATAATACTGACATTAATGTGATAATTTATTTATTTTAAGGGTTCTTACCCATGACCAGAGGCTTAGCCCTGGGTCAATTTTAATTATCGTAATGTGCTGTTCAACGAGTACTCTCCACTTGTGGTATTTATACCTATGAGACGTAAGTTTTTTACACCTTTGTATTTTTTATGAATAAGTCACTTAACTTACTCTTTTTATAGGAACGCTTTGATGATGGCATTTTGATATGCTGAAAGTACTAAGCTGATTTTTAATAATGTTTTTACCCACTATCAGTTTTTTTTAAATATACACCCGTTTGCCGTTTTGATTAATATATAAGAGAATAATATATAAAATTTGACAAGAAAAAGGAAACTGGTGGATATGGAGATGGTACAAGACGGAAGGAAATGAAAACGTAACAAAAGAACAGCATCACACTATGCTCTAGAACATGAGAAAAGTTTAAGGAACTAAAATTAAGCAATGTTTTTAATTACTGAAAGACAATTGATATTATTATGTACAAATTCTTCTTCTTTTGGTGCCTATTCGTTTCTGATCTTAGCAATCATTCTGGCTATAATTATTTTATTAACGGATGGTTTAAATATATTAGTTGTTGTGGAGAACCAATTCCTCAGGTTATTTAAATGATATTCTTCTTCTCTCAATTCTTCGCTTTCTGAATACTTTGCCTTGAAGAATTACCTTCAGTAATCTGTACTTAGTGCCGTTTCTCATTATGTGTCTGAGATATTCTAACTTTCTCATTTTAATCGTATGCATCACCTCTCTTTCTTTCCATATTCTTCTTAGTACCGTCTCGTTGGTTATCTTACCCGTCCATAATATCCTTATGTTCAGCCACATCTCGAAGGCTTCAAATTTTTTCTCCACCGCTTCAGTGAGTGTCCAGGATTCAACTCCGATATATAATATTGAGAAGATATAACATTGTAGGAGCCTAACTTTTATCTTCAGAGTAAGGTTGTGGCTTCTAAAGAGTTTGGCCATGCTGTTGAATGCAATCCTAGCTTTCTCTATTCTACATTTTACTTGTTGTAAGTGATCGCATTATTCGTTTACTATTGTTCCAAGATAGCTATACTGGTTTACTCACTGCTGTATTCTTGATAAGTAGTTGGGCGTGTCTAATTTTATTTTTGCTGATGACCATAAATTTAGTTTTTGATATGTTTAGTTGTCTACTTGTAGTCCAAATCTTTCACTTACTTGGCTTAGTTTGGCCATGCTGTTGAATGCACTCCTAGATTTCTCTATTCTACATTTTACTTGTTGTGAATGATCGCATTGTTCGTTTACTATTGTTCCAAGATGGCTATACTGGTTTACTCACTGCCGTATTCTTGATAAGTAGTTGGGCGTGTCTGCACTCCTAGCTTTCTCTATTCTACATTTTACTTGTTGTAAGTGATCGCATTATTCGTTTACTATTGTTCCAAGATAGCTATACTGGTTTACTCACTGCTGTATTCTTGATAAGTAGTTGGGCGTGTCTAATTTTATTTTTGCTGATGACCATAAATTTAGTTTTTGATATGTTTAGTTGTCTACTTGTAGTCCAAATCTTTCACTTACTTGGCTTAGTTTGGCCATGCTGTTGAATGCACTCCTAGCTTTCTCTATTCTACATTTTACTTGTTGTGAATGATCGCATTGTTCGTTTACTATTGTTCCAAGATGGCTATACTGGTTTACTCACTGCCGTATTCTTGATAAGTAGTAGGGCGTGTCTGCACTCCTAGCTTTTTCTATTCTACATTTTACTTGTTGTAAGTGATCGCATTATTCGTTTACTATTGTTCCAAGATAGCTATGCTGGTTTACTCACTGCTGTATTCTTGGTAAGTAGTTGGGCGTGTCTAATTTTATTTTTGCTGATGACCATAAATTTAGTTTTTGATATGTCTAGTTGTCTACTTGTAGTCCAAATCTTTCAATTACTTGGCTTAGTTTGGCCATGCTGTTGAATGCACCCTAGCTTTCTCTATTCTACATTTTACTTGTTGTGAGTGATCGCATTGTTCGTTTACTATTGTTCCAAGATGGCTATACTGGTTTACTCACTGCTGTATTCTTGATAAGTAGTTGGGCGTGTCTAATTTTATTTTTGATGGTGACCATAAATTTAGTTTTTGATATGTCTAGTTGTCTACTTGTAGTCCAAATCTTTCACTTACTTCATTTACTTTGTACATTAGTTGATGTACACTGTTCGAACTGTTTGCAAAAATAACGGTGTCGTCTGCGTAGCGGATGTGGTTTTACTAAATTTTTTTCTGAATATAGGTTAAATAATATAGGTGAACAATAATATATATTGTGGGCCATAGAACAAGCTATTAATAATTGTAGAATAGATTCGAGATATAGACAACTAATACATAATATATATGAAAATGCAACTATGATAGTACAACTAGACGAAAATACAAATCCCATCCCTATTAAGAGAGGCGTGAGACAAGGAGACGTAATATCGCCAAAGCTTTTCAACCTAGCACTAGAAGACGTCTTCAAAACGACAAATTGGTCAACCTATGGCATTAACGTTAATGGCAAGAAGCTAAATCACCTCAGATTCGCTGACGACATTGTGATTATAGCGAGCTCATTCGAGGAACTGCAAATTATGATAGAGGAACTCGCAGGCAGCTCCCAATACGTCGGTCTAAAAATGAACATGAAGAAAACAAAAATAATGACAAACACAGATGACCCCAGACGCATAACTATAAATGGCAGTGAGATAGAAAAAGTCCAGGAATATATCTACCTAGGCCAAATCCTGAAACTTGACAAAGAAAACCAAAGTGCGGAAATTAATAGGAGAGCAAGGCTAGCATGGGCAGGATTTGGAAAACTTGGTTGGATACTTAAGAACCGCAAAATACATCAATATTTGAGGACCAAAGTGTTCAACCAGTGCATCCTTCCTATCATGACATATGGGTGTCAAACCTGGACCCTAACCAAGGCAAATATGAATAAACTAGCTACAACAGAAAGAGCTATGGAAAGAGCAATGTTAGGTATACGACTGTCAGATAAAAAGAGGAGCGACTGGGTAAGATCAAAAACAAAAGTCGAGGACATAACAACAAAAGTTGCCAAACTTAAATGGAGCTTTGCAGGCCACACTGTTAGACAAAAAACCAACGTTGGAATGCCACGATACAACATTGGAGACCTTACCAAAGTAAACGACCGAGAGGAAGACCACAGATGAGATGGGTTGATGATATTAAAAGAGTAGCCGGAACGAATTGGAAATATGTTGCTCAGGATAGAGACCGATGGAAGGAGTTGGGAGAGGCCTATGTCCAAACGTGGACGATAGAAGGCTAAGAAGAAGAAGAATATAGGTGAGAGTATATATCCTTCTCTAACGTCTCGCAGAATCTGGATTGCTTCCGTCGGTTCATCTTCAAGATTTGTTCATATTGTGGCTAATCGGTTCCAGTATAAATTTTGTATTATAAGCTGGTCTTTATCATCCATTTGGGTTTTTTTTAGAACACCCATCATTTTTCGGTGTTGAGCTGTATCAAATGCTTTTTGATAGTCCACAAAGCAGGTATGAAACTAGCCAATCTTTGGCGTTGTAGATATTATTGAAGATTTTACGTAGTATTTTTAAAGATTAATCATCAAGCAATTTAAGAAATTCAGACTGTACTCCGTCTGGCCCTGAAGCTCTCCCTTCTTTTAGTGACACTATGGCTGCTCTTTTTCTGACAGTAGTATAGGTGGTCCTGTTTCCGTAGGTATTGGGGACTGGTTCTCCCTCTCATCAAAAAAATAAATGTATGTAATTTTTTCAGGTATTATCAATACTCTCTTTGTTCACGATTATCTCTTAATTGACATTAACAAGTGTACTTACTCTTCTATTTTTATATTTGCCTGTAATTTCTCTTACCTTCTTATGCACATTGAAGTCGTCGTATTTACTTTGTATAATTTTGATTTCTTGGAATTTTTTCTCCAGTTCTTTTTGTTTGGCTTCTCTCATCTTTCACTGTTTTATACATGGAGTTATCCTTCTTGTTTCTCCTTCTTTGTTCCATTAGCTGCAGAATCTCTGTCGTCATCCATATCTTTCATCCATTTTTACCTTCTTCTTTCTTCATAAAACTGTTTTTAATATCGTCTATCGTTTTATTAAGCGATTATATATATATCCTCTCTTCTGTGCTTTCCGTTGTATTATCGATTTCTTTAAATTTTCTATTTAATGTTTCGCTGACTATTTCTTTTACTTCTCCACTACATTTCAGTTTTCTCATATAATGTTTTCTTAGAGTTTTTTCTCGTGTTTTCTTTAACTTGGTTATACATAATATATGTATAAACGCCCACTAAAGGATTGTGCTCGGATTGAATGTCAGCGCCTGGGTAGGTTTTAACACTGTTAAAACTATTTCGATATATTTTGAGTATATTATAGTCTATTTGATTTCTTATTGACAAATAAAGAAACTTACATACTATTGGATAACACATATCAAAACACTTCAATGATTAGGTTCCAGAAAATGTTAAAATAGCGAGTAATAGGGAGTTCGTAAAAATAGTATAATCAGAAGATAATCATGCTATTGAAATATTGCATGCTATTCTAATTTCGTCTCCTCGTTTTCGGTCCTTTAGTATGTTTCTCTTAATTCTTCTTACTATTGGCATTTCTGATATCTTTAACATCCTTTGTGTTTTGGATGTCTCGTCTCTGCCGGGTATGTCATTATTAGTCTTATTACTTGTCTGGCTTATTGCTTCTTAATTTTTTGTCTTAGCTTCCAGCCTAACATGGCCGTTCTTCCATATTGTATTGTTTAGAGATCCGGCTTTCTATATTGCTTTTTACCTTCGCTTCTACGTCACCATAACTGGATAGTGTGATGCCAAAATAGTTGATTCCATAGTCTGTTCATATTTCTATTTTACAACTGGTCGGTTGTTTGCTAATGATTATTGTTTTTGTTTGCAACGCTGGTTGATTGCATTCTAGGGCATTTTTGTGATTTATTTTATAACAAATATTGCGTATATACCTACATGACATTCCACTTCGGAGACCTTGTTGTTCATACTCAGGTGATAGTCACTAGTTCCTTAATTAGGCAACCATGAAATTTAAAGAAAAGACGAAGACACCATTTTAATATAAATATTTTTTAATCTTTAAGCATCGACTTACTTACTTTACTTTACTTTACTTTAGTCCTCTTGATTCCATTTGGAACATAGGGTCTCTACAGTCCCCCTCCATTCATCTCTGTTTCTGGCCAGGGCTTTCACTTCTTTCCATCTTAACCCATTGTCTGCTAGCTCTCCGGTAATATTTCTTTTCCAGGATGTCATTGGTCTGCCTTGTTTTCTTTTTCCAGTTGGTTGGTAATCCAGGGCTTGTTTGGTTATATCATCTTCATTTTTCCTTAATGTGTGTCCAATAAACTTCCATTTGCGTCTGTTTATCGTTTTGGCTATCGGCTCTTGATTAGTGTTTCTCCAAAGTTCCTTGTTACTTATCCGATTTGGCCAATATATTTGCAATATTCGTCTAAGGCATCTATTTACAAATGTTTGAACCTTTTGTATAATCTTTTTCTCTATTTTCCAAGCTTCTGCTGGATATAGCCAAATGCTCTTTAAATTTGTATTAAATATCCTGATTTTGGTTTTGGTTGTTAATTTATTGGACTCCCATGTTTTCTTCAGCATATAGAACGCATTTTGGGCTTTAGTTATCCTTCCATTAATTTCCTCTTCTACTCCACCGCTAGCGTCAATTATGCTTCCCAGATAGCAAAACTTCTGTACATTTTCTACTTCTTCTCCTTCAATGAATATACCCATTTCTCTTTCCGTATTTATCTTCATAAGTTTAGTTTTTCTTGTGTTAATCTCTAGTCCTATTTTTCTTGCTTCTTTTGTCACCTTTTCTGTTTTTTTCTGCATATGTTGTCTTTTTTCGGACACCAGACATATATCATCTGCAAAGTCTAGATCTTCAAGCTGACCGAAAGCATTCCATCTAATTCCTGTTTTATTTTTCGTTGCCTTCTTCATGACCCAGTCGATTAAGATCAAAAATATGGTTGGAGATAGAATACACCCCTGTCTGACTCCACTGTCTATGTTGATTGGTTCTGTGAGTTTCCCATTGTGCATGATTTGTGCGGTATAGTTTTCATAGAACATTTTGATAATTCTTATGTATTTTAATGGAATTCCATATCTCTTTAATATTTCCCATATTTTTTCTCTGTTAATCCGGTCAAAGGCTTGTCTAAAGTCAATGAAATTTATATAGATTTTGCTCTGCCATTCTATTGTTTATTCTACAATGTTTCTTAATGTGTTAGTATGATCTGTGCATGCTTTATTACTTCTGAAGCCCGCTTGGTTTGGTCTTAACAACTGGTCTATAGTTTCTTTTATTCTTTCTAGTATCATCCTTGTCATAACTTTACTCACTGTAGAAAGTAGTGTTATTGCTCTCCAATTGTTGCAATTCGTTTGATCTCCCTTCTTGGGTATCTTTACAATTATACCTTTTTTCCAATCATCAGGTATTCTCTCCTCCCGCCATATTCTGTTTATTAGTACATACAGGATTTCTTCCGATGTTTCTCTATCTGCTTTCAGTAGTTCTGTGGTAATGTTATCTATTCCAGCTGCTTAAGCATCGACTTAGTGTCGCCTTAAATTTAGGCTCGATGGCTCAAATGTTGTAATTAAAAGGTCATGTGAACTAACTATGTAGCTAGTTTCAACTGACTTGGATCTAGAGTTTAACCTGATGATGGACTGATTAGTCCGAAAACGTTTGTGGGATGTACTTTGTGATGTACTTTGATTCCAACTTGAATCCTTTTTTTAATGTTTTTTTTTAAATAATAATAGGTATAATATCATCTACAAAGGAAGATTTTTTACTTCTTAAGTAATTTTTATTATGGTATACAGCCAATTAGAGGAATTCATTCCTTTTTATATATTTAAATATTCTGCCAACTTAAATATGCCTTTAGCAACCTCTAACGAGGTAAGATGAAGTGAAAGTCGATAACGATTAAAGTAAACTGTGAACCTGAGTCATATTCATGCCATCGGGCGATGCTGGGAATTTATTCCACTATATATTCATCTATTTATATAACGCTACAAATCAAAATTGTTAATTGTATTTGATAAATTTCTGTACAATAGCATTATGTGCTGTTGTTTATTCAAATTCTGTGAAAATTTTTCTTGAGAAAATTTAATCATTGGACCTTTTTATCTAGCTAATCTGTATAAGCAAAAATAGTGCTCAACTAAAAAACTTGTCATTTAAGTAGATATCTAATAAACATCTTAAACATAGTACGTCTCCCAAAACCAAACGTCATTATTCGTGTTAGATAACTCCGCCAAGTCCAAGAGTAAAAGTAGGCCTACCTAAGCTAAAGTGAGAAATTTAAACCAAACTTGAATAGAAATAATTGGTGAATAAATTTTAAAATTAACAGATCAACTTTTCTTACACATGATTTCTGTGCTTAAGTTTCATAATACTTGTGCCAATTTTTTTGCAGTGTAGGCTTTATGTGCCTTTTATGATCGCATGCCGCTTAGGAATTACTATTCGAAATATTATGAAAATACTTCGAATACTTCCTAAACATAAAAAAATGCTATATGCCATATTCGACATTGGTTTTGATCCTGAAATTACGAACTTCGAGATGTGCGAATGGTTATAGAATGTGTGCGATTGGATAATGGATATTTGGAATGTGTTAGGTGACAACAGAATATAACTCGGCAATTATGTAATTACATTTTTTATTTTAGCTATTTTTTAACTAATTTTTGCCTTACACTACTATGTGGTAAAAAGGTTTTTTTATATATGTTTGCCTATTTTGTAAAATGATATAAATAAAAATACACAATCACTTTTATTTTACCACAAACGAACAGTTTGCTTTCTGTAATTTACATAGCATCATCAGGTTTCCGATAGAGCACAATTAAATGCTAAAGTTACAATAACCCGTATTATGATGCTGTCTGGTACAAATTACCAAGGAAAAATCTCGGGAAAGAGAAATGTGGGACGTAGGAGGATTTCCTGGTTGCGAAATTTAAGGGAGTGGTATGGGTGCAGTTCAATACAGTTGTTCAGAGCTGCAGCCAACAAAGTTAAGATTGCTGTGATGGTAGCCAACCTCCGATAGGAGACGGTACTGCGAGAAGAAGGTACAAATTAAAAAAAATAAATTGATCAAGCCAGAGTTATACAGGTAGCTTTATGTATGGAACGCCTCAATTATCTCTGAAACCGCTTGCACGATTTTTATAGGTTTTAGTGAGGTAGTGTTGTAGTCCAGGGCGCATCTGTTTTGGGATGGACGTTGAGAGGTGACTCAAATTTTTTTGCAGAAATTGCTTGAAAATGCCCACAATTGCCCACTCAAAATGGTCCGGAACATTGTTTAAATAATCCAAATGTCAAAATATAAAGGAAAAATTCGATTCTTTTATTGGTTTTTTGATTATAACTTTAAAACCATTCATTTCTGAGAAAAGTTGTACTCACATAAAAGTTGTGTAATTAAATTTCCTATGATATAGAATTAGTTAGAAATTTAAAAAATAGTCAATTTTGTTGCAAAATAGCAATAAATGCGAAAAAAACCATACAAAAACAAGTATTGGCATTTTACGTTTTTCAACCATTTATGCTACACTTAGGACCTTCATATTTTACCCAGAAAAAATCTATGATACATTAAAACATTGCTGTAAATTTCATTAAGATCGGTTTAATATATTTCGCAAAATAAATTTTGCAATCCAGCTTCCGCAAAAAAAATTCATTTTTTAAAAATGTTGCAGGACTGAAGATAAAGCAGATAGGAAGTTGAATTTTTTTTTGCTTATATAAGTGTAGTGTACCTTTCATTTGCAATTTGCAAAATTAAAATCGATTAATTACCACGGCGTCAGAAAATTTTTGAAATAAACAATAATTTTTGGTGCTACGCGCAGGACAGCGGTGTTCAATTCACACAAGTTGATTTCCACCAAAATTTCTTCCAATCTTTATCCAATAATTTTCTTACTCTATATTTTGTTGTATTTTAATATTTTAATTCCACAAAAATCAAACTAATTTTATTATTGTTTGTGAAATATTGTTTAAACAATTGCATATGTTTAAAAATATTAAGCTATTATTCTCTAAGTTAAAATATATGAACAAAGAAAGTTTTTGCTAAAAAAAGTGTTATTTCAAAGGATAGAGTATGTGTTTTTATTTTGCAATAAACAAATTTATTTATTTATATCGAAATGTAATAAAAATTAAAATGTATCAATCATTATCAAAGGTCATTGGAAAGCCCAATCAGAGCAAACTATCCGCTGTCCTGTGCGTAGCACCAATAATTAATGTTTATTTAAAAAAATCCTGACGCCGTGGTAGTTAATCGATTTTAGTTTTGCAAATTTCAAATGAAAGGTACTGTTCTATAAGCAAAAAAAATTTCAACTTGCTATCTGCTTTATTTTCACTTTTGTAACATTTTCAAAAAAGATTTTTTTTGCGAAAGCTGGACTGCAAAATTTATTTTGCAAAATATATTAAACCGATCTTAATAAAATTTACAGTATTGTTTTACTGTATCATAAAGTTTTCTTGGGTAAAATACGAAGGTCCTCGATGTAGCATAAATGGTTGAAAAACGTAAAATGCGAATACTTGTTTTTGTCTAGTTTCTTCGCAATTATTGCTATTTTGCAACAAGGGTTACTATTTTTTTTTAATTTTTAACCAATTCTATATTGTAGGAAATTTAATTGCGCAACTTTTATGTTGGTACAACTTTTCTCGGAAATGAATACTTTTAAAGTTATAATCAAAAAACGAAGAAAAAAAATCAAATTTTTCCGTCATTTTTTGACATTTTGATTATTTAAACAATGTTCCGAACCTTTTTGAGAGGGAGGATAACTCAAATATTATTATTTGAGATATTTTCAAGAAATTTCTGCGCAAAAAAATTTGAGGCCGCTCGCAACGTCCAAATGTACTAATATTTTTACAGATGCGCCCTGGTCTATCGTGTGATGCGGCCGATATTATGGTGGTATTTACATTGCTGTCAGATCTTCTATTTTTCTGGAAATATTTGGAAAATGGAAAATGGAAAATGGAAAATTTTTCGTTCTTTGATTATCAAAAAAAAAATTTCAAAAAAACTATTTAGAGAAACGAGAACTGGTACGTTAATTTATATTCCAGAGATGAATCGATATCATTAATTGCGAATTTCTAGTACAGGTCATAATATGTGTCCGTTTTGGGTAGGAGAACGGTTATTTTATCGCATAACTACTTTTTCTTTTAATTTTTAAGAATTTTTTACAATAGATTATTAAATTATGAGGTATTCTAGTTAGTACTAAAAGTTACTCTTGCTTTAAGTTGATAAAATACACCGTTTATTTAAAAAAAAATTCAGGAAACGAAAAATTTTTAAATAGATTTTTCTAGAAAACGGTGTATTCTACCGACTTAAAGCAAGAGTAGCTGTTAGTACTATAATACCTTACAATTTAATAATATAGTGTCAAAAATGCTTAAAAGTTAAAGACAAAACAGTTATACGATAAAATAACCGTCGCTCCACTCAAAACGGACGCCTATGACTGGTACTAGAAATTCACAATGGATGGAATCGATTTCTCTCTGGAAGGTAAATATATGTACCAATTTTCGTTTTTCTAACTAGAAATAATAATAATAATAACGTATTAAGTTATTATTTACATACCTAGACAAGGATTATTATTAAAAAAAAACTAAGTTTTCAATCTAACAGCTCATAAAACAACATCAAAAAATGTCATTCTACATCCTATTAGATTGAAAACAATGGGAACCTTCTCTGGTAACACCACCGAGGCTTCTACAATTTGCAAGCCATAACGGATGCTGAGACTAAGGAAGATTAGGGAATTTTACAATTTATAATTCACGTCCCATCTGCTCAGCGCGGTAAAGTTCCAACGAGAATGGTTCCCCTCGTACTCCAATGGGAGTAAACATAAATCAAAAATGAATAACCATTTTCAATTTCGTTGCAACATGAAACTACAGCCGCATCATTATTCCAGTTCAATCAGAGAGTGTAGCAATCACCTCTACCGGTTTCGAAACTTATTAGTCTCTCATCAGGAGGCACATATGCTGTTCTCTCTGACCCAACTAGGACAAACCCCGGCGTGCAGTCACGGATTGCAACGAACGAAATGGCAGGGATGCCCTAGCGGCAACTGCTATCAAAAAAACTAAGTTTTCACTCTAATAGCTCATAAAACAACATCAAAAAATGTCATTCTACATCCTATCAGACTGAAAACAATGGGAACCTTCTCTGGTAACACCTCCGAGGCTTCTCCAATTTGCAAGCCATAACAGATGCTGAGACTAAGGAAGATGAGGGAATTTTACAATTTATAATTGTAAGACGTGAAAGATGGGACGTGAATTATAAATTGTAAAATTCCCTCATCTTCCTTAGTCTCAGCATCCGTTATGGCTTGCAAATTGTATAAGCCTCAGAGGTGTTACCAGAGAAGGTTCCCATTGTTTTCAGTCTGGTAGGATGTAGAATGACATTTTTTGATGTTGTTTTATGAGCTATTAGATTGAAAACTTAGCTTTTTGATAGCAGTTGCCGCTAGGGCATCCCTGCCATTTCGTTCGTTGCAATCCGTGACTGCACGCCGGGGTTTGTCCTAGTTGTGTCAGAGAGAGCAGTATATGTGCCTCCTGATGAGAGACTAATAAGTTTCGAAAGAGGTAGAGGTGCTTGCTGCACTCTCTGATTGAACTGGAATAATGATGCGGCTGTAGTTTCGTGTTGCAACGAAATTGAAAATGGTTATTCATTTTTGATTATTGTTAAATTTGTGATATCATACTTACATCTCCATTACGGCCAGTTGGGAACTGGTGCACTTCGGCTTAACTTCACTAATTGACAAAATAGTGGGAGAATTCTTGAGAATTCCTACTATCCTATTCCTATTAATTGAGAACTGACGAATTAGGACTACACTACAGACGATAGTCTGTGGTAAAATAAAAGTGATGGTGTGTAAGTCTATTCATTTATTTTATTTTCCAAATTTGAAATGAACTCACACAAGCCTCATATTCAACACTTATGCCTAATTTGATTTTTGGTTACTTCAAATTTTAATACTAGCATAGATATATTGAAAAAACCTTTTTAGAAACTGATACAATACATGAAAAGAACTAATAAACAAAATAAAATTTACAGTAGTCAACACTTTAACTGGCTATTTCAATTACTGCTGCACAGCGTCCAGATGTAATAAACGATCAGATACATCTGGTGGATTATTGTGGCAAAAATAATTGTTTCGTAATAACATAGAGACGGCGAGAAATAAACTAAAAACTTTATATTGAAAATCGCAATGCGTTGGTTACTTTAATTAAATACTTTTTAATTAACCATTTCTTACAAATAATAATACATGGTTAAATGGAAAAAGATCTGATAAACATAAAGGTGTATAAAATATCCAAATATAGAGTAAATTAAACACATCATCATCATCATGATCATCATCATCATAATTTGGCTCTACAACTCTATCTAAGTCTTGGCCGCGTTTACTATTTCCCTCCATTGTTGTCGGTCCTGAGCAGCTATTTCCCATTGCTGTACTCCCATTTTGCGTAGATCATTGGCCACTGCGTCCTTCCATCTCTTTCTTGGGCGACCAACTGACCTTTTGCCATCGGGCCTTTCCCAGAATGTGGAGTTCAGAAATGTTTCGTCACTCGACCTTAGCACGTGACCCGCCCATTTTATTCGGTTTGCTTTAATGTAGCATACTATGTTTTCATCTCCATATATTGTCTGGAGTTTATCATTGTGTCTTCTTCTCTATTCTCCTGTTGTCTCGTCTCTGCAATGCCCATAGATAGTCCGCAGTATCTTTCTGTTAAGTACCAGTAATTTTGTCGTTTCCCGCTGGTTCAGAGTCCATGTGTCGCTTCCATACGTTGTCGTGGGACGAATTATTGTCTTACTATATTAAGGACGATTTTTAAAAGATTTAATAATAATATTTTATAAAAACCTACAAAATTATTTTTAACAAACTTTCTAAGATAAAACATAAAAAAGTTACGGTTAAAAAATCAACATATTTTTTTGAAAAGAAAAAGGAGAAATCCAATTGGAAGCATGATAATGTAAGTTAGCGGTGTTTTTAGTAATTGGCCTTATTTATTCTTCTTTATTTATATATTAGTAATAGATTATAGAAGTGTGAGTGGCTTAAAGTCATTAGTTTTTAAAAAACTAGAGTTAAAAGCGAACAACGAATTTTTGTAGTTTGGTAAAAAATGCCATTTTCTTCAGAATAGAAAGATTAGCGTC
The DNA here is from genome assembly GCF_917563875.1 of Diabrotica virgifera virgifera. Lineage (NCBI taxonomy): Eukaryota > Metazoa > Arthropoda > Insecta > Coleoptera > Chrysomelidae > Diabrotica > Diabrotica virgifera. The sequence continues at coordinate 215,960,975 of NC_065445.1, forward strand.
AGAGATACGAAAAAATGTTTAAATATGAAATTGTAGGTTATTTAATTCCCAAGAACTTGGTTTAAAAAAATTTTTCCTACGGCAAAAATTGAGTGAATCGTAAATGAGTACAATTGATAAAACATTGACTTTTTCGATATAAAACTAACACTTTCGATAGCGAATAAATCGAAAACTATTAATTTTATCAAAAAAATGTATAGAACATTTTTTGCTTAGAATGAACGTTTTTATCAACTTTTGTGGCCTAAATATAATAAAAAAATTTCCACCTTGAGATGGGGTGGCTACCACCCCCATGGTAAGAGCGCCTTTCGGCATCATATAGATTTTGATCCTTGGACTATCCACTACTTATTTTCAAATTTTCAAGCAAATCGATTTATTCTGTAAAAATTGCGAGGTGAAAAGCTTCGGTTCCTGGACTATTAGTACTTTTTACAACAAAAATACACATTGGAGTCCGGTCCTGAGCATGGTATCACAAACTGTGTTTACATTTTATTCCCGAGAAATCATCTTTTTCATAGTAATTTATATCCAAATAAACTTGAAAATAAGCAAAAAGTAAAAGTATAATATAGTGCAGTTACCTTACGGAATAAAAAGAGTGAGTTAATATTATTTTATTTATTCAAAACATTACAAAGCATACCGTTTGTAAGGTTAAATGACGGTCGAAAGGCCAGCTATCAGAACCAGTTTTGGTTCTATAACTGGTTCATAATTACTAATGAGTTTAACAAATGATACCAGATCCAACCTAACAAATTTATCAACAGTCATGACTGACGATCAACAACCTCAAAACAAAACGACATATTCCGTTGTGCTTAACAATACTTCAATTCAGTTCCCTTCAAAGCACCAATCAATTTTATTTAATGCCCTGCCTGATACTAAAATAGAAGAGTACTTAATAGCACTTGGCGAAGTTGTTCATCCACGGAATATTTTATTTTCATCAAGACTATCAAATAACAGAATATATGTATTTATCTCTCCAGAGAATCCTTGGTGGAAAAATTTATGTCCGGTCCAGCAGAAATAACAATTAAAGGCGAAAATCTAAAGCACGAAAATTGTTAACTCCGAACGAAAGACTGTTACTATCGGGTGTTAGTCCTTCTATTCCACATATTCTAATAGAAAATGAGTTAACCAAATTAGGTCTTAAATTAATGTCACCTTTAACCTTCCTTAAAATCGGCAGTCAACTTCCAGAATTTCAACGCGTCCTTAGTTTTAGAAGACAATCTTATATTCAACCACTTGTAGATATAGACCTTCCTTCTTCTTTCTTAATTACATATGAACAAACTTCGTATCGCATATTTTTAGGTTCAGATAAACCTTCGTGTTTTACCTGTAAGAAAACAGATCACATTGCGGACAAATTGTCCAAATCATGATTAACAAAATGAATCCTCTCATATCGAACACCAACCACAACAACCAATACAACAACAAGCGCAAGAATCCCCCCAGTCTAATTCATCACCCTTAGAAGTGGAACTAGATCATCCAGTCAGTAATTCTAGTACCGAACCTTCACTTAACCAACAAACAGATACTAATTTAATACCTCCCGTATTATTTATGGAAACTAATTTTATATCTAAGGATCAGTCAACGACTAATAAGTGAACAATTTCGGAAATTAATACTACTCCATCTCCCACTGAAGAATTAAATAAAGAATTTAAAATACCAACACAAACCAAAAAGAAACAAAAAAAGCAAACTGAAGCTACCACATCAATTCAAGAAATGATGATGCCGACAAAAACAATGTTTCATGATATGTCAAATAATTTTAACTTAACATTTGAACAAACTGTTGACTTTTTTGAAATTTGTACTAACTCGACTAATCCCTTGAGTTTACTACAAACATACACAACGGATATAGCCAACTTTTCTTACATGATAACAACAATTAAGCCATATCTTACAGAAAAAAGCATGAAAACCAAATGCACTAAATTATTAAACAAAATCCACCAAATGCTAGACGATGCCGATAATCAATAAAGTGAATAGCGAATAAATCGAAAACTATTAATTTTATCAAAACAATTTATAGAACATTTTTTGCTTAGAATGAACGTTTTTATCAACTTTTGCGGCCTAAACATAATAAAAAATTTCCACCCCCGAGATGGGGTGGCCACCACCCCATGATAAAAGCGCTTTTCGGCATCATATAGATTTTGATCCTTGGACTACTTATTCTCAAAATTTCAAGCAAATCGATTCATTCTGTAAAAATTGCGAGGTGAAGAGCTTCGGTTCCTGGACTATTAGTACTGTTTACAAAAACAAAGAAATACACATTTGACAATGTGAAAAATATAAGAATAAGGATACGTTTGTATTAGACGTACCTATCAAATTGCTGTCTAGTTTTTCCATTTTTTTAAAGATACATTATAAACGAAGAAGTAAGATATTACTTCTTTTTCCGGAAGACGTCTACGTCTATCTCATAATCTGATCGTCGTACTGCACCCAATTAGCCAACTATAAATTTTTCATTGGGAGATTATTTATTTGTTATCTATTCGTATTAGTATTTGATTAGAAAAAATCAAATGTGACTGTCATTACTGGGAGAAAAACTTAAGATCTACGTAGAATACTTATTGAAGACAAAGTTAAGACCAACAATAAGGTCAGAATTTTGGATGCTGTGTAGTTAGAGTAGAATGCGGAAATATTCGAGGAAATATTAGTTTTGGAAAAATTTTGCTTATTTCTTGACACTTCGGCAACTGTGGTTTATCCCTAACATATGAACTGAGAAATTCGTGCTCCTCGAAAATGTTTCTGTTGAATGGAAAAAATCCAGAAAGCGTAAAACCAGACTGTTTTGTACACCTTAAACATAAAGGTGCGTATAGATACGAGCCGCGCAATTCAGTTCGTGGTGCGGTTAATTTTTGTTGAAATTTTTCATTTTGACGAACTTTCTGCGATCCAGAGGAAACTTACGAACATTTAGTAATTGTAGATAATCATGTCTCTGTCTTGTATCTCTTCTACATCTTATTTTGGTATTGTTCTAAAGGTATGTATTTTCTTGTGGCATCTTATGGAATTTACTATTTTATGTGGGAATAAACCACAATTTGTGTGTGAGTCAATTTGACTTTTTAAATAAACATAAAAACACCTCTAAAATATCTGAAATATATGGTGTTGATTTTGAGAGTAAACTAAATAAGACCAAATATTTACCATGTTGGGATGGTATTATAAGGTTTTTGAAGTGAATCGTTTTTATCGCTTGGTATGGAATTTTTGCAGAACTAAAATCGCATTTCTGTCGTTATTCCAACATCGTGACGCGACTGGTAACCTTTTTTTTCCTGGAAGCCGTCCGTGCATGCACCCTGGTGGCACTGCAGCTTTTCAGCTTATTGTGCTTTCTTCCATTTGTTCTCATGACACCCAATCCAATATAGCAGTGCCCTTCACTAGCCTGTAAAGGTCCATTGAGTTAGTGCCATACACTGTCGGACTTGGTTTGCAGTCTCCATATATTTCTTGTCTCTTACGGTCCAGCGCCTCGCAATCGCACAATGAATGTCTGACTGTCTCGGTCTCTCTATTGCATAATTTGCAGCTGAGATCTCCGTTATATAGTCCTATCGTGTGTAGGTGTCCTTATACTGGAAAGTGTCCAGTTAAGAAACCTGCAGTGATTTTGAGCTGATTCCTGTTCATATTGAACAGTTCTTCAGTTCTTTGTGCACATGTCTGAGGTATAAAGCTATTCGCATACTTTTGCGTGGGAATTTCTTCCCAGTATTCTTTTTGCTTGTAAAGACTTCGTCTTTATTGTCTGACATTATTTTGGTTTACCTGAAACGTGTGGTTGACTTTGTCTTTTTTTACTTTTCACGTGGATGACTGACGTTTGATTTCCGAACGAAAAGAATTTTTTTTATCTAACAATAAAATACTGAAAACGTTTGTTTTCTATACTTCCACAAAATTTATTACACCTACTTATGTGACTACAGCTATTTCGGCAGAGTGCCTTTCTCAAGTGATTTAGTTTACTATGTGTTTGCCTTTTTAAAGTCTTTAACTGAAGAGGTTGAGCAGTGGGGAGCTGTTTGTCTCGAGTTGGTCATTCAGAATTATATCTTTATTTTTCAATTTATTAATTTCCATAGATTCTAATAAAGATAGCTTAAGGCCTTTATTTTGAATATGCAGAATTTGAAACTGTTCATTAAAAGAATGATTATGATCTAGAAGGTGGAGTGCGTATGTAGACGTGTCTGTTTTTCTATTGTTGAAAGCCCTTTTGTGTTCTGCTATCCGTTTGTCAAGGTTCTACCAGTTTGACCGATGTAAGTTTTCGGACAGTCACAAGTTAGTTTGTAAACACCACTCCGTAGTTGTTTTCTCCCTCGGCTCTTATTGTTCTTAATATATTTGCTTAAGTTGTTGTTAGTTCTGAAAGCTGGTGTTATTCCTTTCTTTTTTATGTATCTGGCTATTTTTGTTGTTACCTTCAGTGTATGTGATAGAGCAGAAGGTACTGGGTTCTTTTTGTGGTGGTGTATAAACTAATTTCAGGGCTTTCTTATGGAGTTTTTGGTTTAAAATTTTGTTAATTGTTTGTTCGTTATAGCCATTGTTTACTGCTATTTGTTTAATGATGTCCAGCTCTATCTCGAAGTTATTTTTTGACATGGGAATTTCTGTCAGTCTATGTATCATGCTATGGTAGGCTGCTAATTTGTGTTGTGTAGGATGGGATGATGAATTGTGCACTTTGAAACTTTGTACACTGGAGACCACGTAAACACAGTCGCAGTAGAGGAAAACCATCAAAGATAAAATGTGGAGAAACTGGCACCAAATAGCACAAAACAGAGAAAAGTGGAGAGCTCATGGGAGGACTTTGTCCAGGAGTGGATGCAAACAGGCTGAAGAATAAGAAGAATGAGCAGAAATAAAATTTTTTTTATCCACATAACAACGGGCCTTAAGGGCTCTTCACTTCTATCCGCACTCCCAAGTGCCACTTTTTTTTGTTTTTTTCCTGGTTATTTACTATGGGATCACTATGGCAACTACACTGTAATCATTGCATGTGGTTTTTGACTAAAACCATTCAGACATCAGCTTTACGTTCCTATTTAAAATAGTCCTTATTTTGAAGATCACACATTAAGGGTTTCCCACGGTAAGCATCAATAATTTTGATAATACAGGGTGTAACAAAAATACAGGTCATAAATTAAGGTACATATTATCGGACCAAAAATACCTAACTTACCTTAGTACAAATATGCACATAAAAAAGTTACAGCCCTTTGAAATTACAAAATGAAAATCGATTTTCTCGAATATATCAAAAACTATTAAAGATTTTTTATTGAAAATGGACATGTAATATTCTTATGGCAGGAATATCTTAAGAAAAAATTATAGTAAAATTTGTGCACCCCCTAAAAATTTTATGGGGTTTTGTTCCCTTAAACCCCATCCAAACTTTTGTGTACGTACCGATTAAATTATTGTTGTGGTACCATTAGTTAAATTGAATATTTTCAAAATTTTTTTGCCTCTTACTATTTTTTCGATAAGGCAGTTTTTATCGAGATGCTGCTTCTTTTCTAATATATTTAAATAAAAAATTTATGGGGGTTTTGTGCCTTTAAAGCCCCCAAATGTTTGTGTACGTTCCAATTAAACTGTTACTGCCGTACCATTAGTTAAACACAGTGTTTTTAAACTTTTTTGCCCTATGTATTTTCTCGATAAGGCACCTTTTATCGAGATTTGGCTTCTTTTTTAAGATGGTTCAAAATATACCTAAAAATGTAAATCATAAATAAATTTTCATATTATTATTACTAAGTCTCCATAATCGTACTTAACCATATTATACAAATAATACGTGGTGGATTTGTCAAATATTCAAGATATCTCGATAAAAACTGACTTTTCGTAAAAGTACTAAAAGGCAAAAAGTATTTTAAAACATTGTGTGTAACTAATGGTACTACAATAATAATTAAATTGGAACGTACACAAAAGTTTGGGGTGGTTTAAAGGAACAAAACCCCCATAAAATTTTTAAGGGGTGTCCAAATTTTACTATAATTTTCGCTTAACCCTTAAACGCCCAACCTTTTTTAGGTTCCATGTACTCCCAAGGGTGGGTAAAAAATGTCCACTTCAAAAATAGCTAATATATTTATTGAGAGCTGTTGGAAATGGATTAAACTTAAGGATCTTATGCTTAATAAACACAGCATCTTGTAAAATATTAATATAAACAATTTACAAACCTTACAACAAAATTACAATGTACATCAAAATTAACATACCAGTAAAAGCCAGTAATTTAAATTTGTCGATTTTCTCCATATTCTTCCTTTCGGCCTCCTCATTGGCGAATAATTATGTCGATTATGTAATTATACGTCGATAATTATATGGATTATGTTCCTACCAACGAGAAATTATATAGAAACCTTTAGTAACAAGTTTTACCAAGGGTGTACTTTTTATGCCCACCCATATTTAACTCAAGCTATTACTTTTATTTTCAAAAATATCGGTAGATACAATTTAACACCCGATAAAAGGCTGTCTTTTTAACAAGAAATAATTTTTGGAAAATTTTTAAACACGTAATAAGTATGTTACAAGGGAATACGCATTAGGTGGACATTTTTTACCCACCCTTGGGCGTTTAAGGGTTAAGATACTACTGAGATAAGAATGCCACATGTCCATTTTGAATAAAAAATCTCTGATAGTTTTCGATATATGTATTGGAAAAAATCGATTTTCATTTTGTAACTTCAAAGGGTTGTAACTTTTTTTATGTGCACATTTGTACTAAGGAAGTTAGGTTCAATCGAATTATTTTTGGTCCCAGAATATGCGATTAAATTTATGACCTGTATTTTTGTTACACCCTGTATATATTTCCTTCCGATCAGTCCATTACTAACAAATATTCAACACAGGGCGCCAAAACCAACAAACCTTTCACAAACCCGTCCAAATACGTATTGCGAACTGTCAAAGGATCCGTCGAAAACCGGACAAAAGTTGGATCGTGGTGCGCTGTGTGCGCGTCGTTTGCGCGCCGCTTGAAAACACGTACTAATCTAATAAACGGCTCGTATATGTATACATACCTTAAAAGTAACACTAATTATACTTCACATTTTACCTATTTTTAAATGAAAATGTGTCATGCTCCTGTAACTCTTATACAAAGTCTTGTTCATATTTTAAAATCTTGACTTTAACATCGTTCTTTAAAAAAACTTAAGTAAAAACGCTTTTCATTTAAATATTCTCGTTACTCGGAGCCCGTCGTCTAATTGCCAGCACTTTCCCAACTGCTTTTGCACTAAAAAGAAAACTGTTGGTGTTAATTGCTAGACACTGTTAAACCCTTATTTACTAATTAAGGGCAACGACAAAGCGCTTAGACAGTTGAATATAAGAGGACACGTCCCCGGCCCCCGGCTCGCATTCTTGCAGGGGGCGGCTCTCTCGTTCAAATTACCACAAGTGCATATTAAATTAGGAAGGAAGGCTTGTTTTGCTAGAGCTGCAGCGGTTTGTTTTTTGAAAATAAAGTTGTTAAAGCAAAAAGGCGTAATGGAAATAAACTGGAGGAATTTGCAACGATAAACTAATACACACACATAAGAAAATAGTGTATACATAAAAGCACTTTATGTAACAGTACCTTCTTTACTAAGTGGTAATAATTAAAATTATAATTTTGAAGAGAGGAAATTAGAAAGAGCTAGAGGGCCAAAAACAAAGTTTTGAGATAATCCAAAAAAAAACAGTATAAAGGTGCAAAATTATTACTGATCAAAACTTTATTTGGTACATGTATTTAACATAAAATGGTAAATATATCCTAAGAAAGCTTATTGCAAAAGTAACTTCCTATAACAAAAAAATATTTTAGAAGCAAATTTGGAAAGGGCCTAAATGATTTAGTTTTTATGAGACATATATTTTAAGTAAAAAACTCCTTAGTAGTAGGTATAATTTAATTCAAAATCCATATGGATTACACTAAGGTGTTCAGAACGAACATTTTGGGACCCATCAGTCCATCATCAGTGAACACATTTATGCACGTCTAAAAACAGTCATTGAATGAGTTACTTACACTACGAATCATTTGTAAATAACACTTCGAAATACACTTTGTATTCTATTTTTTATCTCATCCATTGTTGTTAGAGGTAATTTATAAATTTCATTCTTAACGTAATACCAAAAAATGAGTCTAGTTTATTAAGTTCGGGTGATCTGGGTGACCACGCTACTGGTCCATTTCTTAAAATCCATCTATCATGAAACAGATCGTCAAGTTTACTTTGAATCAATGCATTATAGTTAACAGGAATGAGCAATTGATTCACCTTCAAAATATATATGGTTTCAGTACATTATAGTGACAAGCAATACCTCCCCATACGTTAAGCGACCATCTAATTTCTAATTTGAATGTGTGTAACTATGTGGTATGGATTAGTTGTGGCATAATAATGAAAGTTATGCCTATTATCTGAACCGTTTTTATGAAACGTAGCTTCATCTCCAAATAGTACATTATCGAAGAAATCTCTCTGTTGACTGATTTTATCTAAGTCCCACTCTGTTTTCAAAATCTTCCTGAATTAATTCTTAGTGCAGTTAAATGCATGTCAGTCACGGCTTACTTAAAATTTGGAAAAATTTAGACAACTAATTAATAATTTGCTCTAAAAAAATAAAAATATCTCAAAAAGTAACATATTTGGACATAGGGTAAAAATAAAAATAGTAAAAACATACTAACAAATTATATAAAAATTGAAGTACAGTAATGGTACTTTTCATTAGTGATATAAAATATAGGGCGTTCCATTTAAAATTACTGAGAAAATAATGTACTTGCGTTTTGACTCACCCTGTATTTGATATAAAGAAAATTAGCAGTATCAATCGTTTTTAAAAATTTTGAAAATAAATAAAAAAATGTGGCATCAATAAACCATTGCTGTTGTGCTTATTTTTATTTATACAGGGAGTTGAACTCGTTACGATTTTCATATAAAATTGGTTATAACTTTGTAAATACCCTATATAACATAACAAACCTTTATATTTTTGTCATGGAGAATTTAACAGGATTTCGAATATAAAATAAAAAATGGGGTATTGTATTTAAAATAACAAAAGTTTGGTCTGTCATTACGTGATCGAACATCCTGTAACATTTTATCTAATTTTATAATATGAAGCTCAAAGTTGGCTACAATTTTTGTTATTAATTTTAATGTTATCTATTACTATAGCGGATCTACGGAGCTTTATCACACTAATCCATCACCCTGTATATGTATACTGTATACTGACTTGGTTTATATTCGAATAGTCAACAAACACATTTACAAACAGTAATAAAAAAGAATGTGTGTGTACTTTGTACGCACGTAAGAAGTTATACTTCTACTACATATTATGTGATATTTAAGACAATACCAAAAATTTAAAAAAATAAAAGAATAAAACGCACACAAACACAATGAAAAATGCCACAAAGAAAAAATTATTTCTGAACGATAATAATTGTTGGCAAAAATTTTAAATAGGCATTTTCTGAAAAAAAAAATTATATAACAAATATACTTACAATCATAAAATGCATAAAAAAATAAAAAAATAAAAACTTGCATCGGGAATCGAACCCGTGAATTTCGGGGCGCTTTGATTCGTAATCGAAGCCTAGACTCACTCGTCCAATTCCACATTATTTGTCATGTGGAAAAATAGGGTAACAGAACGTTTTACTGTTTGACAGTTGTTTTGAATATAATTAAATTATGTAGTTTAAATTTTGTGGAAGAAAATATTAAAATATAACAAAACAGTAAGAAAACAATATATTAGATGAAGATTGGTAGAACTCTTGTTGGTAATCAAATTAAGTATGTAAATCAAAGCATTACATACCTACTAGATAAATAAATCTACGCCAAAAAATCATAATTTAAAAATAAAAATCGGACCTAATTTTCGATTTCTCTCTAAAATCCCCATTCTTGAGAAAATAAATGTATGTATTCCAACCTAATCCAAATGTATAATTACAATATGATTATAATAAAAACTACTTACCAAATTAGAATGAGTTTTCCTTGTCCAAAAGTCTAAAAATATAGGTATATGAAAACTATTTAAAAAGGCAGCATAACTATTACCTAACTTTGTTTCTTTTCCCACAAATTTCAAAACGCAACAACCATAAATAATCAAACTACGTACAGCTGTGCCACAGCCGCCATATTGAATAATTTTTGACATGTCATTTGAACATCCAATCAGAACAAAGTTATAATGCGCGTGCGCCGGGATCATAGGTTTTAATATATAAAAATTCACCCTCATATCGCCGGTAAAGAAGTATAACTTCAAAAAATATGACCAGAGTGAATCATATACGAATACATTTTTAAAACCATGGTATGTACTCGCCTATATAGGTAAAGTTAATTATTTTACCAAACAAGTCATGATTTTCTGCAACGTCAATTTGTAAATATTTACATGCTTCGGTTCAAGTTCCACGGCGTAGTTCAACTAAGGTTATTGATTTTTACACAAAACAACCGTTTTTTCCAATTTTGATTTTTGAGAATTAAGAATTAGGGATGGGAAAAACCTACCAGTTATAACCGAAAACCGGTTTTTTACTCTTCAATAATCGGTTTTTCCGGTTGTTTTTTGTCCCGGTTATAACCAATTTTTTCTTTTTACAGTAATAACCGGGAAAGAACCGGATAAATTACTACCTCTGAAAAAAAAAACATAAATTCAGAGAAAAAATTGGGCATTTTTTTCGCCCCCGAGAGCGTCATGAAGAAATTTTAGGCTCACCGAAACCGAAAGTAATTTGACCAAACTGATGACTGATTTCTCTTTTCGATTCCAAATTGGGTACGACCCCAACGCCGTTTATAAATCGATTAATAATTATCTTGGTATCGATATATTCTTTCAATATCAATAATATTGAATAATATTGATTATTGATGTCGATTCGAATTGAGTATAGCAAACTACAGTGCAATGTAAATTCACAGTATAATACTAAAGAATCGATAGGGCTCCTCCGCGAGAATGACAGCTAACGGCATTCTATGTTTGCCGTGATTGTTCCTTATCGTCGCGCATTCAAAAGTTTGCCTCATGAGTGGATTGCAAAATTGGAGCTGTCAAAATTCGAGCGTGAATTAACTGATTCTTTAGCAATACACCGATTTGATTTTGATCAGCAATACACTGATTTTGCAGTAAGACGGATTTTAATGCGGATTGGTGCGTTGGATTCGTGAGAATGTCAGGAAATTTTGTGAACTAATCTAATGAATAAGAAACCTCAAATTGCATTTGTGCATAAGAAAAATGCATTTCAAAAATGCATTTCGGTAAATAGTGGGAAAAATTGACTCAATTTTCTTACTCGGGGATTTTAGGGGTCGCTGAAAACGAATATGAGGTCGGCGAGAGTGTGCAAACTACCTGGTGCCTGCAGCGGGTGTAATAAACGTCTTCCTCTGGAGTATTATGGTAATTTGTTAAATAATTGGCTCAAACTTGTAACTCAGGTGCTTTTGGGGTCGCTGAAAATGAATATGAGGTCGGCGAGAGTGCGCAAAGTACCTGGTGCCTGCAGCGGGTCTATTAAACGTCTTCCTCTGGAGTATTATGGTAATTTATCATATAATTAGTTTAAACTAGTTACTCGGGGGTTTTTGGGGTAATCTATTTTCTTCGATGTAACTATAGTGATCGAAAAAGGTGGTATTTTTATTATAAATAAACATAAATTTTTATTATTATAATATAATTATGGTCAAAAAAGTTCATTATACAAAATTTATCGTAATTTATATTTAAAATTCATTTTCTTCATCATTATCATCTTCTTCATTATTAACTTCCTCTCTCGAGTCCAATGCAATATTTGTGCAATCAGAGCCTGCACAATTTTTGTAGGCTAAATTACAAACTAACCCATGCTTCCTGCACCCGCATGAGTTGCCGCAGTCTGACTTACAACTAGAGAATATTAAATTTAAAATATTTGGATGACCAGGTGGCTGAGTCATTCTAACTGGAATTAATACATTATTTTGTAATTCCCATCCCCAATCGGTTGGGTTCATGTTACTGTCCTCTCCATGCAGCCAAATTTGTGTTTGTAAATATACCCGTTTTAATTGCTGGGTAAATGCATCAACAGATGAAAGAATTTTTCCAATGACAATCTTTTTATTTTTGGCAATAGCCATTAAGTAAATTCTGTATCTACTAATTTTTTCTCAAGGCAAAACCGCATCATCCACTTGCGCCTTAATTTAAACTGCTTTAAATGATATGAAATTAGAATTTAGTCGTTGCGATATATATTTTGAGTGACCCCAAAGACCCCCGAGTAACAAGTTTGGGCAAATTATTTAACAAATTACCACAATAGTCCAGAGGAAGACGTTTATTACACCTGCTGCAGGCACCAGGTAGTTTGCACACTTTCGCCGACCTCATATTCATTTTCAGCGACCCAAAAAACCCCGAGTAATGAGTTTAAGTCAATTATATGATAAATTGCCATAATACTCCAGAGTAATGAGTTTAAGCCAATTATATGATTAATTACCACAATACTCCAGAGGAAGACGTTTATTACACCTGCTGCAGGCACCAGGTAGTTTGCACACTCTCGCAGACCTCATATTCGTTTTTAGCGACCCCAAAAACCCCCGAGTAAGAAAATGAGTCAATTTTTACCACTATTTACCGAAATGCATTTTTGAAATGCATTTTTCTTATGCACAAATGCAATTTGAGATTTTTTATTCATTACATTAGTTCACAAAATTTCCTGACATTCTCACGAATCTAACGCACCAAACTGCAATAAAATCCGTTTTACTGCGCCAAAAATCGACAGTAAGGCCTATTTTTGTGCTTCAATGCCTCGACTACCGTGGTGGTAAGTCTAACATTGTAACTTGATGGGTATTGGCTATTGACTAAAAAAACTCAAAACCGGTTTTTGAAACAACCGCTTTTTTGAGCGGTTATAACCGCCAGGTTAAACCGTAGGTAAAAAAACCGGTATAACCTAAAACTGCTGTTTTGTCAAAAACCGCCATCCCTATTATTAAGAATCTAATTTAATGAAAACCTGGGACGACACTTCAAGCGGAAACGCTGTTTTTCCGAGACAATAAATGGCGGATAATTCTATTATTCATTCATTATTTATATTTTAAACAAATTATACGTAAATTATATTAGAATCATTCAATAAATTATCTTTGCTCCTAACGCCACCTGCTAACATATCAACAAAGCATAGCAACAGAAGCGTCAAAATCAAACTAAATATTAAATTATTATTTTTCTTCTTATTTAAGTTCCATCTTTTATCGAAAGTTGTAAATCATCATGGCAATGCGGACACTGTTGACTGCCGCTCTAAACAGATCTGTGCGTTCGAACTATTCCCTTATATGTATATTTATTAAGTTCTTAACTTTATGTTCGTCGTCTTCCCACATTTCGCTTTTCTCGGATTTTGTCTCTCGGATTCTCGGAATAAGTTTTACCTAATAATGAGCATTTTTGCCCTCTCATCACATGTGCCAAGTACTACTAAATTATTATTATTAAAATATAAATATTATTTAATAGTAAATTTAATTATTATATAAAATAAAATTTGAGTATATTTTGAACGGAAGTTATTAAAAACTAATGTTAAAAAGGTTAATAGAAATGTATTGATTTTATAACTACAAATGAAATGTTTACATTATTTGTATATTGGACTCCCATTCCACGGATGATTCCAATTACCTTGACTGGAAATACACAAATATCCAAATGTTTGGAATATTGGAATATTTCATATTTTTATTGATTTTTATATATAAACTGTTCTGAGTAGTTAAACATCATTTTGCTTCAATTCTCATCAATACTGGATACATCTCTAAACCAGATAAACGATATGCAAAATAATGATCTCTTGGAGTGAAAATCTTACAATGTACCACCTATATTTAAAAACAAATTAGTAACAGATAAAATCATTTTTAATAAAACTAATAATCAGTATTTCCTCTATTGACCTGTATGCATGCCTGTAGGCGATTTGGCATGATGCCGATTAACTGGTCGAGTTGGGCTTGCGGAATTATCTCCCATACTTCACGAGTAGCATCTTTTAGTTCGAAGTGTAATTGGGGGATAGTTTCGCTTCTTGATGCGTGTTTTGAGAATGCCTTAAGTATGTTCAACGAAGGTCATGTCGGAGAAATTCGACTGCCACTGTAATGTGGATATTCCTTTTTCCAAAAAATTTTGTACTGCTGCTCTTTGATGAGGAGGTGCGTTGTCATGCATTTACATAAATCCATCACCTACTACCCCTCGGAATAGACGCACGTCAGGATTTAAAACTTCCTCGATGTACACAGCCCCAGTAACTCTTCTTCTCAGAACCAGCAGTGGCGTCCATGTACCACTCATAATACCACCCCATACCATACTACTGCCACCATCAAGTGGGGCACTTGGTTGGGCTGTTTCTAGTCGGGCTTGTCGTCCTGGGGCCCTCCAAACCAGTGTTTTTCGCGAATTAGAAACCAAGACAATTTTTGATTCATCAGAGAACATCACGTTATTCCAGTTAGGCCCATGATGCACCATTTCTCTAGGTTAGTTTTTGTTGGTAGGTTAGTTTGGGAACACGTAAGGGTCTTCTACGATACAAATTTACCGCATTTAGTGTGCGTGTTATTGTTTGCCGTGAAATATTCAGTCTTTGAAGCTTAGCAATTTCTCTGAATTTACAAGTGGTGTACCACTTGTAAATTCCAGACGATTTCTTCGAGCTATCAATGTTATCTACCGGTTCTGTGCTGCTGTTCTACATCGACTTCTACCACTTCTGGCAAGATACTTCACGTCATTTGTATCTTAAATTTTTTTTAAATTTTCGATACAGCACTCTAAGTAACATTAACAATATTCACGATATCACTTTGAATAAAGCCTTGTTTTAACAAAACAATTATAGACCTGGATCCCGCATATATAAAAAAAGTTGATTAATAGCAACGGTGTCCAGTCGGACAAACTTTGATGTACGGGACAACTGGAACAGGGAAAGTTTTAATTGTGGAACAGGTTAAAAATTTGGAATGTCAGGCTACGAAAACGTTCCATGTATTTTGTCGGACATAACTTCCAATTGATTTGATACAATTTAATTAAACTCTTATGCAAAAATCAGACTGGTGTTTATCACCAAATGGGCATTTTAATGAGTGGAACACGAAGAATATGTCAAATGACAGGAATCATGTTGGTTAGTAATAGCAGTCTGATTTTGGCATGGAAGTTTAATGAAAAGGTAACTAATCATTATTTGGATGTTTTGTCCGCCAAAATACATGGAACGTTTTCGTAATCTGGCGTTCCAAATTTTTAAACTGTTCCACAATTAAAACTTCCCCCGTTCCAGTGTTCTCATACATCAAAATTTGTTCGACTAGACACTGTTAAGCTATTAACAAATTTTCAGCTTTTTTTTTTTTTTCTTCCGGAAGCCGTCCGTGCATGCACCCCGGTGGCACTGCAGCTTTTCAGCTTATTGTGCTTCCTTCCATTTGTTCTCATGACACCCAATCCAATAATGCAGTGCCCTTTACTAGCCTGTAAAGGTCCATTGGGTTAGTGCCATACACTGTCGGACTTGGTTTGCAGTCTCCATATATTGCTTGTCTCTTACGATCCAGCGCCTCGCAATCGCACAATAAATGTCTGACTGTCTCGGTCTCTCTATTGCATAGTCTGCAGCTGAGATCTCCGTTATATAGTCCTATCGTGTGTAGGTGTCCTTTTACTGGAAAGTGTCCAGTTAAGAAACCTGTAATAATTTTGAGCTGATTCCTGTTCATTTTGAACAGTTCTTCAGCTCTTTTTGCGCATGTCTGAGGTATAAATCTCTTCGCATGCTTTTGCGTGGGAATTTCTTCCCAGTATTCTTTGTGCTGTCTTCGTATCCAGCCTCTTAATCGGTCTCTGATTGTGCTTTTGGGCACTCCCAGTGCCGGTTCTGGACCGAAGTATCCTGTTGCTGATCCTCATCTAGCAAGTTCGTCAGCTTTTTCATTACCAGCGATCCCTTGATGTCCAGGCACCCAAATGAGTTTTACCTCATTATGTTCCGCCAGGGTGTCAAGTTCTTCGCGGCATTCCCATACAGCCTTGAGGTTATCCTTGGGTTCTTTAAAGCCCTCAAGGCCGCTTGGCTGTCTGAAAAGATATTGATTCTCTTATTAGTATAAGTCCTCAATCGGTTTATCCGTGCAGAGTGCAGGATTGCATATACCTCCGCCTGAAATACAGAGGTATATTCTCCTAGTGGGATGGAACCGTTATAGTTCCTATCCTCACTATATACTCCTGATCCCGAACCATCTTCTGTCTTGGACCCATCTGTATACCAGGTGTGGCCCTCATACTTCAGATGTCTGCCAGGATCTTCCCATACCTCTCTGGAGTGTATTTCCACCTGAAAAGGTATTTCCATTTTATATTTGGGGATACAATGGTCTGTTATCATCTCCCATATTGGATCCCCGCATATATCATTGATGCTGCAGTGTCCTTTGCCCACTGCAATTTTGCTTTGATTACCCTGCAGTCTATGTAACCCCATCCTTGCCTCGCCCTTCACTGTGATGTGTAAGGGAGGAAGGTCTAGTAAGGCTTCCATTGCTGCAGTTGGTGTGCCTCTCATTGCTCCTGTTATGCTGAGACAGACAAGCCTTTGTATCTTGCCTAACTTCTCTATAGCATTTCTCTGTTGCACCTTTGCCCACCAGACCAATGCTGCATACGTTATTGTGGGCTTTACCATCATGTTGTATATCCAATACATCATGTCCGGTTTAAGTCCCCATGTTCTGCCATGTGTGCGTCTGGTCACCATTAAAGTGGCCATCGCTCTTTTGGTTATTCGTTCCAGGTGTTGATTCCAGGTAAGCCTTGAGTCTATTATGACTCCGAGATATTTTACCTCCCTCTCCACCTTTAGGGAGATCCCCATGAGATTCACAGGTCCTATTCCCTCTAATTTTGTCCTTCTGGTGAAGGCTACTATTTTGGATTTGTGAGGGCTTACGGACAATCCTACCTCACTTGTCCATTTTGATACTACATTCAGGGCCTGTTGCATGTTATCCCTGACAGTTGTATTGAACTTGCCCTGAGCCAGAATGACAAAATCATCTGCATAGCCCAGGACATTATATTTTTTCCTGTTGAGCGTTCCAATCAGTCCGTCCATAACCAGATTCCACACTAACGATAATACACCTCCCTGTGGGCATCCTCTGGCAACCCGTGCTGACATGGTCTCGCCCATCAGTGTCGAATATACCACGCGGCTTTTAAGCATGCATTCTATCCACCTGCAGCTTATTTCATCCACTCCTTTCAGCCGGATAGCCTTTGTGAGTGCATCGAATGAGGTGTTGTTGAAGGCTCCCTCTATGTCGAGAAAGGCTCCCAACATCACCTCTTTGTTTTCCAGAACATACTCCACCCTCCGTACTAGATGGTGCAGTGCTGTTTCTGTTGATACACCTGGCCTATATGCATATTGGTCTTGTTCTATTGGTCTTTCAACCAATATTCCATCCCTAATATGTCTATCTACCAGTTTTTCCAATGTCTTTAGTACAAAGGACATCAGACTTATTGGTCTAAGGGACTTCGCAGTCATACGTCCACCCTTACCAGGCTTAGGTATGAATGCTACCCTTGTCGACCTCCAAGCAACTGGTACATACCCCAGCGCAATACTTGCACGAAGTATTGTACACATTTGCTTGTACATTGCTTCTGTACCTTTTTGCAAAAGTACAGGATAAATCCCGTCCGTTCCCGGTGATTTATATGGTTTAAATGAACTTACTGCCCATTTTATTTTGTCTGGTGTCACCATCTCTTTTGCAGCTCTCCAGCTTCCCCTATTTCCATATTTCATGGTAACTGGTCCTTCTTGCTGTAGAACTTCTGGTGTCATCATTCTGGTGACCGACCCAGGGAAGTGAACATTGAAGAGTTCCCTCAGCGTCTCTTCACTGGTCTGTGTGTAATCGCCTGACTCCATTTGGAGCGTGGCGATATTGCTCTTAGGTTCTTTCGAGAGAACCTTTTGGAGTCTAGCCACTACTGCAGTCTGTTCTATCTCCTCGCAGTGCTTCCTCCATGATTCTCTTTTGGCTTTCCGTAGAGCCTTGTTATATTCAGTCAGAGCTTTGCGATATTCGCTCCACTCGCCTGATCTCTTGGCAGAATTGAATTCTTTTCTCGCATCTTTCCTTCTTTTAGCAAGTTCATTGTTCCACCAGGGCACTTTCCTGTTGGAGCTCCTCACTGTTACGGGACAGTTACCTTTATATGCTTCTATGACTATATCCTGAAATTGTTCATTTGCCATATCTAGCTCTATTGTGTTCCTTATCCTCTTTATAGCCCCACGAAAACTATATGTCAGGTCTTCTTGATATGCTTCCCAATCAGTTTTCCTGGGGTTTCGATAAGTCTCTGTTTCGTGCTCATAGCCCGTTATTTCAAAGTATATGTGTCTGTGGTCTGAGAAACTCGCCTCATCAGACACATGCCAGTTCCTAACGATGCTGCTTGCAAATGCAGTCGCCATCGTTATATCGATAACCTCCTTCCTATTAGCAGTCACAAAGGTAGGTTTGTTGCCTACATTTAGTATGTCTAAATTATATTCCATAATAAATTGTAGTAAGTGCTCACCTCTTTCGTTGTTTCCGGTGCTCCCCCAGCTGATGTGATGTGAGTTGGAGTCACAACCGATGATTATCTGTGATCCTTTGCCTCTGCAGTCTCTCATCAGCTCCTCCAATTCCCTTGGTGGTGGTGGGTTAGGATCATCATAGGGCAGATAGGCTGATCCGAGTATTATCTCCTTCATCCTACCTCCCTCTGTAACTGTTAGTATTACTGCTGTTAGATCTCTAGGACAGAAATTAGTTAACGGCAGTACCTTAATGTTGCTTTTAGCTATTATGCAGGTTCTTGGTACTTCAGCGGATCTACTGTAAATCAGTTCTCCACTTATTCCTGAGAGACCTTTTATTTTACCCTGGTTTACCCAGGGTTCTTGGATGAGAGCAACATCAAACCTTTCCATCGCCACAGCAAGTTCTGCCGAAGCTGCCTTACTGTGTTGAAGGTTGGCTTGGATCACTCTCACCTTTGTCATCTCCATCTGTCTCCCGCACGATCTTGAATGCTACCCTTCCCATCCTATAAAAGGCCTTGAGTTGGGTCTGCTTCAAAGCCCTAAAGGAGACCTTGTCGATCGAGTACGCAAGGATTTCTCCTTGCCCCTCGACCTTCTGGCTTTTCAGTGTCCAGTCTGTCGTATTGAGCCCTGCATTCTGCTTGCCCAAGCGACTCCTGAACACTTTTTCGCTTATGCCGGTCTCAGGCACGTGCATAAGCACAATCGGTCTTCTCAAGTCCTTGGATTCGATCAACTTCAAATCCGCCGACTCCCAGAGATCCCGAAGCTTTCGTACCGTCCCCTCCAGCCAAGATTTGGTAGGCTCATTCGCGCAGTGGATCCACAGAATCCCCGCGCTGAATGTAGTTCTTAGGAACTGCAGTGGATTCTGACTTCCGCCGGGTGCCTTATCCACTGCCTCTTCCAGTTTTGTTCGAACCAGTTCTGCTTGTTCCTGGTTCAGTTTTACCTCAGGATGACGTCTGTCTACCACCGCCATCCTCAGTTTGTCTGTCACTTCGCCGTAAGTGCCAGTCTGCGTTTTACTGCCCCTTACCTCTTTAGCGCTAGCAACTGTGCCAGTCTGCGTATTACCGCTCCTGGTCGCGTTGTTAGCTGCTTGTTTCGTAATTCCCTTCGGTCTTTTGGCCTCGGGGTTTTTTGTTGGGGTCGAGTTGTCAGACCGGGTCCTTTTCACTCCCGTGGTCTGGTCACTTTTCCCCTTTTGGCCTTTGGTCTTATGTGGGTTCTCTTTAACCCACGTCGCAGCAGCTATTTTTTCGGCTTTCTTAAGCCTCCGTTTTTGAGCCCCAGATAGCTTTTTTGTCCCGAGACTTAGTTTCTCGAGGCTTGTCTCTAGCTGATCAGCTTCAATACCTCTCTCCTCGGCATGGTCTGCTGTTTCCACAGCTCTCTTGTCCGTGTGTTCTATATGGTCTGCTGCTCCCGCAGCTTCCATTCTTGTTTCTTCGGAGAGGTCGCCCATTTCTGAGTCCCTCTCCGCTTGTTTAATGTTTCTCTTTGGTTCCACGATTGTTCCCACGAGTAGGGTCGAAATAAATGTCGAGTACGGCAGTGCGCCCTTACCGCACCAAGGCTATATTCCCCTAGAGTTCGCCATCTCTCTAGGGCATCGCTTTAGATACACTTTACTCCCTGTACCATGCATCCCGTTGGCACGATGGTGTTACACCTTAGGATTGGGAGGATGGATCATTTGGCGTTACCCAGGGTGCACCACGTGGAGGCGATCCAACGCTACACCCCAAAAATTTTCAGCTTGCTATTAACCAACTTTTTTTGGTACGCGGGATCCAGGTCTATTACTCTAGATATGTTAAAATGAGATATCATATTTCTAGGCATTTTTAAACGGATCAAATCAAATTTAAACAAAACGCTCTAGAATGAATATTAATAACAGTTTTGAAACCACTATAGGCGTAGATATATTATTTGTCCGTATTCCAAACTTTTGAACATGTGTGTATTTACTACTTTATCAATAATTAAATTTTTCGCTAAATTGACAAAAAAGTATTGGTTACTTTATTAAGAAATATAAATGTTTTTTTATGTTACTTTATATGTACCTATTTACTTCGTTTACTTGCATGACGTTTATTATTTTAAAAATTGAATTTTTAATTATTTTTAAGTTTATCGATTTTAAAATTTTTCAAAGTTATTAGTTTTTATTACAACATTTTAGTTAATACTTGGATAAATTTCTGTAAGAATTTTAAGTAATCAGTGTCGAATTGTAAGCCATAGATGGGCGCTTATTGATTTGAGTTTTCAACTCTCGCCTATTTGTAGTGAAAATTATCTTGTTAGTATTCGACCAGCAGACAAATTTATGGTTTAGGGTTTTCAACTCTCGCGTATTTTATATAGTTGTTGTATGAGTCTAACTGATAGTTTAAAAGCTACATTTTTAGAAAACCCTTATTATTAAGTGTAAATTAGTGAGATTTTAACTGTAACTCTACTCTCGCATGGTGAGAGTAGCAACAGTATGCCCCAAATGTTTTAATTTAAACACCCCAATTACAAAATACAATTAAATAAATGATTAAAAATAAATCAATTTAATCCCACATATTTCTATTAAATTAACGTAATAAATTATACTTGAAAATAATTATTCTTCAACACAAATGCTGATGCTAATGAACTAGCATTCACGGAAAATAAATAAATAAATTCTCCAAAATTATTTTTCTATTGGATGAATCAAATCTACAATACAAATAGGTAAAAATATAAATCTGCAAATTCGAGTTAGTCCATTAATAAAAATATGATCTGAAAACTAAACGATAAAACCACAAAAACAACTTACAAATTAGGTCTGTAGTTACTTGATGCAACCTACTTGGCGGATATTATAGAAATGAACCAAAAAGGAACCAGCATGGTATTTATGAAAGTAAAAGAAATTAATGGAAGGTCAGTATTAGCTGATAACGAAAAAGACTCTCTTATTGAAACTTGAACGTTTTAAAATTACAAAAAATTAATGGCTTGATAAATAATTTTGCTTCGGAATAAAATGTTGTTCTGAAGCTATTTCCTTGTGGCATTTTTATAATTAATTAAGTATTTTCGATGAAAAATAAGCCACAATTTTACCAAAAAAATGAATATATTAACGTTTCGACGCCCAAGTCGGATGTCGTTGTCAAAATACAAAATAATACTAAATAAACAAACATGTTGTTGCTTAGTAAAAAATTCTTCTAATAATTTATTTAATCTGACTCACTTATATCGGCAATTCAGGCATGTCTTCTACTTTAAAATGATATTGCCAATATTGATGAGTTGCGTTCCTGGGACGACTTAACTAAAAAATAGTTTATTCGACTACATGAAATCAACTCCAACTCAAGAATATTTGCCATTAAAAAATCGTAGCATGTGATCTGTCTTTAAAAAGACAACCAAATGCAACGATGGCAGTAAAATTCTCGCGCTAGAGATTCCATAGTAAATCACAAGGGAAAACCAAGAAAAAACCTCGTGATACTATCTCGACATCGTAAGTATTTGGGCTTACATTTAGTTTACTCTCAAAACTAATACCAAATTCTGACTTTAATGTATATATGCTATTTTAAATTATAAATAATATTAATAATATATAGATATTGTGACGAATTACTGACGGCATATAACAGGTTCCGTCTCGATAGAGGAAACATCTGGAACAATGATTCAGCGAACGAGTGGGATCGACGATGTTCCGCGACTGATCGACGGTCAAGGTCAATGAATACTAGTGATGGGCGCTTCCGTTTTTCTGGAATGATCGAGACTGACGGCTAGAGTATATAACGATACGAATTTTGTAAATAGAGTTAATTGATAATATAAATTCGATCTGTAACTTGTATAAATAAATTCGTATAAACGAACCGAGAGTATTATTTTAAAGCGTAGTCACGCTACAATATTATACAAATAATACTAAAATATAAAATATGTACTATCTCGATATTAATGACTTACTAATCGTGGTATTTTCTTTCTATTAACTTCCTCTTTTAGTATCCTCTTTTAACTTTTATTATTAACCTCTTTTTAATTACTTGTTCTAACGGAAATTCATTTTTAGAAGAAAAACATTTGTTAACATCTGTTTTATTAAAAAATGATTATCCTTTATCGTTTATAAATAAGGAATTGTCAAGATTGGATCGAATGGATCAGAACAACGTAGAATGGGATCCTATAACATCCATAAGAAATAATACGAGTAAAATGTCAATACCATATACAAAGCACCATCCGAGAAACTTAAAACAATAGGAAATAAATTCAACATTTTAACAACATTCAAAACAACAAACACATTGAGATCTCTTCTATCCAAAACTAAACCTAACTATGAACAAGAAAGAACAAAGAATTGTATTTATAAAATACTTTGTGAATGCGAACAATTTTATTTAGGTGAAACATCAAGACCATTAGGCGTTAGAATAAGTGAACACCAATCTTATATTAAAAATAGAGAATTTGATAGATCTCAAATATGTCAACATGCATGGGGTAATGAACATAGAGTTCAGTGGAGAGATTCAAGTATAGTCCTAAAAGAAACAGATAGTAAAAAGAGAAAATCAAAGAAGCGGCTCTAAGCTAAATGAAAACAATCGTGTCGCAAATTCCTCGGTAGAATGCAGTAGGATGTGGTTACCCATACTAAAAGAGGAAGTCAGTAGAAAGAAAATACCACGATTAGTAAGTCATTAAGATCGAGTTAGTACATATTTTATATTTTAGTATTATTTATATAATATATATGTATTATTAATATTATTTATAATTTAAAATAGCATATATACAAATAAGTCACAATTTGGTATTATTGTGAGAGTAAACTAAATTTAAGCCCAAATACTTACGATGTCGGGATAGTATCACGAGGTTTTTTCCTGGTTTTCCCTCGTGATTTACTATGGAATCTCTAGCGCGGGAATGTTATTGCCATCGTTGTATTTGGTTGTCTTTTTAAAGACAGACCACATGCTATGATTTTTTAATGGCAAATACTCTTGAGTTGAGGTTGATTTCATGTAATCGAATGAACTATCTTTTAGTAAAGTCGTCCCAGGAACGCAACTCATCAATACTGACAATATCATTTTAAAGTCTTCTACTTTAAAATGTATAATACATGCCTGAATTTCCGATATAAATGAGTCAGATTAAATAAATTATTAGAAGAATTTTTTACTAAGCAACATCATTTTTGTTTATTTAGTATGTATTATTTTGTATTTTGACAACCACACTCGAGTTGGGTGTCGAAACGTTAATAAATTCATTTTTTTGGTAAATTTGTGGCTTATTTCCCATCGGAATAAAATATTTAGAAAGAACGACTACTGGAAATAATTAAACGGTTTAAAATGAAAATGATAATAATATTTTCTCAATAAATACTATTCTAGATAATGAAAATAACTTTTTTAATTTAAATCAGGCATCACTAATTTCATTATAGAATTGAAAATGTATACACAGGGTGCACAAAAAGAATATAAACGGGCCAACTAATAAATATTTGCTAAACATGAAGATCAACTACTATCTGAGAGGACCTCTAAATCCAGAGTGGGTCTTATTAAAATAAATTCTACAAAATAGTGGGTTTGCACGGTACAGTCCTTCGAATTGTAATTCATTGCATTGCTTATAGGTCTGGATCCCGCGTATGGAACAAAAGTTGATTAATAGCAAGCTGAAAATTTGTTAATAGCTTAAGGGTGTCTAGTCGGACAAACTTTGATGTATCGGAACACTGGAACAGGGGAAGTTTTAATTGTGAAACAGGTTAAAAATTTGGAACGGTCAGACCACGAAAACAGCACATGTATTTTGTCCGACAGAACAGACTTAAACTCTTCGAACAGAGATTAAACTCTCATGGAAAAATCAGACTGCTATTTATCACCAAATGGGCGTTTTAATGAGTGGAACATGTAGAATGTGTCAAATGACAGGAATTATGACAGGTGATAAATAGCAGTCTGATTTTTGCATGAAAATTTAATCTCTGTTCGGAGAGTTTAAGTCTGTTCTGTCGGACAAAATAAGTGTGCGGTTTTCGTGGTGTGACCGTTCCAAATTTTGACCTGTTCCACAATTAAAACTGCCCCTGTTCCAGTGTTCCCATATATCAAAGTTTATCCGACTAGACACCCTTAAGCTATTAACAAATTTTCAGCTTGCTATTAATCAACTTTTTTTTCATACGCGGGATCCAGACCTATTACTACGATTTAAATATTAGTAAGATTGCTATCCTAAGAATTTTTTATTCATCTTCCTACATTTTTTTAACAAATCTCTCGTTCATGTCTACCATTTTTGATGGTAGCCTTCGAACCTGATGTTAAACCAATTTTTCTGAAATTTTTTTCTGCCATTTCTAAGAAGGATTTTTTTCAATTCAGCAGTAAACTTCTATTTTTAGGAGTTTTATTACATCTTGATATATTTAATATTGATAAAAATAAATTATAATATTGCTTTTTCAACTTTATTATGATTAAAAAAATAAATAAGGTTACCGCTGAAATAAGTAAATTACGCTAAATTTTTATTTAGTAAAAAACAAAAAGGTTTTTTGAAAATTTTTTCGGGATTTATTTTAAGTTGTATTCTGATGTCACCAAGCAGTGCGAATTAATTAAAAACCTCGAATATAAGTGTTAGATCAAGATCAAAAGTAAATATGCACAGGGTGTGTCATAAGGATCTATGTATGTGTAAGTTAAATCATTATTATGTAGATATTATATTTAAAAAAATATAACATAAATATTTCATTAGAGAAATATTTTGCTTTTTTAGTTTCATTTATTGAAGCTACTAACATTTGTTTAAATAATATAATTTTGTTAACTATTTATTATTTATATTTTAGAAATAAATAAACTTTTAATATAACTTAATATAAATAAATGCTTTGTATACATTATCATGTTTTAGTGGTACTACTTTTTGGGAAGAAGTTACATTTTTAACTACTAAATCTATTGTATCCACCTTTTCTTGATTTCTGTAAGGATTTCTAAATGTTTGATCTAGTTGATGCAGTTCTATTTCTTTCAGGATGTTTATATTAGTACACTAGAGTCTTTGTATACACACCGGCAAAATTAGCCGAACACCTTAAAAACGGGACAAGTTTGATGTCTCGAATTTCCTAAATCTGTTGTCTGATTTGAGTGAATCTTTTAGTATGTTATAGCGTTATTATTTAAGAATATGGGTGTAATAACATTGTTGCTAGACAGGTAAATGTAATTTTATATCGGGTGTAACAATCATACTGTGTTTTTTTTTCTTAAGTTCGGAACACCATGTGGAATATTCTGGCATATATAAAATATTGAAATTGAAAGCCAATTATAGTCGTAGGCCTTCTTAACATTTTCTTTTTTGATTTATTTGCTTATGTTGGAAAATAAAAAAGTAATGATCTTTAACATCTAGCCATGTTTTTCATCAATAAATCCTCACATTAGGCGAGGAAATTATGCTAAATTGGCAGTTACTCGAGCGTTATGGGGACCTATTGGATTGTGAAGAGTGGGTGCTAAAACCAAAAAAAGTTAAGATAAGTTTTCTATCAAGTATGGGACTCTCCATTTTTTAATTTAATTTTCCATTTCCATCAATCTTTTTTTCCGATTATACCGTCACCTTACCATAATTGGAAAAAATGTTGCGAATAAAAGTTGTTTATTTTTACGTCAAGAATCCAAATCTGCAATAAAAATTGGGGGCGCTCCTATTTAATATTTTAAAGTAACCCCCCGCCCCACCTCCGTGGGGGGTCCTGTTTGGTGCCATTCGATAAATTTTTAAAAAATATTGAATACGTGTGTTTTGCAGTTTTACGATCTGATATTCATTTCGCGAAATATCGTAATTAAAATTATTAATTTACCCCCCACCCCTCTCCGTGGGGTGACGTGTTTAGGATTATTCGATGGATTCTTGAAAAATATTGAACACACGTATTTTTTAGTTTTTCAATCTGACGTTTTTTTCGCGAAATATTCGCTTCTTTGTGAAACTTTGTGACTCACCCATTTTTTACGCCCCGCTCAAATCATCAGATTTTTGAAATATACACTATTTTGCACGTACTTAACTTACTTTATCTTAACCTTAAGTTTTTCTAAAAATATATTTTTTTTTGGGGTCCCCTATAATGAATTCCACGGTGTTAAGAACGAATACTATAGTATAGGTACATTTAACCTTCCGTTACTTGCGCCAATTTTTTGTGATCGAATACTCGCGCACGATGCAGAAGACCGGGTCCAAAAATATGGGTCAGTAATATTTGAAAAAAAAAATTTTCAAAATTGTTTACAATTATATTATTTAATGAATATAAATATGATCATATAATTTTGTAGATATGCGTTTGTGTCAACATTATATTACTTAAAATAAAAAGTAACTTTGTTCATCACCATCTTCATACGTTTCCTCGTCAGTCAATACTTCCTCCAATAATTTTAATAATCTTTGCTTCTCCTTCTCGTAATCCATATCTAAATACAAATAAACAAATATATAAACAATAAAAATAAGAAAAAGATCTTAAATTACCTTACTAATTAAAACTTACTACAGTAGAGCGTCGATTATCCGAACGTCGATCAACCGAACGACCGGTTATCCGAACTCCCGCGCTCCGCACTCGAGTATCGAGCAAGTGTTAGTAATTAACGCTTAAAATATCTTCAATTTTCTTCAATATTGTATCCAAAAATATGTTGTTACAAAGACTGCACTTTTTTGTTTAATTGCTATTTGTCATTATCAAGATATAAATAAATATGTAGGTATATAAATATGGCTTTTATTCACTTGTGGATAAATATGTATGACTATATCAATTTAGTTCGATTATCCGAACAAATCGGTTTTCCGAACACCCATGTCCCCCAATTAGTTCGGATAATCGACGCTCTACTGTACTTTTAATTACCTTACTAATTAATAGATGTTGCTAATAATAAAAGTACAATACTGTTTTTACACTTCACGTGGACTTCACACACAGTTGACTGATGACTGAAGAGGTATATGTAGCAGCAATTCAAAATCTCCACTACAATCAGAGTTATAGGAAGTTATATAGAGGGCCGGTCTCATACACCGTATGCGAGTAACCGAAGGTTAAAGGGTACAAGGTTTCTCCCCATGTGATAATCTAACGCGCTATAGTAACTGCAAAAATCCCCGCTTGGGCTCCCCTACCATCATTATTTGCTTAGTTTAATAAACAAGCCTAAAGTAATTCAATAGATGTATTAAATAAATAAATTACCAAACGATGTAAGCGATGTCACAATGACGACATTCCGTGGATTTCAGCTGAACTAGCTTGGAGGGGGGTTTTAATGTCAAACGCTGAGAGCACATGAATTTGAATTAAGTATGTAATATTCAGTATTTATTTTTGCACGTTTTTTTTTACAAATTTTATATACAACCTCGACGAAAAATGAACATCAGATCGAAAAAGTGCAAAATACACGTATTCAATATCTTTGAAAAATCTATCGAATGGCTCCAAACACCCCCACGCAGGTGGGGTTGGGGGATTTAATTTAAAATCTTAAAGAGGAGCCCCAATTTTTATTGCAGATTTGCTTTCTTAAGTAAAAATAAGCAACTTTTATTTGACACATTTTTTCGAATTTTGGGTAGATCGCGCTATAATCGGATAAAAACGATTGTTTCAAATGGAAAATAAAAATTAAAATATGAAAAGTCCCCCACTATATGGAAAACTTAACTTAACATTTTTCTCGTTTTAGCACATACTCTTCACAATCCAATAGGTCTCCATAACGCTCGAGTAACTGCAAATTTAGCATACTTTCCTCCCCTACAATGAGGATATGTTGATGAAAAACATGGATAGTTGTTAACGCACATAACTTTTTTATTATCTCACACGATTAAATGAATGGAAAAGGAAAATGTTAAGAAAGCCTAACTCTACAATCGAGTTTTAATTTTAATATTTCATATATGCTAGAATATTCCACAGGGTGTTCCAAACTTTAAGAAAAAAACACAGTATGATTGGTACACCCGGTATGAAACAATATTTACCTGTCTAGCAACAATATTATCACAACTATATTGTTAAATAATAAGACTCAAATCACTGAAATCAACAATACAGTATTTAACAAACAAATTGGAACTAGTTGTTTTAAAGTCAATAGAATAAAAAAATTTAATGTAAAACTAATAATGTTTAAATTGTTTTTTTTTTCAGTTTGCGTGGGCACGCTCCTAATCAAATTATCAACATCTTATTGTGGTAGGTTGCTCCATTCTTCAAAAGCAGCTTATACTAGCCGTGCGGTGTTTTGTGGATTATCCCGGGGAGCTCTAATTTTTCTTTTAAGCATATCCCACAAATACTCTATAGGGTTAAGCTCGGGAGAGCAAGCAGTCCACTCCAAACAAGGGATACCTTCTGCTTCAATGATGTCTCTAGTCACTCTAATAATGGTATGTGGAGGTCCATTATCATGCATGAAAATTAAATTTTCTCCTGTTGCATCTCTCCAGAGCCTAACTATAGGTTATCAACATACCTGTAAGCAGTTAACGTTGATTGGATGATAATTAAAAGAGTTTTTTCACGGATCACAATTTCTCTCCAGAACGTTATACTTCCCCTTGTATATTTGTGAACAGATTTGACAGTTTTCGTTCTTGCTTGTCTTCTTCGACCTCTAAGTACACGATTTCGTGGGTCATCTGATTTTACACCAATCCTGACTTTTTCTAAAAATAGCACATTTTGTCAATTCTCAATGTTCCAGTTTTGGTGCTGAAGACACCAATTTACTCTATCAATCTTGTGCTGCCTGGATAACTCTGGAACTCATAACTGTCTCCTGCTCTACACTTCTTGGCACGAACTCTTCTTATCGTTTCAACTGAAACAGTTACACCTGTAGCTTTCAAAAGCTGCCTTTGGAGCTGCAGGTGAGAAATGGTTGGGTGTCTTCCAGCTGATTGGACAATTAAACGATCGTGTCAAGCTGTTATTACTTTTTGGCGACTTTCCCTTGCTTTATTTTTAAGCTTTCCTAGTTCCTGTTACATAGCATAGGTTTTGAACAGAACGCCCTGTGTTACGCATAGCTCTACACTCTACAGCTATGTTCCTCTGAGAACATTACTTTCTCCACAAGACCAACATATTTCCCCGCTTTAAGTTCTATAACCCCACAATGAGGCATATTTTCGTTTTTGAACGCAAAAGTTAGTTTATTTATTTTCGTTCAATTTGCAACTCAAGCAAATAACATATCTTACCGAGCTGTACTATCTGTTTGTCTTATCAATATGTTTATTTTCAATAAAAACCTTTGTTATTCGCAATAATAACAAATTTTTTCAAAAGAAATAAATACTGCTTTGAAATACATGCTGATTCCATATAAGTTTGGGTGTGTGTACGTACAATACGAATATAGTGAAATATAATATTTTATTTACCACCTAAACAGTATACAGTAGGGTGGTGCGAAAAAAGTCAAGTTTATAATCCCGTATCGCTATAGTGCGGAAAAGTTGCGATTGGTAATTACAAGAAAAACAAAACAAAAATTATTAAAATCGGACTTTATCTTCCGATCCCGCAACGGGCCTAAAAATTATGAAAAAAATGAAATTTTGCCTTTTCTTCAGAAATTTTTATTTATTATTCATGTACGTTTTATTTATCGCTATAGTAAAATTTATTTACAGTTTGCATGGTTAAGTAATAAAAACAACAGTTTTACGCATCTAACGAATATCTTCCGATCTCGCAAGGTCAATCAAAATCTATAAATATTTGAAATTTTCGATGATTTTGATAAATTAAAAAACATTTAGTTATCTCATTTTTCTTCTACATTGTAAAGTTTTTCGCTTGTTTATATATTCAACGTAGAATGAAGTAAACACTTCTGTTGTATATAGGTATATTATAAATTTATTAAAAATTTTTTAAAATTCATCCACAAGGGAGTGGTTGTACAAAACGTTTTCGGTCAAACTGACCATCCTCAGTGTAAACCTGGAAATAAGTGAACCACTTAGATTGAAATGCAAAAGGGTGAAATTTTGACAGTTAAAAAAGAAAATGTGGTTACTTACGTCCAGTGTACAAGTAATTGAAACTAGCCACTTGAATAGGTGTAAAACCTCAAAATAACATTATTGCTACATTATGAGCTGTATAGTAATCGAAAATAAGTCGATGTCTTAAGATTAAAAATGTATCACATGTGGATGTATGTCATCCTTGCTCGGAATTAGCACAAGGTTGTGATCAGGTGAGAGGTTAACAACCAACTGATTAGAGAGATTGGTGCCTGAAAATTCATGACAAGATGTCAAAGAAGATAGGTGGATTTCTCAAATGTCAACCGAAAAATTTTTGACAATGTGCATTAATATTTAACTTAATTATTCAATTGTGAATATGCAACTATTAAATTTGTTTGATATGAATTCTAAATTGTAAATAAAGGTTATTAAGCTATAATGATATATTCATTAGTGCACCGTAAACAAAAGCAAAATTCTACTCATATGCTGTGACGTCATAGACTGTTTGTCTACTGTATAGGACTGATAATAATTATATTAATTTGAGCAAAGTTATAATGAATGAATATTATTGAAAATTATATAGAAAATTTTTAAAATTTTTTTATCAAAATATGATATTTTAATAGAGTAGCAACTGTAGAATTGGAAGAAATGCCAATAGGGAATAGTCGGTTGCATATGTTTCAGGGAACCAACGAATATAATGAGAAAATACCAATCTATAGATCTGTAATGTGAATTATTGGAGGAATTAAAGGAAATGATATTAAAAGAGGGAAGTGGAATTGAAAAAATGTATGTACATATCTTAATCAAGAAATCTTCTCTAAAAATATTTTGTTATGACTGAATGTAAAAAGTTTGTCCCATATAGAAATATTGAAAATCTAAATTTAGAAAAATTATTAAAAAAGGTGATAAGGTAAGTTGCCTATGTTCAGTGGACAAATAAATGAAATATAATTACTGTTTTGAAATTAAATTGTGTGAATTGTTAAATGGATAAAGACTGATATTAAATTAGGAAAACTGCGCTGAAAGAAATGTATATGTTTTGATCAAAGAAGAAAATTAATTTTGATTGTAAGCTCTAAATGTAAAAAGAATATGTCACATATTAAACTATTGAAATTCTAGATTGAATATTGTATTGACCAAAGTTGATATTAAGTAAATTTACTTAATATCAACTTTGGTCAATACAATATTCAATCTAGAATTTCAATAGTTTAATATGTGACATATTCTTTTTACATTTAGAGCTTACAATCAAAATTAATTTTCTTCTTTGATCAAAACATGTACATTTCTTTCAGCGCAGTTTTCCTAATTTAATATCAGTCTTTATCCATTTAACAATTCACACAATTTAATTTCAAAACAGTAATTATATTTCATTTATTTGTCCACTGAACATAGGCAACTTACCTTATCACCTTTTTTAATAATTTTTCTAAATTTAGATTTTCAATAGTTCTATATGGGACAAACTTTTTACATTCAGTCATAACAAAATATTTTTAGAGAAGATTTCTTGATTAAGATATGTACATACATTTTTTCAATTCCACTTCCCTCTTTTAATATCATTTCCTTTAATACCTCCAATAATTCACATTACAGATCTATAGATTGGTATTTTCTCATTATATTCGTTGGTTCCCTGAAACATATGCAACCGACTATTCCCTATTGGCATTTCTTCCAATTCTACAGTTGCTACTCTATTAAAATATCATATTTTGATAAAAAAATTTTAAAAATTTTCTATATAATTTTCAATAATATTCATTCATTATAACTTTGCTCAAATTAATATAATTATTATCAGTCCTATACAGTAGACAAACAGTCTATGACGTCACAGCATATGAGTAGAATTTTGCTTTTGTTTACGGTGCACTAATGAATATATCATTATAGCTTATTAACCTTTATTTACAATTTAGAATTCATATCAAACAAATTTAATAGTTGCATATTCACAATTGAATAATTAAGTTAAATATTAATGCACATTGTCAAAAAATTTCGGTTGACATTTGAGAAATCCACCTATCTTCTTTGACATCTTGTCATGAATTTTCAGGCACCAATCTGTCTAATCAGTTGGTTGTTAACCTCTCACCTGATCACAACCTTGTGCTAATTCCGAGCAAGGATGACATACATCCACATGTGATACATTTTTAATCTTAAGACATCGACTTATTTTCGATTACTATACAGCTCATAATGTAGCAATAATGTTATTTTGAGGTTTTACACCTATTCAAGTGGCTAGTTTCAATTACTTGTACACTGGACGTAAGTAACCACATTTTCTTTTTTAACTGTCAAAATTTCACCCTTTTGCATTTCAATCTAAGTGGTTCACTTATTTCCAGGTTTACACTGAGGATGGTCAGTTTGACCGAAAACGTTTTGTACAACCACTCCCTTGTGGATGAATTTTAAAAATTTTTTAATAAATTTATAATATACCTATATACAACAGAAGTGTTTACTTCATTCTACGTTGTCTTAACAAAGGTATACAGCCAACTACAGGGTTTACCCTTTTAATGTTTTGTTTATATATTGTATGACAATACTTAAACAATCTAGAACTCACAACGAGGAGGTGGTTGCACTTCTAGCTCCACACACACCCTTCTCTCCAACCAACCAATGAGTGTGATTTTTACATTATTTACATAGTAAATTTCTTTTTCATGTTTGTATCCAGCTTTTAAACGTTAACTTTGTATTGTGATTTGGTGGTAGAATCTGGCAGCATGGACCTTGATTTAAGTGTTGCCCTTATGAATCCATCTCTTGATTGGGGCCCACATACATTAGACCAAGGGTGACCAACTTAATCGGACTCGAGATCTACTGTCTGCCTTTCTAATTCTCTGGGATCTACTGACTAGGAATTTTTGTAATATTTAGGACGGGAATAGATACGTAGGTAGATAATTTTTTCTTGCCATCGATCGACTGATCTAGGGGTCGCGATCGACGAGTTGGCCTCCCCTGCATTAGACGATGCTTCCGTGACCAACTTTAGGCACCTCTCATCAGCTTGCGTATGTCAGGGATAGTTTTATACATTCTAGTCTGGTATGTCGCCCGATGTAATGCAAGAACTTATATCTTCATTTGACACTTCAAAGAAGTGGTGGAGAAGATAGTTTTGCAACAGTCTGCAATAGTTTTGCAACATTATATTCCAGTCTATTATTTCAGTTTAGTCTCGTGCTCCAAAATTTCAAGTAGTAGGAGAAGGGAAACATATTAGAGAGCTAGGGCTAAGGATAGTGTTAAAAGCCGGATAGACTAAAGCCAAGGGCAAACGTATTAGACATTTCATCCCTCCTACTTTAAATTAGATTGGAATGTTGCAAAACTATCTTCTCC
The DNA here is from genome assembly GCF_917563875.1 of Diabrotica virgifera virgifera. Classification (NCBI taxonomy): domain Eukaryota; kingdom Metazoa; phylum Arthropoda; class Insecta; order Coleoptera; family Chrysomelidae; genus Diabrotica; species Diabrotica virgifera. The sequence continues at coordinate 215,995,452 of NC_065445.1, forward strand.
ACCAGTTCTTTAAACCGTTTCAAATGAAAATATAAGTTCCTAAATTATATCAGGCAACACGCCAGACTGGAATGTACAAAACCATCCCTGTCATATGCAATCTGTCTAGCGGTACGTAGAGTTGGATCAAGGCAACACATAAAAATCAAGGTCCATGCTGCCAGATTTTACCACCAAATCAAAATTCAAAGTTGACGTTTAAAAGCTGGATACAAACAAATGAAAAAGAAATGTACTATGTAAATAATGTAAAAACCACACACTCGTTGGTTGTATGGAGAGAAGGGTGTGGATGGAGTAAAAAGTGCAACCACCTTCTTGTTGTGAGTTCTGGGTCGTTTAAATATTATTATACAATATATCGTCGAAATACATGAAAGGTATGTCAGCGACAAATATGACTTTGTTATAAATTATAAAATTACTAATTCAAATGCATTAGCATGAATGTAAACAGTCCGTAATGTATTATTAATTAATAGAAAACGAAGATTATGTGAAAGCGTAGGGTATAACTTATAGTTGTAACGATATAAATGTCACATGTTTAATAATTTTATTTAAGTAATTATTTTATTAGAGAATGGAGAGGTCAATTATTAGATTCTCTTAGAGAAGAAAGGAGCGGTCAATGTCAGGAATAACTCTGCGAGACAAAATCAGAAACGAAGAAATCAGGAGAAGAACAAAGGTGACTGACGTCATCGAGAGGATAGCCAGGTTGAAGTGGAGATGGGCAGGACACATAGCCAGAATGACAGATGGGCGATGGACGAAGAGGTTTTTGGAATGGAGGCCAAGAGAAGACAAGAGAAGCGTCGGTCGACCGCCTACAAGATGGACTGACGACTTAAGAAAGGTAAATAAAAATTGTATGAGAGCGGCGCAGGATAGATGGGGTTGGAAACGAGGGGAGGAGACCTATGTTCAGCAGTGGACTTTTGAGGCTGGATGATACAATATATAAACAAGCGAAGAGCTTCACAATGTAACAGAAAAATGAGATAACTAAATGTTTTTTAATGTATCAAAATCATCAACAATTTCAAATTTTTATAGATTTTGATTGACCTTGCGGGATCGGAAGATATTCGTTAAGTGCGTAAAACTATTGTTTTTATTACTCAACCATGCAAACTGTAAATACATTTTACTATAGCGATAAATAAAATGTACATGGAGAATAAATAAAAATTTCCTAAAAAAAGGTAAAATTTCATTTTTTTCATAATCTTTAGGCCCGTTGCGGGATCGGAAGATAAATTCCGATTTGAATAATTTTTGTTTTGTTTTTCTTGTAATTACCAATCGCAACTTTTCCGCACTATAGCGATACTGGATTATCAACTTGACTTTTTTCGCACCACCCTAGTATACAGTAATATCACCACTATTTTTTATAATTCATTATTCAATATTGTCATTCATGTGAATAAAAAACGTAATGAACAAAAATATTTTTATTATGAGCGTGAACCATGTGAAGGTCTGAAAACCAAAAGCATAAAAATAACCTAAAATTTTGTCAGTTCAACAACAGTATAAATCATATTTTAAATAACTATGCTCATTTAAAAGTTATATACACACAGACAAAAATATTGCATAGTTTATTTTCAATCATTATTTTTTCTTTATTATTTCTTTATTTTTTATTTTTGAAATATTATCTATTTTTTTATTCGTGAATGTGTTACCTTGGAATCTTTTACGTAGGTATATTACAATTTATTAGATACAAAATAATGCTTAGGCATAGTCCTTATTGCCGAAGAAGCAATAATGTCACAAACTAACAAACATTGCAAAGTGTGGTTGGGTGGCTTACAATGATTCTTGTTTAGTTTCAATGAAAAGACAGACAAGACAAGAAGAAATTGTGCGGAGACTACGTATTGATTCTCATATAGAAAAGCGATACAACGAGACTGGAAAATATAAACGACGATCTGATCAAGGACGAAAAAGATGTACAACGCCAATAGATGGCAGGTATTTGGCACTTCAAACCCAAATCTCAAAAATAAATTACTGATCACGTGATCACAATACGTTAATGTAAGTGTCAAGACAGTGACAAGAAGACTCAAAGACGTTGGTTTAAATCCAGAACGACCTGCCAGAGTTCCACGGCTTTTCCTATGGCACAAAATGGTTTGCAATTTTCAAGGGTTTTTTTTAGCTGGAACAAACATCAATGGGAAGATTTGTTTCCACAGTTGAAACAAGTATACTGTAATGATTGTGTATATATCGAACTCGCGCTGCCGCCATGCCGAGAAATCCAACATTATGCGCGTTTATCAACATCCCGCCACGGAACAACTAAGAGAGAAAGAGGTGGATAACCGTATAAAAACATACTAACGAGGAAGAACAGTCCGTCTTGTGGCTTTAAGCTCTAGACTCCCTAGCTAACTAACGTACTGAGTTAGTAAGCTAACTGGGCTGTAACGGATTGAGTCGGAGCCTATCAGATCGAAGGAACTCTGTATTAAAGAGGCGCTTCGCTTGTAATTAAACAAAATCCGTGTAACCGCCTAGTTAGCAGTTGCTTCCATCTCCGGCTTAGAGTCGTTGTAAGGGGGTATCGGTGTCTGTAGTCGTTGATTCTGTAAACACGAGACTGCGCGTGTGGTTATACCGGACTGAGATATAACGTGGTTCGTTGGGTATTATAATTTTGTGCTAATGCACGATATTGACCGTGCCCATGCCGCAGAAACAGTCATATAATATATTGAGGATGTTGATGCATCCTAGAATGATGTACCAATACGAGCAAGACATATAGCTTCAAACTCAATTGCAGAATTAAGAATTACTGCACAGGAGGAAAGGCAACGGAATCGACATCTGCAAGAAACCATCCAAGACCATCTGCGAAACATGCCTAGAAGGATGCATGCTATCACTTGACCTAAAGGAGAAAATACCAAGTACTAAATTGTTACAATGTTGCCGTAAAAAGTGTTCTATTGTCATTATTGTTTCTTTGTCTTATTAAATTTAATGAGCAAAATTACACGATTTCATTAATTTCTCTACTATACAAATTTATCAGCACCAACTTATTTAACAATAAAAAGTAAAAGGGGTTTTAAAAAGAAAAATATATACTTCAAACATATTATACTCAAAATAAAATATACAATATTTTTGCCTATAAGTGTATATCTAATTAAAAATAAATGATATCGATTAGTAGAAAAATTATTTTATAAAGCTGTTTTACGAAGCACCGTTTATTTCAATTATATTTTAAAATATATTGGCAATTATGACAAGATATAGTTTGGGAGGTTTATCACCGATTCTATGAATTAATTTTGGTAGATATTACCTACTTATTTGATAACAAAAATGTCTGTCAGTTGGCGTGCGACTTTGGGGCTTTTAGGCAAGAAAAGATAAAATATGAAATTAGATGGAAAAACCCTGCATCTTATATGTCAAATATTTATCTCTGTGACTTACATCCATAATGGCCTATTAGTTAGAATATCTGGCTCCTGGCTTTCACCCAGGCGAGTCAGGTTCGATTCCCGGCGTCGGCAACCTTTTTTGTTTTTTTTTTTAAATTGACATTTTGATTTGAAAAATAACTGTTTTTATAATACCACGTTTTTTTATTTATACGACCCAATGTAAAAAAGTCCTATAGAAACAATTATTTTTCAAATCAAAATGTCAATTTTAAAAACGAAAAGGATTTACGATGCCGGGAATCGAACGCGACTCGCCTGGGTGAAAACCAGAAGCCAGGTGTCCTAACCACTAAGCCATTATGATGGATATAAGTCACGGAGATAAATTTTGGACATATAAGTTTCAGGGTTTTTCCATCTACTTTCATATTTTATCTTTTCTTTTTTTGGGCCAGCTGACACATCATTTGTTAATAAGCTTTGGACAAACTGACTATATAAAAAAACCAGACATGCTAAAATGCTCCGGTCAAGCTTGAGGCTATCTCCCCGGCTATTACCTAAAACGTGACCTCAATGTTAATGATATAATGCTCCATAATATCACCCGAAATTAGGGCTATTACGAATAGAATTTTAACTTAGTTTTGTGCATAAGTGATAATTATTATTAGTCGATACATTTAGTAGTAAATGGCAACAAAATAATACTGCAGTTGCAAACCGTAAGTACCTAGAATATAATATTTTTATAACCTCCATTAAAATAAGAAATCATAATAAAACCAAAGTTCATAAAACAGTTCAAGTTTGTAAGTAATAGAGGTGGAGGCGAATATTTTCAACAGTCCCAAAAGAACTATTCTAAGAAAAGAAAATAAATAATTCAAACAGTACAAACAAATTGCTGCACTGTGAGAAACAGGTATTTCTGAAGAGTTGATCTGAATACCAGTTCCTATTCCGATGTAAGCAAAATGTTTGACTCCGGTGATTCTACTGCAGTAGAATGGATAAAAACACAAGCTGAAGATGTTTTGGATGCGTTTAACCCATTAACCGCCAAAGTATGAAATATGTAAATTTTTTATAAAAATTACATTAGCTTTAGTTATTTTTGGTGTTTTAAGAACAAATTTGTATATCATTTTTTTAGGGTACAGAGTGTTCTTAAAAAATAATATTGCGTTTTCACATCAATGAAAAACATTATGAGATCTACTTTAAAATTAAAAGTACAAAAGTAGTAAAAATACATAAAATATTTCTAAAAAACTATAAAGCTTAATATTAAAGTATATATGCAAACTGTCACAACATGCAGATTCTAAATATACATTGTAATTTTGACACACATAATGGTAGGGGAGCCCAAGCGGGGATTTTTGCAGTTACTCGAGCGCGTCAGATTATCATATGGGGAGAAACGTGGTACCCTGCAGATGTACCTCTGCCATATATTGGCTCTTAACACAGGGGAGTTCGTTTAGGGGGGCCCGAAAAAAAAAATCAATCCTTAAAAATACTCGAAATTGTCAGATTAAGATAAGGTAAGTTAAGTACATGCAAAACAGTATATATTTAAAAAATCTGACGATTTGAGCAGGGCGTAAGGGAATTGGTGAGTCACAAAGTTTCACAAGAAAAAGGCGAATATTTCGCGAAATAAACGTCAGATCGAAAAACTAAAAACTACACGTTCAATATTTTTCAAAAATCTATCGATAGATACCAAACACGACCCCTCGCAGAGAGGGGTGGGGGGTAAATTTTAAATTTTAAATACAAATCCCGCGATATTTAGCAAAATAAACATCAGATCGAAAAACTGCAAAATACACTTATTTAATATTTTTGAAAAATATATCGAATGGTACCAAACGCGACCCCCACGGAGGTGGGGTGGGGGGTTACTTTAAAATCTTAAATGGGAGCCCCATTTTTTATTGCAGATTTGAATTCTCTGCATAAAAATAAGCAACTTTTATTCGAACTATTTTTTCGAATTATGGATAGATGGCGCTATATTAAAAAAAAAACGATTAATGGAAATGGAAAATTAAATTAAAAAATGGCAAGCGCCCGCTAAAATGGAAATTTTTACTTAACTTTTTTTGGTTTTAGGACCTAATAATCACAACCCAATAGGTCCCCAAAGCGCTCGAGTGACTGCACATTTAGCATACTTTGCTCCCCTACCATAATATGTTTTGGCTTGTCTGCATTCTTTTGATTTTTCAGTTAATTGAATTATGAATTTGTTGGCCTTTCTCGTCCTTTGTATTTAGGAGCTGATGTACCCTCATATTCGCTGGCTGATAATGAATTGCCGTGTTCTGACATTATTAGCGCCATAACCATATAAGAGCGACATTATAATCACGATATTTTAGAGTAATTTGCCAATGTATAAATTGTCCATGCATTGACGATTGTACTCTCTATATTATTTTTAAAAAGAGACCACGACTATTTTTTTACTCTTACTCTTATACGATAATTTGCTATGCTGTTATCGTTATCGTAAATCAACACCAACACCCCCAGTACAATTTGGCAAAAGGACTCTGCAATATCGCAATTACAGTTTCGTATCTATAGTATTCTAGCGCTAATAAAATTAGAAGAAGGTAATTCATTCTCAGCAAGCGAATATCAGGGTACATCAGCTACTAAATCCAAAGGACAAGGAAGGCCAACAAATTCAGAATTACCGAAAGAAATGAGAACTGACAAAGTGAACCACATTCATCGTAATACGGCACTCTGAAAAGTGAAGATCAAGATGCAGACAATGTAAAAGCCAAACCATATATTATTATGTCTCAAAAGTTTAATGTATATTTACACTATGTATGTTTCGACAGCTTGCATATGTAATATTAGGTTTTATAGTTTTTTAGGAATATTTTATTTAGTTTTACTACTTTTGTATTTTTAATTTTGAAATATATCTCATAAATCAATAGAAGCGTATTTCATTATTTTTTCTATGGATGCTATACAATATGCAACTTCTCTCACTACTTACATACATTCAAAACGAACAATTTCTCGCGCAGTGAGAAAAGTCGGCCATTGCAGTGAGAAATATTTTTTCTCACGGGTTCTCCTACGGTCTTTCATATACTATGATCGCCGTTTCCATGGTTACATGCACAGTACAAACACAATTAATGTTGTTAAATAAATGTGTTAAAGCAAAACCTACAAGGAATTACCTTTCAAAACTGTTCGAAAATAACTGTTAATTATAATTTAAAAAAATAAGGGTTGTAAAGTTTAATAACATAATAGTATTAAATGCCTACATATATATGTATTTTATTTCAATTTATGCATATAATATACCTAAAAGCACCTAAATTATTTAATTTTGAAGTTTGAACTCTTGACAAAACCGCATCCATAGAAAAAGTACATTGTACAACACATGAGAAAATGACATATTTCTCCCTCGCTTGATTTGCGACCCTCGCCTCGTGCCTCGGCTCGTGCCAACAAACTTCTGCGACCGTGAGAAATATGTCTTTTTTCTCACTTGTTGTACAATATACTATCTTTAACAGATTCCGCCATTGATGCGAAAATGCAACAATAAATTTGAATGCATGTAACTTTTCCTTGATAAAATTATTAAATTTTCTTTGTTTGGTTATTGCTAAATATGTAGTTTATACTTTATAAAAACCATGTAAACCATTATATTATAAGCAAAGCGAAAATTGTATAAGAAGATTATGTAGTCAATTAAATAATATTGTTCTATAAAATAATAGTTCAAAAATATATTTCAATATCATTAAACCTTTAAGAATTAAAGCATATAAAGAATTTTCTAAAAAAAAACGATATAAAAAAAATTCCTTTCAAAATATTGCGTTTTCGAATCAGTGGCGCTTAATGGGTTAAACAATCTTAAAAAACAACCAGATCACCAAAGAAAGACGACGTTTCTAACAAAAAATGCTAATGCAAATGATGAGTGTGTTAAAGAATTTCCAACGCGATACGGAAGAAATTAGAAAACCACCAAAAAATAAGAGAATAAGGTGAAGGAAATTTCTCTCGAGTTTTGTTGTAAAATTTTTGTTCAAAATTCCAATCATAAAATTAGCTATAGGTATACGTGTCGCGTACATTCATCCACGATCACCTGCAAGAAATTGTCCTCTTTAATTATTGAAATATATTCCACACATTTAGCGAACTCTATGTTTTCGGAGACATCTTCGAATGACTCATATCAATGTCACAACCGCAAATTAACGCACCTGGAAATGTTACAATTAAACGAAGCATCTGCTCGTGAAAGACCACCCTTAGATTCACAACACATATCATTTGAACAGTTGCTAAATGCCGACGCTCCATGATCACCGCACAGTATTAATCTATTAAACAATTATCCTAATAAATTAAGACATCAACTAAAGATATACTTTTCGCGGCGTATCATGATAGACAGGAAACAATCTTACACTAAGCAGCAAAATTGACGCACGACCTTAAAAATGGGACATTTTTGGTGTCTCGAATTTCCTAAACCTGTTGTCCGATTTGAGTGATTTTTCTAGTATGTTATAGCCTTATTGGTTAAGAATATCGATGTAGTAATAGTGTTGCTGGAAAGGTTACTGTCATTGTATACCAGGTGTAAAAATCATACTGTGTTTTTTCCTCAACGTTCGAAACACCCTGTGGAATATTCTATACTGCATTCCACGGTCACCTTTCAGTACAGACTCTTATAAAGAACAGTGTTGCCAAGAGATATTAATATTTATATTAAATAAATTTTAAAGTATTTTATACCTCAGTTGGTCTATTAAATTTGTCAGTATGTATGAGAAATCTTGTAAGCTGTCAAAGCAAACGTAGTTTAGCTCGGTGGTAGCGCGTTCAACCGGAGATCGAGAGGTCCCTGGTTCGAATCCGTGTGTTATCTAACTTTTTTTTATTTTTAGTATTGTTTTATTAAAATTTTTTGAAAAGTAGTAAGTAAAAATTAGTTTAATCTTTAAATACAAAGAACCTGTTGAAAGTATATTTATTTCGTTGAAATCATATAATAGAAGTATAACTTCTTACGTGCCTACAACGTACACGTGTTAAAAGTACATTTTTAAGGCACTCATATGAATTGCAGAATTCGCTTCGCTCATTCTGCAAACTTTCACATGCGTGCCTTAAAATTGTACTTTTAACAATTATTATGTATGAATTATTTAAAAATAATAAAACCCACAGATTTTCAAATCAAGATGTTTTGGACTTCTGGAATATTCTATTTAGACGGACTTTAAGTTCGTCTGCTTAAAACCGGCAACACTGAGCTGCAAGGTTCCATAAGTTTTATATTGGGATATGCTGCCCATACTGCAAAGGGACTGCGGAACGCAGAATAGCTTATATAAAATATTAAAATTAAAAAATGAATAACCATTTTCAATTTCGTTGCAAAACGAAAAAACACTAGTCCAATCAGAGAGTGCTGCAAGCACCCCTACCGGTTTCGAAACTTATTAGTCTCTCATCAGGAGGCACATATGCTGCTCTCAAAAGACTGCTAGCAAAAAGACTAAGTTTTCACTCTAATGGCATATAAAACAACATAATGCTATTCTACATCTCACCAGAATGAAAACAATGGGAACCTTCTCTGGTTACACCTCCGAGGCTTCTACAATTTGCAAGCCATACGGATGCTGAGACTAAGGAAGATGAGGGAATTCTACAATTTACAATTCACGTCCCATCTGCTCAGCGCGGTAAAGTTCCAACGAGAATGGTTCCCTTCATACTCCACACAGAGTAAATGTAAATAAAAAATGAATAACCATTTTCAATTTCGTTGCAAAACGAAAAAACACAGCCGAACCATATTCTAGTCCAATCAGAGAGTGCTGCAAGCACCCCTACCGGTTTCGAAACTTATTAGCCTCTCATCAGGAGGCACATATGCTGCTCTCCCTGATCCAACCAAAACAGACCCCAGCGTGCAGTCCCGAGAGCAGCATATGTGCCTCCTGATGAGAGACTAATAAGTTTCGAAACCGGTAGGGGTGCTTGCAGCACTCTCTGATTGGACTAGAATATGGTTCGGCTGTGTTTTTTCGTTTTGCAACGAAATTGAAAATGGTTATTCATTTTTTATTTACATTTACTCTGTGTGGAGTATGAAGGGAACCATTCTCGTTGGAACTTTACCGCGCTGAGCAGATGGGACGTGAATTGTAAATTGTAGAATTCCCTCATCTTCCTTAGTCTCAGCATCCGTATGGCTTGCAAATTGTAGAAGCCTCGGAGGTGTAACCAGAGAAGGTTCCCATTGTTTTCATTCTGGTGGGATGTAGAATAGCATTATGTTATTTTATATGCCATTAGAGTGAAAACTTAGTCTTTTTGCTAGCAGTTGCCGCTAGGGCATCTATGCCATTTCGTTCGTTGCAATCCGGGACTGCACGATGGGGTCTGTTTTGGTTGAATCAGGGAGAGCAGCATATGTGCCTCCTGATGAGAGACTAATAAGTTTCGAAACCGGTAGGAGTGCTTGCAGCACTCTCTGATTGGAATAGAATATGGTTCGGCTGTGTTTTTTCGTTTTGCAACGAAATTGAAAATGGTTATTCATTTTTTTATTTACATTTAATCTGTGTGGAGTATGAAGGGAACCATTCTCGTTGGAACTTTACCGCGCTGAGCAGATGGGACGTGAATTGTAAATTGTAGAATTCCCTCATCTTCCTTAGTCTCAGCATCCGTATGGCTTGCAAATTGTAGAAGCTTCGGAGGTGTAACCAGAGAAGGTTCCCATTGTTTTCATTCTGGTGGGATGTAGAATAGCATTATGTTGTTTTATATGCCATTAGAGTGAAAACTTAGTATTTTTGCTAGCAGTTGCCGCTAGGGCATCTATGCCATTTCGTTCGTTGCAATCCGGGACTGCACGCTGGGGTCTGTTTTGGTTGGATCAGGGAGAGCAGCATATGTGCCTCCTGATGAGAGACTAATAAGTTTCGAAACCGGTAGGGGTGCTTGCAGCACTCTCTGATTGGACTAGAATATGGTTCGGCTGTGTTTTTTCGTTTTGCAACGAAATTGAAAATGGTTATTCATTTTTTTTTTATTTACATTTACTCTGTGTGGAGTATGAAGGGAACCATTCTCGTTGGAACCTTACCGCGCTGAGCAGATGGGACGTGAATTGTAAATTGTAGAATTCCCTCATCTTCCTTAGTCTCAGCATCCGTATGGCTTGCAAATTGTAGAAGCCTCGGAGGTGTAACCAGAGAAGGTTCCCATTGTTTTCATTCTGGTGGGATGTAGAATAGCATTATGTTGTTTTATATGCCATTAGAGTGAAAACTTAGTCTTTTTTATTAAAATTAAAATTTAATTGTAGCCTTAGGCTTTCTTAACATTTTTGATTCATTCGCTTATGTTAGATATAAAAAAAGTTAGGTACGTTAACAACTAGCCATGTTTTTCATCGATAAATCCACATCTCCTACTTAGTTTAATAAACAAGCATAAAGTAAGTTGGCTATGATAAATTAACAATTTGATAGGTATTAAATTGTTAACAGTCAAAAAGTGTCTGGTTTGTTGTTAAAATTAGTAGATTTATTATTTAAAGTTTCAATTAAGTCCGTTTATTTATTTCTTTTTCTTTTTATTGAAAATGGAACGTGCTACAAGTAATTTGACTCGTGCTGAGTGGGTTCAAGAAAAAGAGATAATGTACTTTTATAATGCACAAAAACTACTATCCATAGCATGGTAGCTAAGTTCTTCACTGTGTAAGATCACTCATCACGGGTCAAATTCCTTGTAGTACGTTCCATTTCCACCAAACAAGAAAAAAGTTACTGACATAATTAAAACTTTAAATAATAAATCAACTAATTTTTACAACCAACAAGACACTTTTTGACTGTTACCAGTTTGGCATCTTTCATATTGTTACTTTCTCATAGCCTATTTAATCTTGTTTACTGAACTAAGCAGAAAATGAGAATTTATTGATAAAAAACGTGACCAGGTGTTATTATATCTTTTTTTTTGTTTAACATAAGTGAATGAATCAAAAACAGAATGTTAAGAAAGCCTAACACTACAACCGAATTTTAATTTCAATATTTTTTAAACGCTAGAATATTCCACAGGGTGTTCCCAAACTTATAGGGAAAAACACAGTATGATTGTTACAGCCGGTATACAAAATGACATTTACCTGCATAGTATAGCAACAATATTACTACATCGATATTCGTAAGGAATAAGGGTATGATATATGTACTAAAAAAATTACTAAAATCAGAAATTTTGCTGTTTAGTGTCATAGGGGAGGAAAGTATGCTAAATTTGCAGTTACTCGAGCGTTATGGGGACCCATTGGGTTGTAAAAAGTAGGTCCTAAAACCAAAAAAAGTTAAGTTTTCCATAAAGTGGGGGACTTTCCATTTTTTTATTTTATTTTCCATTTCTAACAATCGGTTTCTCCTATTATAGCGCCATCTATCCACAATTCGAAAAAATGTCTCGAATAAAAGCTGCTTATTTTTACGTAAAGAATCCAAATCTGCAATAAAAATTGGGGACTCCTATTTAAAGTTTTAAAGTAACCACCCTCCCACCTCCGTGAGTGTCGTATTTAGTGCCATTTGATAGATTTTTAAAAAATATTGAATACGTGTATTTTGCAGTTTTTCGATCTGACGTTCATTTCGCAAAATATCGCGGGGTTCGTATTTCAAATTCTAAATTTACCTCTAACCCCTCTTCGTAGGAGTTCGACTTTGGGATCATTCCATAGATATTTGAGAAATATTGAACACGTATTTTTTAGTTTTTCGATCTGAGGTTCATTTCGCGAAATATTCGAACTTTTTTTTGTGAAATTTTGTGAGCCGCGCATTTTCCTACGCCCAGCTCAAATCGTCAGATTTTTTAAATATTCATACATTGTTTCGCATGTAATTAACTTACCTTATCTTAATCTGACTATTTCGAGTTTTTCTAAGGATAAATTTTTTTTCGGACCCGCCTTAACGAACTCCCCTGTATTAAGAGCATATATATGGTACAGATACATTTACAGGGTACAAGGTTTCTCCCCATGTGATAATCTGAACTGCAGAATTCCTGCTTGGGCTCCCCCACCATTAGGAAGCGAACGATATAATATATTTACGGAAAAAGATTTGAAAGTTTTTTTTTTATGAAAATTCCACACCTGTAATTTTAAACCAATCAAAATACGTTATTTTGACAGATCACCATGGCAACGGAGGTATTTTATCGGAAATTTTTTGCTCGTGGGGTACCCAACAGCGAATTATAGTGGAAATCTTTTGACGTTTACAATAACAGAACATTTTTGACAGACTGGTTTTTATTTGTTTACATAATTTAGTTTTGATTCATTTTCTATCACTTGTAGTTACTCAAAACTTATGTAAAATTGAAGAATATACTATTTTCTATCTTGAAATGGTATTCCCATGCAACTACAATGAGTAGAAATTACGAATTTGAAAGCCTAAATAATTGCTGACAAAGTTATGGCGCGCTATTAATCTGTTCATGCAGCTTTGGATTTTCAAATGCAAATTTGGTGTGGAATTTTCTTACCGAATACCACGCGAAGTCAAATTAATATCCGGAAATTTTTTTTTGATCATGAATATTTTTAGAAAATTTCCCTCGTCTGCGACTCGGGAAATTTTCAAAATATTCATGATCTCAAAAAAATTTCCGGAAATAATTTGACCTCTAGTGGTATTACTAGTGAAAATTATAGTTATAATCCTCGGAAATATTAATTTGATCTGAATAAATTAATAACCTTAGTTGATTGTAAAAAATGTAACTTAATTATTGCGCACGTTATATGTCATCATATATTATAATGTGTCTTCCATAGGGCTTTTCATCGATTGTCATTTGTTTCGAGCTTCTGTCATGTGTCACATAATATTAATATATCTACACCATACGTCTTTGGTTTGTATCGTTGTTATATACTAATAACGTATGACGTAGAGATATTAATATTATGTGACACATGACAAAAGCTCGAAACAAATGACTGTGAATGAAAAGCCCTATTAGGTATTTTCTTAAAATCCTGATCCTCATATTTAATATTCCTGAATTTTGCCCTTTAGAAATTTGTCTATTTCTACCCCTTCCAGAAAGCTTTTTGTATTAAATAGTGTGTTGTTACTGCCTTCTGGTTCTAATTAATTAAAAAAGACTAAACACGTCTTACTATACACTATATTTTATTCACTGGTATCCAATATCTAAACAATAACATTAATGATTCATAGCGCCTCGCCTTACTACATACTAACTTCTAATAATTATTTGTATATCTATATCCATACTGATTGCTCAGCGTGTTTTTATACCTATCTGAACCATAACAAATATAGTTCAAGTTCACTCGTAATAAACATGTGATACAAACTATAAGCTATTGTTTTTATGTATGTTCAATACCCTAAAGGTTAATAACATCATATTTAAATTATGATTTATACAGAGGGTTCATAATATACCACATCTCCGCCGTTTTTAAAAAAGAAAGTCCTAAGAAGAGAAGAAGAATATCTGACGGTATATTCCTCTTTCCCTTTTACAAAATGTTTATGGTTACCTAATACTATTTTCAAAAATTAAATTTCCTAACTATCCTAACTAACTGTAACATGGTACGTTTCAGAGTTTTTTTTTAATCCTAAAAATTGTTTATTATTATCACTAATTCACTTTCTGTTCCGTCTTGCTTTTTGAGTCTTTTCTCCATTCACAAAACAGTGTCCACATAAAAACAGTGACTAAACCTATCGGGATTTTTAATATAGCCTTAGTGCCTATATGCATCTCCTATAAGCAGGGGAATAATCTAATCTACCTAACTAAAAATCTCGTATCTAACTAAAAGTCCTAAGCTAAGCTAATATTACTCGAATAAGTAAAAAAAATGTATCCTTTACTCTATTAATAATTCCTATTTCAGTCTTCTTTTGATTTATTTATATATGTCTTACTAACTTTAAAATAATGTACCTATAATAAAAATGTAATCTCTCTAAACATTTCTAATATTTCTCTAAACTTCTAATAACTCTTTTGTAGCTATAATAAAGATTTAATCTCTGTTGCTGAATGTCTAAAAATTTCACTTTTTGTGTCCCTTTGCTTACTATCTACTAACATTATTGTAAGATATTGTCTATCCTTAATTCAAATACTTCCATTTTCCGCGAAAATTTAACCTGAATTCATTATCTACATTTAAAAATAAGTTATTTATAATTAACATTACTTTAGAGAGAAAAAAATTTACAGCTTTAATTCTTAGACATAATTCAATGATTAGCTACTTATTTGATATTATTCTTAATTTTGCTTCTTTTCTTGCAATTTTTATGTGTCTTCTTTCATTTTTCCCACATATTTTAATAAAAAAATTATCTTTTTTTCTCTTCTTCTTCTTGTCTGGTACTACAACTATATTTCTTCATTTTCTCCACATAATAACACTTCTACAGTGTACATAATTCATCTTCATATACATCTTTCATATAACAATCATATATCATTTATCTCATATATCATTTCATATAACATCATAATCATCACTTCATATACTAGCTCCGATACCTTCGTTTTACCTTAATAAAAGAGGTTTCACTCGGATGTCTTAGTTCTCCGCCAATATTAACCCGAATTTTCGCCCTGATCTGTACGCACCATTAAGGTGGTATAGTTAACTCAAAACACGAAATAGGTATTTTATGCGGTTCAAATTCTTCTAAAAATATCACAACCTCAATCCCTTGCTTTGAGGCTGTTGTTTATTCACGAATAATCATGAATAAAATAGGTACCCTTCAAAACACAGAGTGGGTCTCTAATAAGTGTTCAAGCTTCTATAAATCATTAGAACCTTCCTAATTTGACAAGAGCAGTGGGTTTCTTATTGTTTCTAGTTGCCTCATAATATTTAGCTTATAATATTGTTAGTCCTTCTTCTTATCTATATAGTCCTCCAGATTCTTTATCTCGACTCTTCAGGTCGGTTCGTTAAAAATATATCTCTTGCTTATAGCAATGTTTGTCTTAAAGCTCTTATATCAACGTATGTCATCACTAATCATTATTCATTAAAAAAATATCATTTATCACTCAAAAAAATATTAATTCAGGTTCATCTCATACAAAATTTAACACAAAATCGATGAAAATATATCTATAGAATCAATAAATATCAATAATAAAAACAAAATGGCTAATAAAAATTCAATAATAGTATACATATTCGATACAAATTCAATTCAAAATTCAAAAACAGCCTATGCAAAAGTTAGATAAAAATATTCAAAATCAGTGCAAATCTCAAAATTCGATAGAATTTTTTTTTTGGAAAAAATTCGATATTCCATACAATATTTAAAAATAACCGTACTAAAAATCGAAATCGGATAGATTTTTCAAATAAATTTAATAACAATTCAAAATTCAATAAAAATTCAAGAATAGCATATATAATAAACTTCTATAAAAATATTCAATTCAAAAATCACTTCATATTTCAAAATTTATAGATATTCTTAAAAAAAATCGATACTTCATAAATTATTCAAAAATCAGCAAAGATAAATATTCAATGTTCAATAATAATATAAAACGAGGGAAGCATTTTTAATAAAGATAGACATTCTTACTTACATTTTATTTCCACTTTGCCTTTACACTGTCGCTCACTGGGTTTCCTGTCCATCTTCGCCGTCTCCGTTTCCAAGCTGGTGCCGCCATCTCTGCTCCTTTCAGAAGACCTCCTCTAGTCTGCAGGATCAGCCATGTATTAAATAGTGTGTTGTTACTGCCTTCTGGTTCTAATTAATTAAAAAAGACTAAACACGTCTTACTATACAGTATATTTTATTCACTGGTATCCAATATCTAAACAATAACATTAATGATTCATAGCGCCTCGCCTTACTACATACTAACTTCTAATAATTATTTGTATATCTATATTCATACTGATTGCTCAGCGTGTTTTTATACCATTCTGAACCATAACAAATATAGTTCAAGTTCACTCGTAATAAACATGTGATACAAACTATAAGCTATTGTTTTTATGTATGTTCAATACCCTAAAGGTTAATAACATCATATGTAAATTATGATTTATACAGAGGGTTCATAATATACCACATTTTGACGTTGCTTGTCTTTTGTTTGATAAATACACTTCTTCTTTTTAATATGGCTTTCATCAAATCAACGATTATTTAAGGGCGCGGATGTATAGATTGTGTGTAGGTGTGTTTGTTTCCATATAAAATCTGCATAATGATTCCGCGACTTGCCTTTTTGTTGATTTTTGCAGCAAATACTCCTCGTAACATTCAACGTGTCTTGGTTTGTTTATTTCTAATTCATATTTATTTTGATTGTAGTATAGATTTGTAATATTATATTGTAGTGATATTTTTTAGAAGTTTTAATTGGATTATTGTATGTGAAGCTGCTCATTGTTATTACTACCATTGTTTATATAGGGATATATAAACAATGTTATTACCTTTTAAGTAGTCGCGTGACTTATGTGACGTAAGTATTCGCGTGGCGCCATTTGTCACCAGTGTAATAAAGAGATATTGTTTACATCTTATAAGTAATTATTTATTTCTTTTACATTATTATAATATTGTTCAATATATTCAGTAATGTAAATGGTTAAATAAAATGAAAATACTTAATAAAAGTTGAATAAAACGTCAATAAAAATATTATGGTAGGGGAGCCCAAGCGGGGATTTTTGCAGTTAGTCGAGCGCGTCAGATTATCACATGGGGAGAAACCTTGTACCCTGTAAATGTACCTCTACCACATATTGGCTCTTAATAAAGGGGATTTCGTTAAGGTGGGACCGAAAAAAATATACTCATAAAAAAACTCGAAATCGTCGGATTAAGATATGGTTAGTTAAGTACATGCAAAAGAGTGTATATTTCAAAAATCTGACGATTTGTGCGTAAGGAAATGGGCAAGTCACAAAATTTCACAAAAAAAGCAAATATATATTTCGCGAAATGAACGTCAGATCGAAAAACTACAAAATACGTGTTCAATATTTCTCAAAAATCTATCGAATGATACCAAACACGAACCCCACGGAAAGGGTGGGGGATAAATTTAAAGTTTTAAATACGAACCCAGCGATATTTCTCGAAATGAATATTAGATCGAAAAACTGAAAAATACACTTATTCAATTTTTTGACAAATCTATCGAATGACACAAACACGATCCTCGACGGTGGTGGGGTGGGGAATACTTGAAAATCTTAAATAGGTGCCCCATTTTTTATTGCAGATTTGGATTCCTTACGTAAGAATAAGCAACTTTTGTTCGAGACATTTTTTTGAATTATGGATAAATGACGCTATAATCGAAAAAAAACGATTGTTGGAGATTGAAAATTAAATTAAAAAATGGAAAGTCCCCCACTTTATGGAAAACTTAACTTAACTTTTTTTGGTTTTAGGACCTAGTCTTCACAACCCAAGAGGTCTCCATAACGCTCGAGTAACTGCAAATTTAGCATACTTTTCTCCCCTACTATTAGGGTAACATATTGACGGACAAAACGTCTATAGACGTCTAATTTCCATTGAGACGACATTTTTAAAATAACGAGTTGTGACAAAAAATTTAGTAGATTATTTATCACATTACATCTACAGATGCATATATGAAATGTGACACAACATCCATGGTCGTTGTGCATAAGTTTAGAAAAATGTTAAAAAACTAATTGTTTCCATAAACTATAAGCGCTAAAAGAAATTCAGCAATTCCCTATTCTACTTTTCAAAATTCATGTAGTGTCACAACATTTGACGCACTGTCCTTCAACGTGTTAATAATAAAAAACACGATAAATATAATACTTTATAAATATAAATGTATATTATGTATAAGAGTCTATAAACGTTTTTTCATTAAATATTGCAAATTCCAATAAATAAAATAACTGATATTATTAGCGAGCATAACATAATTGGATATTTACTGATGATTACATAAAATAATAAAGAATTGTAACTTGCTCAGTTACTTTTTAACGACAAAGTTACAGCTAAAAACTCTTGTAAAAAACAAAAAGTTTACCGGATTCCTCCCGAAATACCTATATAACTTGGAAAAGAAGCTGTGTTTTCATTTTTTCCGATTTACGAGAATAATGAACCAATTAATTTTAGAACTCTGTCGGTATAAAAAGATAAAGAAGGCAATCAAAAGAACAGCAATTAGATTTTTTCAAGAGAACCGGAATTCGAGAATATCAAAATTAGAGGGCGTTGCAAAAGCGATAAGAAGAAGGAGAGGACAAAGCAGGAACATAAGAAGATTAGTGTACAATTAACTAACCAGATATTGATACAATTCTGTGGGTTTTATCGAAATTAGAGTTTAATAAAAAATCGAATAAAGTGGATGTGATATATTTTTTATTGGATATTAAGGTAAGGAGTATTGTGCACTAGAAAGACCACTGTTTAATCATTCTATCAAAAGAAAAAATCAACGCATCACATAAAATAGTCAACGATGCTATTCTAAAGTATATTAACTAACAATAAAAAGTACAAATAATACAAAAGTCCATATTTCCCTTTAGGTTAAGAAACAGTGGGATAACGCATCTCCCTGTCTCAGTCCAGAATTTAGGAAAATCGTATTTGTTGTTTTCCCCCTATTACATAACTTGTGAGAAGGTGTTACTTATACACATTTGCTTTATCGAATCTAGTTTCTTGGGTATGCCCAGCTCAACCATTGCATTCCGTAGTGAATCATAAGTAAGTTTGAAATACATCAAGATCTGATGTATGTCTTTAATATATTCACATTACTCTTCAAGCATTTTTCTAATAGTTAATCTTAAAACTCATTCATCGTAATCGCTCCTTCCTTAATACTCCAAGTAATGAAGCTTACAATAGGACAAAACCTCGCAATTTTTACAGAATGGATCGATTTGCTTGAAAATTTGAGAATAAGTAGTAGATAGTCCAAGGATCAAAATCTATATGATGCCGAAAGGCGATTTTACCGTGGGGGTGGTTGTCACCCCATCTCGGGGGCGGAAATTTTTTATTATATTTTGACCGCAAAAGTTAAAACATTTATTCTAAGCAAAAAACGTTCCTACAATTTTTTGATAAAATTAATAGTTTTCGATTTATTCGCTATCGAAAGTGTTAGTTTTATATCGAAAAAATCAATGTTAATAAGTTTTCGGTTAATAACTCCAAAAGTTTTCGTTTTATTAAAACAACTTTACAACAAAAATGTACCTTTTGAAATAATAAACAAAACCGTTTCTTTTAGTTTTTTAAGACCAATAGTAATCGAGCTATACATTATTAAGTTAGCTCTTCTTCGTCAAATGCTAAATACTGTAGTTTCAAAGTCAAAAGACAGGAAAACTATCCATTTTTTGAGGATAACTTGTTCAAACTAATTTAAAGCATTTTAAAATATTTATCTCCAGATATAAAAACAAAGTCTTTAGCTCAAAAATTAAGTGACGTATATTGAAAAGAATGTTAGTCCCTACTTTTTTCAGCGAAAAAGTGATCCGAAGCAACCTCCTAATCACCACACTAATTAAAATTAGTCATTAGTCTTATTTGGTCTTCTTTATTTTTATATTATTAATAGGTTCTAGAAGTTTGACCGGCTTAGAATGATTAGTTATTTAAAAAATGGCATTAGAAGCGAATAACGAATTTTTGTAGTTTGGAAAAAATGGCCTTTTTTTTAGAATAGAAAGATTAGCTTCAGAGATACGAAAAAATGTTTAAATATGAAATTGTAGCTAATTTAATTCTCAAGAAACTGGTTTGCAAAAATTTTTACTGCAGCAAAAATTGAGTGAGCTATTAATAATTAAAACTTGTAATAACATGCAAAAGCCACCTTTACCAACCCTTTCAAAATCACCTCTTTTCGCGACTGAGGATTTTAAAAAGCATTAATATTAATAGGCTTATAGACCTTTTACTAACCTACAACATTCTTTACAAAATTCTTTTTTGCCAAACTTTCTAAGATAAAAAATATAAAAGTTGCGGTTAAAAAATCAATATATTTTTTTGAAAAAAATAAGGAGAAATCCAATTGGAAGCATAATAATGTAAGTTAGCGATGTTTTTAGTCATTGGCCTTATTCATTCCTCTTTATTTATATCTTTATTATTAATAGATTCTAGAAGATTGACTGGCTTAGAAAGATTAGTTTTTAAATAACTGGAGTTAAAAGCGAATAACGAATTTTTGTAGTTTGGTAAAAATGTCGATTTCTTCAGAATAGAGAGATTACCATCAGAGATACGAAAAAATGTTTAAATATACAGGGTGTCTCGAAAAGAACGGTCATAAATTATACCACAGATTCTGGGGTCAAAACTAGGTTAATTGAACCTCACTTACCTATATACAATAGTGCACACAAAAAAAGTTACAGCCCTTTGAAGTTACAAAATTAAAATCGATTTGTTTTCATATATCGAAAACTCTTAGAGATTTTTTATTGAAAATGGATATGTGGCATTCTTATGGAAGCAACATCTTAAAAAAAATTAAAGTGAAATTTGTGCACCCCATAAAAATTTTATGGGGGTTTTGTTCCCTTAAACCCCCCCAAACTTTTTTGTACGTTCCAATTAAATTATTATTCTGGCACCATTAGTTAAACACAATATTTTTAAAACTTTTTTGCCTCTTGTACTTTTTCGATAAGCCAGTGTTTATCGAGATATTTTGAATATTTGTCGAATCCACCACATATTTGTATATGGTTAAGTGCGGTTATAGAGACCTGTTAATAATCTGAAAATTTATTTATAATTTACATTTTTATCTATATTTTGAAAAAGAAGCCACATCTCGATAAAAGGTGACTTATCAAAAAAAGACTAAGAGGCAAAATAGTTTAAAAAATACTGTGTTTAACTAATGGTACCACAATAATAGTTTAATTAGAACGTACACAAACATTTGGGGGGTTTAAAGGAACAAAACCCCCATGAAATTTTTATGTAAACATATTAAAAAAGAAGCAGCATCTCGATAAAAACTGGCTTATCGACAAAATACCAAGAGGCAAAAAAGTTTTAAAAACGTTGTGTTTAACTAATGGTAACAAAATAATGAATTAATTGGAACGTACACAAAAGTTTGGGGGGGGTTTAAGGGAACAAAACCCCCATAAAATTTTTATGGGACGGAAAAATTTCACTATAATTTTGTTTCAAGATGCTCCTGCCATAAAAATGATACATGTCCATTTTAAACAAAAAATATCTAATAGTTTTCAATATATTGAAAAAAATCGATTTCCATTTTGTAACTTCAAAGGGCTGTAACTTTTTTTATGAGCACATTTGTACTAAGGTAAGTTAGGTTCAATCGAACTATTTTTGACCCCAGAATGTGTGGTATAATTTCTGACCAATCTTTTCGGGACACCCTGTATAATAAACACTTTCACTAGCGAATAAATCGAAAATTATTCATTTTAATAAAAAATGTATAGAACATTTTTTGCTTAGAATAAATCGTTTTATCAACTTTTGCGGTCAAAATATAATAAAAAATTTCCACCCCCGGGATGGGGTGGCAACCACCCCCATGGTAAAAGCGCCTTTCGGCATCATATAGATTTTAATCCTTGGCCTATGCACTACTGGTTCTCAAATTTTCAAGCAAATCGATGTATTCTGTAAAAATTGCGAGGTGAAAAGCTTCAGTTCCTGGACTATAAACCGCATCCCATTCCCTAATATTTTATACTATATTTCCAAGTCTTATTTCTTAGAAAAATATTGTGATATTCCTGCCCTTTATTTCGATGCTGTTATGGGGTTTTTCACTCCTTTTCCATTTTGTTTGTTCCCCTATTTTTATAAATCTCCAGGATTCTCCAGTATATCTTCTCAACTTGCTCTGTGCTTGTTTACATTTTTATTTTACTTCCTTCTCTTTAGTTTTTAACCATTTATATTATACTTCTTGTTTATGTGTTTTCACATCTTTGAGATGATCATTCTACCAGTAATTTGTAAATTTTTTCTTACCTTCTATTACCTAAGGGCCAAACCAGACGGGTCATTCTGCAACGCTACTCTGTGGATCCACAGAGTGGATCCACCTCTAATAATCTTTTAAAAACGTGTGTTCGTCTCAGTCAGTGTTTGTAATGTTCATAGTTTTAAATATTTTATAAAATTTCTACCCTTTTGAAAAAATAACAATAAACTCCATAAGTGGAATTAAGAAGAACCAGACAAAAGCAGCTATATAACAGAAAGAAGCACATAAAAAAGGAGGATGATACCCCACTATTTAACATAAATAAACAAACAAGATTGTGAGTATTTGTTTTGTTCAGTTATAGAATAGAATAGAAATATGCTTTATTGTCACTGACAATTATACAAATTTTATGGACAAAGCTTAATATAAAGTCAGAAAAAATAAATAAATAATATCTAACAACAACAATAACATATACAATTTTCTGAAATTTGATAAATCGTCAATATTAAAAAAAATACAAAAATACAAAATATAAGTTAATAAAGTAAAGAAAAAAAAAACAAAATCGATATATTGCAACAATTTATAGAAATTGCAAAGTGAACATACAACAAAGTAAACTATAGACATAGGAACTAATAAGTTTAAGCTGCTGCATGTGACACCCAAATATACTAGATAAGTTTGGTTACTTGGACATTACTGTAATTTCTTAGTTAGTCATTAAGAAACTCTTCTACTGAATAATATGGTCTTTTAGATAGATGAGCTTTTGTCATTTTACGGAACTTGGGGAAAGATGTTGCAGATTTGAGTCGTAAAGGAAGATGGTTATATAGTTTTTTTGCGGAATATAATATAGATTTCTTTACTAACTCAGAGGACGGGATCGGTAAATAGACATCAAAATTTGAATTTCTGGTGGAGTGGTCATGATGAGGCCTTGCTGGAAATACATGCATGTGTTTACGAATTAAGTAAACAGTTTCTAAAATATATAAAGATGTAAGAGTTAAAATTCCGTGATCTTTGAAGTAATTTCTTCAATATGTTGTTCTTTTGAGGCCAAACAGATACCAATATCGAAGATGAGACTCGAACAAAGAAAAATATGTTAGTTTAGAAGATGCTAAATTGAGTTCTTTCGAAACAGATCTTATAGCATAGCAGGCTGAGGCGAGTTTCTTACTTAACAAATCGATATGAAGGGACCATTTGAGGTTGCTGTCTAAAAAAACACCAAGAAATTTTACAGAATCAACGGTAGAGATCTGGCTGTTATTAACAAGCAGGGGTTGAAGAGCACTTTTATAGGATAATGCTACTGTCTTATCCACGTTAAAAGAGAGTAAATTAGAGTCAGACCAGGTTTTTATCGTAAGCAAATCAAAAGTTATAGTTGCTCCAAGTGATACTTATCATCAGCAAAAAGAAAAATTTTTCCATCAATTTTTAAGTTAGTGGTGTCATTTATAAAGATAAGGAACAGTAGAGGACCCAATACTGAACCTTATGGTACTCCACATACAATGTTTTTCAGACTAGAGTCAGTACCATTTGCTCTAACTAGTTGTTTCCTATTATTCAAGTAAGATTGCAACCAATTCAAAGAAATACCTCGAATCCCATAGAAATTTAGTTTTTTAATCAAAATGTCGTGATTTACACCATCAAAAGCTTTAGCATAGTCACAGAAAACAGTGGCAGTATAAAGATTATTGTTTAGTGCTTGGTAAACCTCATGAAGCACAGAAAACATGGCATCAGTGGTACATTTATTAGTTAAAAAGCCGAACTGATTTTGGGATAAGATGTTGTTATCAATGAGAAAGGACATAAGACGGGTTTTTATGAGTCTCTCAATAATTTTTGAAAGTACCGGTAGTAAGGCAATAGGTCTATAGTTGCAAGCATTAGATTTTTCACCACCCTTATGAAGGGGAGTAATAATGGCTATCTTTAGGCACTCTGGGAATTTGCCTCTTTCAAAGGAATCACTAATTAGTGAGACTATAATTTCCAACACATTTTTTGTGAGATTTGAGAAGATTTTTATGGATAGTCCATCAGTACTACAGGATGATTTGCTTTTGATACTATTGATAGTTTGTCTCAGATCAGATGTATCGATTGGTCTTATAAAGAATGAATTCGAGAACACTCCGGAATTAGGGAGATAGGAAATGGGATCTTTTTGTGGCAGAATAGTAGAAGTTATATTTTTACTCACATTAACGAAGTATTCGTTTAGATTTTCCGGGTCTGGAAGGGCAAATGTTTGAACTGCGTGAGTTCTATTTCGAAGATCGTTTATTATGGACCAAGTTTCTTTTGCAACACTTTTAGAGCTTTTCAGACGATTTTGATAGTAGGCTTTTTTAGCTGATTTGATGAGTTTTAGATAGGTTACCCTGTACTTGGTGATATATTGAGTGACAGAGACGTTGGTAGCAAATTTCTTGATATACAATAGTGAGCGCATATTTTTGTCTGATATGCGGATACCTCTGGTAGCCCAGGGTTTGTGATGTTTTGGCTTAATTGAAATTAAAGGAAATGCCTTATTGAAGATAGAGACAAGCTTTTCTGTAAAATCGTTGAAATTGTAGTCCACGTCCGAAGAAGGAAAATGCCACTCAGAAGTTAAGCATAAATTTTGAAATTTATTTAAATTCCGAGCGGAAAAAATCCTACCTAAACGTCGGGTTTTCGAGGAGGGTTTACTGAAGATATTAAACTTCGTAAATACTGCTTCATGATCTGATAATCCCGCATTAATAATTGTAGAGCAGACATCAAGGGGTGAGAAATCTGAGACAATACAGTCAATTATGGTAGATGAAATTTTAGTAATCCTTGTAGGAGAATTAACGTGCATTGAGAGACCATATGATTCAAATATGATGACCAAGGACATTTGGGTAGCACAAGCAGCATCATAATTAATGTTGAAGTCCCCGCATAGAATTTTTCTGCTTTTATGAGGCAAGTCATCTAACAAATTTAGCAGGTTCTGAAAAAAATAATTCCACAGGAGAGGCAGGTGATCTATAGATGCAAATAATGTAAAGATTAAGATTTTTATTATAAACTAGCGAAAACTCAAAGAAGGCTTAATTTAACAGAGAGTCATATTTTGTTATAAGAGAAAAATCATTATTTCTAGAAAGAATTAGGGTGCTTCCATGAGCTGAACTTGGACGATCATACCTAGCAATTGTGGTATATTTTTCTACAAAAAAAGACTCGTTGACTTCAAGCCAGTGATTTGTAACCGCAACTATCGGGGGAAATCCTAATTCCTCTGGAAACAAAAATAATTCGTCAGTTTTATTTCTTATAGAACGAATATTAATCAGAACCATACTAAAGTTGTCATCACTAAAATTATTCGAGGTCAATGATGGATTCAGACGAGGAAAGTTTTCTTTCTCGTCAGAATGTATAATAAAATATAAATATAAATAGAGAAAATATTGCTTACCGGATTTATTCTTTTCAATAGGGCTACCTTCTTTAAAATCAGGAACAAATAATTTAAAGATCTCGTCCCACGCTTTTCCTTTTAATACCCTATAACTATACCCTCGGGTTCTTGTATCCCTAATAGCCGTTCTGTTTTCTGTTTTGGAATTCAATTCAAAATCATTCGGAATCAAAATTTATTTTGCATGCTCACCGTGTAACCTCTGGTCAATATTTGTGGCAGCTAAAAAAGTGGTCCGTCTGAATGGGTTTTGCCACTAGTGGGCGCCACAGCAGTAAGGCTCGGCGACTGTGGCTAGCCACAGTCGCTCGCTAGCCACAGTCGCTCGTCTGGGGTGCGACGTCCACTTCACATAAGAACCCACGGTCAATCATCGGAAGCTGCTTTGTGGATCCACAGAGTAGCGCTGCAGAGTGGCCCGTTTGGTTTGGCCCTAAGCTTCTTGTGAGGCTTTGTGTATTTCTTGGAATATTATTATCTCAGTTTAGATAATGTAGTCTCTGTCTGTTAGACTAGAGTGTTTGTCAAAATAAAACGATATTTAATCGGCTATGAAATTGCGCAGGCAGTAAGTAATTATTTCATTGGGCGTATTTTCCATTCAATGTCATAATACCATTCAAAGTCTTTGAAACGAAGTATTCGATAAACTGAATATAAGTGAAACATCTATACTTTTACTGTTCAAATCATTCGACAGTTATCTTTATAGTGCTCAACTTGGACAAGAGTAAACTTCAGAACATATTTATATGTAAGAGAAGATTAGTGTGACGAGTGTTGAATCTAGTGTATGAATATAAGGATTTCTTGAGAAATGTATAGTTTTCAGGCGAAAGTCACATTTACTTTAGCGATCATATCAATGGACAAACAACTCAATTTCTTGGATTTGTATGCCCAGATATCATTGTAGAGAAATCAGACCACAGTGAACGAAGTAGTATTTGGTTTACTGTGTTACGGCATGGGATTATTGGGATTGTTATGTTGAAGATGAGAACGAGCATCCAGTTATTGTTTGCCAAGAGTGTTTTAGAGAGAACATTATTACACATTTTGTTAGAGATTAACGAAATTTTTGTGCGCATGAAATCTTCCAAGACGTAGGCAACTGTCTAAACAGGATGACGCAACGAGCCTTACAATTATATGCTGATAGCCTTACTTCTCAAACATTTTGAAAACAGAATAATTTCTAGTGGAACATACTTCGATTATACTGTATAAAGCCTCGTTTTCACCTGTATACTGTATAAATCCTATACAATAAAATGTGGCGTGTAAACAGCAAAACGTACGTTTTCTCGAATCGAAAAATGTGTAGGATTTGTCCTATCACACAAAACGTACAATAAGACGTAGCGTGAAAATAGGACAACGTACGTCTTGACGAATCGAAAAAATTAAATCCCCTTATTGACAAAACGTAAGCGTACATTTTGTATGACCCACAAAACGTACAAGAAACCGTAGCGTGAAAACGGGCCTTAATACTTATTTTGGCATCCAATTTGGACGTCGAAACGTTAATAAAATCATTTTTTAGTAAAATTGTGGCGTTTTTTCCATTAAAAATGGTTAATTACAAAATTGATACAAGAAAATAACTTCAGAACAACACTTCTTTTGTTTATTGGGGCATTGCTATTAAAATTTAAATAATTTTAGGCCAATCATCTTAAATGTATTTATATTAACAAACATTTTGTAAACTGTTTATATTTTCCCCAAATATGTGCTGAGTACAAAGGTTTCCTGTAAAAAAATAATGTCGCTGCAAATGTACGAACATAATCCTTTTCATCAAAATGGATTAATAAAAAAAGGCCCATTTTCGTAGCCATCCCTTCACAGAAAAATCTTTTTGACTGGAAATCAGCCGAGAGGTCGGGCTTAAAAAATATTTATCCCAGCTTATTTAGAACATTTATGTAAAAATAAAAAGTCAACATATCCTTCACGGAGATTTAAAATAAGGCCGTAAGGAAAATATCATGTTTTGTAATATTTAGCTTGGTATTTTTGAAAATAATAATAAAAATGATGAGACGGATATATTGTTAAATATTTAACAATTATACACATATTAAACAAAATATAGGTACAATCTGGATTTATATATATGTTACCGGCCAAACCCAATTTTAGGACAAACTAGTTTGGCCTAGTCCAGGAAATGACAATTAAGAAACTGAAAGCATTTTAAATGTGGATGTGCAGGAGATTACTGGAAAATATCATAAATTCGTTATGTATCAAATGATGAAATCGTAAAAAGAATGCATACAAGTAACGAAATAATAAAAACCTGCATATCCAGAAAGTACTAGAAACTGAGACGTATTATGTGGGCGAAAGATATTATTTACTACTACTAGAAATTGCTATGTACTACTTGAAATAACCAAGGAAGGAAAAATGTACGAATAAAAAAGATCTTAAGGCGACTCAACTTGCTCATTTATCACATTTTTAGGACAGTCGCATCTAATATCAGAATAGACATGACGATTGCCATCCTTCACCGCGAAGATAGCACTGAAAGAGGAAGGATGGCGTGAGTGAATTCTTCTCTTATTGTATTGGAAAATTATATTTGTGATTTATACGTCGTGCTAAAAAATTATTTCGACTTGATATTTCATCTGTAACTGAAATAGACATTATCAAACAATCAAACGCAATAGTCAATAGATGAGTTGTTCAATTTTTCATATGCGAAAAGTTATATCATATTTTTTACTGTATAAAACCATCATGATTATTGATCATCCTCAATTTCAAATAATTACTTAAGCCAACCCTAATTAATGATTTCTAGTATCTGATTTTGTCCCTACGCAAGTACAGACATTTCCTAAGACACTGAAAAACAAACATTCTCTCTCTTCACTGTTGACCTCCACAAGCAAAAGACGTGCGAACAGCTCGTTATGATCCTGATTCCCGGACAGAAAAGACGCTTCCCTTGCATCCTCTCTAAGAGGTAATGACCAGCTCAACAAAAACAGTACTGTCATAAGTAAACAAACTCTTTTTCTCCTAGTGAACTGGACTTAACTGCAAACAGTGACATGTCGAAGTTTATCCGAGAAATATAGACAGACAAGGTATCCCGGTTTTACCTGCGATAAACCACAGCCCAGCGTGCGTGACACTGCCTATATATGACGCTTATCGATGCGTGCATGAAGTAACAGATATTTATATGGGCAAACCGTTTTAGAAATTTGATTAATATAATATATTAGACAATATTGTAGACAATATTATTGTCTATATAACATAATTACCTCTTCTAATTGATTTAATCCACACCTATTTTACAGTGCTATTAACTGCGACTTCATTTTAATAATTTCGCAACGAAAAATACACAATACGAGAAGGTCAGCCGCCAGCTCTCGTTTGTCGGATTGTACATCCCTTAATTATACACAGTATCGTAGTTTTTGATTACAACAGATTTTCTTTTTTTAAATCAAAAATTTCATAAATTTTGAGGCTACAGAAATTGTTAGACCTCGCTGCCACATCTCTCTTGAAATTTGTTTTGGTTCTTCCGTCTTGTGTAATATGTTTAAATTATCTTGTTATTATTCCTTTTGTCTTTTTCATTCCTCCTTCTTCCTTTATTAATGGCAATTAAAACTTGGCCACCTGCATCCTTAACTGCCTAAATAAATTTCGTTGACTTTGGTTCCAATTTCTCAATATTGTCAAAATACGTTTAGAAGATTATAGTTGTTAACTAATAAAAACAGATTTATTAAATAATTTTTAATAATAAATAATAAATAATAAATGTTTAATTATAATAATATAATAATTATTAAACAAGTTTAAAAATACATACAGTGAACACGTAAAGGTTGGAATAAATTCATTATTTCGAAAACCGGTGACTTTAAGAAAAATTCCTGAAATAATTCGATTTTTATTTTTAAATATGATTGTTTGGCATATGATATAGAATACGAGTGACGTCATCCATCTGGGTGTGATGACGTAATCGATGATTTTTTTATGAGAATGGTTGTATGATAGCTCATTTAAAAGGTTATTTAATTCTCTATTCAGTAATATAAACATTAACATAATTATTTATACAAGGTGCTCAAAAAAAATTTTTTTAATTATGTTAATTGAGACAAAAGGAAGAATGTATGTAATTTATTAAATTGGAAATAAACATTGCTTTTCGCTTAAATCAATTGTTTAAACTGCCAAGAGGATGGTGAGTGGCAGCTTTAATATTGAATTTAGGCGAATACATACATTCTTCTTTTTGTCTCAATTAATTTAATTAAAAAAAATTTTAGAGCATCTTGTATAAATAATTATGTTAATGTTTATATTGCTGATTAGAGAATTAAATAACCTTTAAAATAAGCTATCACACGACCCGTATTCTCTTTTAAAAAAATAATCGATTACGTCATCACGCCCAAATGAATTAGATAGATGACGTCACTAGTATGATACATATGCCAAAAAATCATAATTTAAAAATAAAAATCGACTTGTTTCGGGATTTTTTCTTAAGGTCATCGGTTTCCGAAATAATGAATTAATTCCACCCTTTACGTACTCACTGTATGTACAGTATTCATTTATCCTTTGATTAATGTTTTATTTGGCATATTTATTTTTTGACCGCTTTGTGATTTTTGTTCCACAACAAATAGTACAAATTAGACTGCGCATCAGAGAAAGCGCCCCATCCATAAAATTTAAGAATTTTTTTTCCTTTTTTTTCCTTATTTATATCAAACTAAATCTATTGTTTATTGAGTCCGTTAGTATTGTAGCACATAATCAGTATCATTGGCGACAAATGAAAACAAGGAAAAATTTGAGACGTTAAAATTTGGAAAAATTTTAACGCA
This sequence comes from Diabrotica virgifera virgifera, assembly GCF_917563875.1. Classification (NCBI taxonomy): domain Eukaryota; kingdom Metazoa; phylum Arthropoda; class Insecta; order Coleoptera; family Chrysomelidae; genus Diabrotica; species Diabrotica virgifera. Next base: position 216,026,396 of record NC_065445.1, read on the forward strand.
GCATTAGAGTTACAGTTATAACAATAAATTAATTATACAGGGTGTCTGCGTGACTTGGAAGCATATGTGAAACTTTTTTAATATCAATTTTACGAAAAAAACTCATTCTTTATAAAGTGCTCTGCATAGTCTAAAACCTAAGATGCAATCATCTGATATCAAATTTTGTCAACAGTATACGAGGTATGTCAAAAAATATGAATTTCGCTCAAGAGCAAACTACCTTTAAATTTCAAAATATCAAAAAGTTTTATTATGAAAAGTTATTTGTAATTAAAAACCATATTCAAATATGCAATAACAGCCTTCTACTTGAAAAAAATTATTTCTGAAATTTTCCTAAATTACCGATTCCGAACATCATTTTTATTTATTAGACATGTAATAACTCTTTTATTATTAAATTTAGGAAAAAAAGCTATTCTTCATAAAAATCTGTACATGGTCTAAACCTCAAGATGCAACCATCAGTTATCCAAGTTTGTTAATTTTATACGAGGTGTGTCAAATAATATGAATTTAGAAAGAATTCAGATTCATGTACAGATTTTTATGAAGAATAACTTTTTTACTATGATTATTAATAAAAGAGTTACTACATATCTAATAAATAAAAATGATGTTCGAAATCGGCAATTTAGGAAAATTTCAGTAATTTTTTTTTCAAGTAGAAGGCTGTTATTGCATATTTGAATATGGTTTTTAACTACAAGTAACTTTTCATAATAAAATTTTTTGATATTTTGAAATATAAAGGTAGTTTGCTCCTGAGCGAAATTCATATTTTTTGACATACCTCGTATACTGCTGACAAAATTTGATATCTGATGATTGCATCTTAGGTTTTAGACTGTGCAGAGCACTTTATAAAGAATGACTTTTTTTCGTAAAATTGATATTAAAAGTTTCCAATATGGTTCCAAGTTAGGCAGACGCCCTGTATAGTAAAGAAAAGGCAGGTATTACTAATTTTAATAATGTGTGTTGCCACCACGGTTCTAGATGACACTAATCATTTGATTTGGCAAAGAACCGATCACGGTTGTCTTGCCCCTTTGGTGAAAAGTGGTACATTCCTCAATGAGGTCCATTCCAAGCTCTTCACTTGTTGTTGTGCACGACGTGCATCACGTACACGACGTCTTATATGCCTTTTCAGAAGACTCCTTCTCCTTATAGGCTATTGATTATGTCCTGTAGAAAGGAACTACAACTTTAACGTAGTTTTATTGTTTCATATGGTCAATGAACCTTTAAATGTGAAAAACCGCGGAGTGCTACCATTTAAAGGGGTTCGTTTTTAAAAAAGTGGTGAATTAGTCCCTAGGCACAGGGTGCATTAGGGTGAGTTCAATGCACTTTTTGATACAAACACGTCCACAATAAAATTGGTCCAGATTAAAAATTTGCTATCAAAATATGTCACAACTTTTAAAATCAAAAATAATTTTTTAGAAAAATATATTTATTAAAAAAAAAAGCAAAAAACAGGATTGAAAGCAATTTTATTTTTTGCCCTATACCTTCTTTACACGGGGTTATAGGTATATGCATTGCCTCATAGAAAATAAACTACCATTCTTCCTCTTCAAAATAACGTTTGGAAGAAGTGTCTAGGATTTACAGTTTTAGAAATATAATTTTTCTAAAGTTCGCCGCTCACAGCAATTTTGGGCCACTTTCACCATTATTTCGCAAACATTGTTCTGTAACTTTTTTCTACGCATTTCTAGATATAGGTATGCAAAGGATGTATGACTATTTTTAAGCAAGTTATGGTTTTTTAAAAGTTTATACTTTTAACGATTTTTGATTTGTTTACGATTATTTTTAAATTACTCAACATAACTTTTTTTCTCGTACATATAAGTATATACAGTGTTAAATAAAAAGTAAAGCTTATTTTCTTTACTTTTAAACGGGTTATCGTAAAAATCTAGGATTATTGTTAAATAAGATATCCGTAAGATATCCAAGGGTATTCGTAATTTAGGAAAAATTTTGAAATTTTCCTTTTTTCAGGTAGAATAATATAAATGCACAATAGAAATAGTTTTCAATTCCAAATAACTTATCTTAATACTACTTTTCAAAACTGAGAAATATAAAGGTACTTTACTCTTGAGCGAAATTCATATTTTTTAACATACCTCGTACACTATTGACAAAATTTTTTATCAGATGATTGCATATTATTAGGTTTTAGACTATGCAGAGCATTTTATGAACAATATTTTTTTTTTCATAAAATTAATAATAAAAAAGTTTTCCATATGGTTCCATCTTAGTCGAACATATTGCATGTGTATATGTCACATTTTAAAAAAGCATATCTTGTTTAAAAATAGTCCTAGAATTTTTTTGCAATATACCATTTTAAAATTTAAAAAAAAAATAAGCTTTCTTTTTTATTCAGGATTTTATATACCTAAGGGCCGGTTGTTCGAATGCTAATCAACGATGATCACTATCAAATATTTAATTACTGTCACCAACTGTCAATGTCAACTTCTATTGGGTTGCTGAAAACATAATTGATTATAATTATGAGATTAGTTAATCAATTAACATAACAACTATTAACATAATTGATTAAGTAATTTTATAATTGTATTCAATAATTATGATTTCAGCAAACCAATCAAAGTTGACGTTGACAGTTGGTGACAGTAATTAAATATTTGATAATGATTGTTGTTGATTAGCGTTCGAACAACCGGCCCTAAAAGTACCAGAAAAAAGTTATAATAAGAAATTTAAAAAAAATCGTAAAAAGTACCAAAAATCTTTAAAAGTATAAAATTTTGAAAAACCAAAACCTACTTAAAAATGGTTGTACAGCCTTATACGGTAGGCCATTTTAAAGGTAATTAACTGCTCGTGAGCGGCCGTGGAGCAACGGCATAAACGCTGGCCTCATACGCCAGTGCACGTGGGTTCGAGCCCTGCCAAAGACAAACCATTTTCATTTCCAATAATGACACGAGCCGTCTCACCGTGCCTCGGAGAGCACGTAAAGCCGTCGGTCCCCCTGGGCTAGTGTACATCGGCACTAGTTACTTAAAAACAGGTTTAAAGATGTAAATGGCTCCGGAACTATCCGAAAGGATCTCCCCGGCAAAAATGCCATACGATATTATTATTATTATTAACTGCTCTTACTATTAAATGTGCCATTGCATCTACCTAAAGTTGCGTAGAAAAAAGTTACTGAACAATGTTTGCGAAATATTGTTCGTCCGCTATAACTTTTCCCATGCGTCACGATTCATTTTCAAACAAATTAAGTCAAAACATAAAGTGAAACGTACGCCGATGTGTGTAGTAGAATATAGTATACAGTATACAAAATGTATATTATACACATCGACGTTCGTTTCACTTTATGCTTTGACATGGGAAAAGTAATAGCGGACGAACAATAACAAGCTAAATGGCCCAAAATCGCTCTGAGTAGCGAAATTTAAAAAATCATATTTCGGAAACTGTAAACTATAGGGACTTCTACCAAACGTCATTTTAAAGAGGCGGGATGGTAGTTTTTTTCTGTAACGCAATGTCTGTACCTATATATCCGTGAAAAAAGGTTATGGAGCAAAAACAAAATTTGCTTTCTTACGTGTTTTTTTTTTAATTTTCTTCTGAAGATAGTTTTGTAAAAAACTATTTTTGACTTTAAACGGTGATATTTCGATAGTAAATTTAATTCAAAATAATTTTTCGGTGGACGTGTTTGTACGAAAAGTGCATAGAAATCACCCTAAGTCACCCTGTGCCTAGGAACGAATTCACCCCATTAAATGGTAGCACTCCGCGGTTTTTTCATATATAGAGATCCATTGATCATATGAAACAATAAAACCCCGTTAACGTTGTAGTTTATTTTAGCTGTCTTATTTTAAACAATATCAATAGCGTATTAAATGCTCAATAGGATTGATGTCTGGAATGCCAGTCTATTTTTCAAATCTTTAAGATACCGTGTTACAATCCTTGTTATGTGTAGTCTGGCATTATCTTGCATTAGCAGAACATGATTGCCAATAAATCCAGCATATTACGGCATCGCATGATGTTGTACAATCTTCGCTATGTAGCTTTGTTCTGTTATTGCGCCCCTCTCAATCAAGACGAGATCCGTATGTGCTATTTCGACTATCGTTACTATAAATTATTGGTATTCTACACTCATCCGTCAACGATATTTTTTCCAATCGTCTATTGTCCAATGAACGTGTTCACAGGCAAATTCAAGTCTGCGTCTTTTGCGAGCAGCATTAAGGGTTTGTTGCTAGATTATAGCTATCAAACCCTGTTCTCTTATCCTTAGTCAAACTTTGTCGACTGTTAGTTGTCATCCTTTTGGCTCCCTTACAGGGCGTAAATAACATCGATTATCAAGAAATCGTTGGTAATTTCTCTGCACAGTTGAATGATTAATATTCGCAATACCTACTACGCTTGCCACATATTGTGTGACTCATTTTCCAGCAAAGTAAAAAATTTGAATAGACTTTAGATAATTTTCCATCGTTATTGAGAAAGACACTTCACTGTATGGAGACTAGTTTAACACTATGACATCTAAGAAACTCTGTAGAACACTACAATATTTCACACCCTTCTTCAAACCTTCAATTCCGCGAATATTCTTTGATTCGTAAATAATTAGCACTGAGATTTTTATAGTTTAGTAGGTATTGCGAATTTGTTTATTCTCTTTAGAGGTTCAGTCTAGCATCTCTATATACGCGATAATTCATTTAAGTTAATTAGCATAAAACAAATTAAAAGAAAATTGAGGAATATATAAAAAAATTTAAAATTTCCTAAATTTTCTGGGTGGCCTCATTTCTCTGACGCGCAGTTTATATGATTAGATAAAATATGACACACCCTGTAAAAATAATGTTAAAACGGTAGACCAAAAAATGCTTGCACAAACACGACTTTTATTTCTTGTCTAGCACTGTACTCTATGTTCCATAAATGTGCGCAAGTGAATTATATGTTGTGCACAGCGGCCGTATTGGGGGCCCGCTTCCGAGGTTCTGCTGACTCTTGCCTCCTTGCAGACGCCAACGGAAATCTCGACCCCGAAGCCCCGCCCGCTAACTACGGACGACGACGGTCCAGAGCTGTACTCTACCAATTGTCAGGACATTATAAACCAGATAAGATGAAAGGGAAGCTGAAACTTAATAATGTAAGTATTTTTTCTGTTCAATTAAATTACACTTTCTCATTTAGTACATTCTTTCACGGTTTTTGCTCTAAATTTTAAAGAACCACTTAAATTGACATGAAATTTGGCATACACATAGCTTACATGTCGAAGAAAAAAAGTGATATTGTGCCGATGTGTGCTTTTGCCCTGGGGTGACTTTCACCCCCTTTTGGGGGTAAAAATATATGTCCAAAATAAGTCCGGAAATGGATAAACTGACTAATTTTAGGTATCTTTTGTTCTATAGAGCTTTTTCACCAAGTCAACACTTTTCAAGTTATTTGCGAGTAAATATGTTCATTTTTCAACAAAATAATTACATTTTTAGACGGTTTTTCGCAAATAACTCAAATAGTAAGCATTTTATCGAAAAAAATGTTCTTAGCAAAAATATAGCCTGTAAAGGAGTAAAAAAAATGGTGTACGCGTTAGGTCTCTGGACCTCGTAGAACCAGAGTTATAGCCAATGAAAAATAGATTCATATTCACCAAATTTCAAATAGAATATTTCGAAGTGAAATATCCAAAAAATTAAGCACTTTTTGGGGAAAACCCATTATAACTTTTTAAAGTGTTTAAAAAAAGCTTTATTTCTGTTTTTATAAAAGTTTCTAGCATTAAATTTAAGCAAGTCACGCACAAAATAAAGTTGGCCCCTTTTGTTTTGGCAAAAAAAAAGGAAAGGCCATCCCCTTATTAGCAACTTAAATGATATTAATCGTTACCGCTTCACAAATTATTTTACTGTTGTGTTTATATGATCTGTAAGTTTCATTGATACAAAGTGCTTATTTTTGAAAAAATTTGGTTTTAAATTAAAATTTTTTAAAATTTTAATTTTGAAAAATATGCTTTTTTTCAAAATAACTTAAAAATTGTTAGAGATACCAAAAATCTCGAAAAACAAAAAGTCAGCATTGCTTTTCTGAATATCATGTATTTTTTGTTTTTTCTATTAGACAAAAATTTATTAAGATTTGGTGTTTCTAAATTTGCATACATTCGTGATCAGTGACTCGTTCAACCCATCTTAACTACAGCCCTTTCAAAAATAAGGACTTTGAGCCGATGAAACTTACAGATCATATAAACAATACATACACAAGTCAAGAAACTTGTGAAGTCGTAACGATTAACTTCATTTAAGATACTAATTAGGGTGTGATTTTCCCGATTTTTAAGGGACTAACTTGATGATTTTGAGCGTAACTTGTTTACATTTGATGCTAGAAATTTTTTTTATAAAACAAAAATGAAGCTTTTTTTAAACACTTTAAATAAATTGTAATGAGTTTTCCTTGAAATGTGCTTTATTTTTGGTTATTTCACGTTAAAGTATTCCATTTGGAACTTGATGAATATGAAGCTATTTTTAATTAGCTATAACTCTGCATTAACTAGGTATAGAGACGTGACATATACACCATTTTTTTTTAATTTTTACAGCCTCTACTTTTGCTGAGAATGTTTTTTCGACAAAATACTTATTATTTAAAAGCGTGGTTATTTTGTTGAAAAAATTAACATATTATTCACTTTCAAATAACTCGAAAAGTATTGACTCTGAGTGAAAAAACTCTATAGAACAAAAGTTGCTTAAAATTAGTCAGTTTATCCATTTCCGGACTTACTTTGGACGAACATTTTTTCACCCCCAAGAGGGGGTGTAAACCACCCCCAGGGCAAAAGCACATATTGGCACAATATCACTTTTTTTCTTTGACTTGTTAGCTATGTGTATGCTAAATTTCATGTCAATTCAAGCGGTTCTTTAAAATTCAGAGGTTTTGCAATACTTTACCGTTAAAGGACGGACTAATTATCATCTCACTTATTTCACTATGTTTTTATCATACCATTATACTAATTTTGTGACCATCTAACTACCCATCAGGAAAGGTGAGCGCCAATATTCGAACTAACGCAGTCAGTTTGAGATTAATATAAAACAATAGAATTCCAACTAACTATGGGAGCCGATTGTTTTAAAGCTTCGTCTTGCTCACTCACTCAGGTGGAAGTTCATCTTATCTTAATTGTAAAAGTGAACAAAGGGCCTTGGAAGGGGCAAATTAAAAGTAAAGTTAACTAATCGTATCTAACATTTAACAATAAAATGAAATAAGATTTTAATACATATAATAATCCAATCCTGCCTATATAGTCCAGAGTAATAAGGATTTTCTGGGGACACTCAAAGATCCAGGTAGCTGACTACTTTTTTAGTTATTGTAGATCTATAGGAAGAAAACCTACCTGTTTCCTGCCTAGAGTTGGCGTCCGTTTTTTAATTCTTAACAATTTAGTGCAGAAATCGCGATTTATTCGATTTTTTGCACCCCATTCAAAAGCTAACTAGTTGACATAAAACTACAATATTTAATTTTTTAGAACATGGAAACACCTTCAAAATGACGATTTTTGAAAGTTAAAAAGTTAATTTCTTGCTACGCAAACTGCAAAATAAGCGAAAATTGTTATTTGTTAAGAGGAAACAGTAGCGATCAACAGGTAGCGAAAACGCGTTCCAAGATTGCGGCTGTAATTTTGAATATTTTTTCGAGATATTTGGCACACGTATTCGTAATATAATAAAGAATGGCGGTACAGAGCCCAATTTGAAAAATATATTAATGTGTGGAAATTACTCTGTAATTAAATACAATATTAAGAAAACGAGCTTGTACCGCCATTAAGAAGAACAAAAAAATACACTTTCTTCAAATAAAGTTTTTTATCCTATGCCTAGATTTTGTGTCATTTTGGAACTACTAGTGAAATTAAAAATTTTAGTAGTTCCAAAATGACACAAAATCTAGGCATCGGATAAAAAAGTTTATTTGAAGAAAGTGTAGTTTTTTGTTCTTCTTAATGGCGGTACAGGCTCGTTTTTTTAATATTGTATTTAATTACAGAGTAATTTCCACATATTAATATATTTTTCAAATTGGGCTCTGTACCGCCATTCTTTATTATATTACGAATACGTGTGCTAAATATCTCGAAAAAATATTCAAAATTACAGCCGCAATCTTGGAACGCGTTTTTGCTACCTGTTGATCGCTACTGTATCACCTTAATAACTTTTACTAAAACTACCTTAGAACTTTAGTGTTTCACACAAAGTTGCATATTGGGGTAGTTAATAAACCTTTTTAATTTTAGACCGACCCATTAATCAGTTTAAGAGTTATTCTATTTGTTTAACCCAGAATCTTTTATTTTGCAATAACATTAGACAGAAAATAATGAAGTAATAACAATTTTGAGTATGTCAAATGAAAGTAGAAGAGTGGTAGTATTAAAATGTATTAAAAAAAGATAAAAAAAATAATTAATATAGTCAAAACTCCTATTGCCAATTTTTTTAAATTTTGTAGTTTATAAACATTTAGAATACCTTTAAAAATGTTGTCCGTAGAAACAATATTTTTATATATTCGAAAAGCTACTATTTAACACGAATTTTTAGATAAAAATATTTAGTCGGGGTTCATTTGGGACAAAGTTAACCATGTGTTTTTTTAATTCACATCTAGTTTGTTTATAATAATAAGGAATCTCATTATTGCCATTTTAAAGAATAGGATTTGTATTTTTTCTTACAAAATTTGCGCAAACATTATACTTTTACAGCACCCTTTACGATTTTTCAAAAAAGTAGTTCAAACGATTACTAGGGGGAACGTACAAATCCACAGAATTAAAATACAGAAAAAGCAATTTCAAACTAATATACTTTTCTGTAACTCCGGATCAACTCAATGGATTTTGATCTTTCTTTTTTTTAATTTGTATGTAATTTCTACGTACCTTACAAATATGCAATTTGTTTAAAAATTTATTAATTAATAAACAGTCTAATTTGTTTAAACAATTCTTGAAAAAATAATTTTTCTACAAAAATCTATTTTTTTAATCATAGTACCATTACTGATCATAGAAAAAGTTAAAGTACACTTTAATAAATAAATGATTTTCATTAGATAATTATTTATTGAAGATCAATTATTTATTTAAGTATACCTTAACTTTTTCTATGATTAATAATGATGGTGTGATTAAAATCATGGATTTTTGGGAAAAAATTATTATTTCAAAAATTGTTTAAAGACAAATTAGACTGTTTATTAATTAATGAATGGCTAGAAAAATTGCATATTTGTAACGTACAGAAAAATTACCTACAAATTCAAACAAGAAGGATCAAAATATATTCAGTAGATCCCGAGATATAGAAAATGATAATATCATTTTCTAATATATAGTTTTAAGTTGCCTTTTTTAGTTTTTGAACTCGTGTATTGGTCGGCTGTCGGCTCCCAGTTCCCCCTTCACTTACCACGACTAGTCACCAATTGAGCTACATAATATTTAAAAATTCGTGTAAAATACAAGTTTTTTTTTACATAATATATGTAAAATGATTTTTTCTACGAACAATATTTTTAAAGTTATTCTAAATTTTTATAAACTACAAAATTTCAAAAATTTGGCATTAGGATTTTTGACTATATTAGATAATTGTTTTATCTTTTTTTAGTACACTTTGATAGCATTAATTTTTTACTTTCATTTGACATACGCATAATTGCCCTATCTTCAATATTTTCTGTCTTATATTATAGGTCTGGATCCCGCGTATGAAAAAAAAGTTGATTAATAGCCAGCTGAAAATTTGTTAATAGCTTAAGGGTGTCTAGTCGGATAAATTTTGAAATATGGGAACACTGGAACAGGGGCAGTTTTAATTGTGGCACAGGTTAAAATTTGGAACGGTCACACCACGAAAACGGCACATTTATTTAGTCCGACAGAACAGACTTAAACTCTCCGAACAGAGATTAAATTCTCATGCAAAAATCAGACTGCTATTTATCACCTGTCATAATTCCTGACATTTGACATATTCTACATGTTCCACTCATTAAAACCCCCATTTGGTGATAAATAGCAGTCTGATTTTTGCATGAGAGTTTAATCTCTATTCGAAGAGTTTAAGTCTGTTCTGTCGGACAAAATACATGTGCCGTTTTCGTGGTCTGATCGTTCCAAATTTTTAACCTGTTCCACAATTAAAATTTCCCCTATTCCAGTGTTCCCATATATCAAAGTTTGTCCGACTAGACACCCTTAAGCTATTAACAAATTTTCAGCTTGCTACTAATCAACTTTTTTTCATACGCGGGATCCAGGCCTATTATTGCAAAATAAAGGTCTCTGGGATAAACAATTATAATAACTATTAAACTAATTAATGGATCGGTCTCAAATTTTGAGGGTTTGTTAAGTACCCCAATACCCAACTTTCGGTGAAACACTAAAGTTCTAAGGTAGTTTCAGTAAAAGTTATTAACAAATAACAATTTTCACCTATTTTTCAGTTTCCGTAGCAACAAATTAACTTTTTAACTTTCAAAAATCGGCACTTTGAATGTTTTTCAATGTTCTAAAAAATTTAATTTTGTAATTTTATGTCAACAATTTAGCTTTTGAATGGGATGCAAAAAATCGAAAAATTCGCGATTTTTGCACTAAATTGTTAATAATTAAAAAACGGACGCGAACTCTTGGCAGGAAAGAGGTAGGTTTTCTTCCTATAGGTCTACAATAACTAAAAAAGTAGTCAGCTACCTGGATCTTTGAGTGTCCCGAACATGGTCTATTTCTAGCTTATTTCCCTGGAGTAATAACTTTACAAAAAAACATTATGCTTATGGCACTGGGTGCACGGTCCGATGGCTTGCTGGATATGAATGGTGATTATGGACGTGGTTGTAGATGTTTGCCATGTACGTAAGTGTCTTCAAATAGCCGTTGTGTTCTTAACCTTTCCGGGACCGTGCTATAAAACTTACGCTGCAGGCCGTGCGGGGCAACTATGGTACCCCACTAAAGTACTTTAATAATTCATTTAAATTTTACATTATTGTTTGGAAAGTTATATAATATAGCACTAGTAACTGAAATAATTTGTTTTTATTATTAAAAAGATTTTACGTTTTTTTATTTTTACCTGTAATTACAATTTGATCTAATTCATCATTTTTACAGTCAGGGCATAAAAATGTTTTACTTTCTTCTCGGTGTATGGTGCAAATGGGTTTTCTGCATGTACTACATGATATTTTAGTCTTTCTGTCACGTGCCCTGGCACAAAAGCTGCATTTTCGACTTGTATATTGTTGAATGTCTCTGACAGGGCTTTTTGGCACTGTGTACCCCGAGGAGTTAATTTCAATTTTAGTATAAAATTTAAATTATACAGGGTGTCCCGGAAAATAGTGCGTTCCTTAAAGGTATAGGTAGAAGGAACCATGCAGAACAAAAAACTCTTATAACATTTTTTCCTAAATTCAACCGTTTGGCCAAAAAACTATAAAACATTTTGGAACGCAAATTCAAATCTGGCAACTCTGTGAAGTACAAAAATCTAAACGTAAATAGTCCAGTGTTTAGTAAACAGATAATTTGGAAGAATCCTGTTTAGTGTCAACGCCGAAAATGTTTTTGAATCGTGTGTTCATGAGTAATATTATGATATTATGTTGTTTATTTATGGCAGATCAATAAATGGAGAGGCATAATACCTACTAAAATTCTTTCAAAATGTTTTGCTGGAATTTCTCGTCGTATGAGTGCATGTTACTCTATGAATTCATGTGTTCGCAAAAGTGGTGGTTCATTTAAAACATGTGTTTTCATCTTAAAATATGTAACTATAATTCGTTTGAAATTATGCCATATTTCAACTACATTTTAAAAAAATTATAGTAAACAAAAATAGTAAGTATTAGGTTGGATTATTTTAAATACTGTAAGACACAAACGAGTTCTTATTCACCAGTGCGTAACATGTTGCCAGATTATTTAATTTTCTGAAGATTAAAATTCAGGTATATGGAAACCAATGTAATCTTTTTTTTTTGGAAACCGTTAACTTTAGAAAAAAATGGTATAGGACTTTTTTGTTCTAAATTGTGTATTCTATCCATACCTTAAAGGAACGCACTATTTTCCGGGACACCCTGTATTTGATAATTTTTATAAAAAAACGATTTAGTTATATATTTTCTAAGATTACCTGGCAGGATAAAAAAAATAAAAATATTTTGAAAAGTTATAAGACAAAACCGCATCTGGGGTACCTAAGATGCCCCGCACGGCCACGGAAAGGTTAAAGGCAACTGCAATTTTAATTCGTAGTATTATTCGACCTGTCTACTGTCTACATCGTCGACGATGTGTTGTATATGTTGTATATGTGAGAATGGAAAAGTGTAGATCGCCTAAAAGAATGTGGTAGTAGGCTCCACTTAGAAAGAAGAAACGAAGACGGCCAAAGAGGACTTGGAATGTTGAGGTCTCGGAAGCAATGGCAGTGAGGTCAAAATGGCTGGATTGACAGAAATCGCTGGCGTAAAGACAGTGAGAAAGGTATCTTTATCTGTAATAGGCTCACTGAGTATGTACAGTCGGAAAAATGAAAGAATACCCATGAACTATCACATCAATCACTTATTTTTGTATTTGTATTTGCTATCTTTTTCTATAACAAACGTTTGTTAGTTATAGAAAAGGACAGCGAATACAAAATAAGTGATTGCTGTGATCGTTCATGGGTAATCTTTCATTTTTCCGACGGTATGTGTGTTATGTATCGCTGTCAGCTGTATATGAAAGTATTAACAATGAAAGGTATGTAGAAAGCTCTTTACATGGCAAGGAAAAATTGCTAGTATGTTATCGTATGCAGAAAAGTCAGACGTTGCTATTTGTATATATTTCCAAAAACATATTAAGCCACTAGATTTCACTTTACGGAATCATATTGGATCGTACTCGTAGATTAGTAGTAGTGATAGATCGAAATAGTTTTATTGATGTTATTAAGTCTGCATTAAATAAATGTAGTGCAGTCACTGAAGGTGTGGATATGAGCTATTACCTCCGATTCCGTTGAACCTCCATAGATTTGCATGAAAATTGGTGAGTGGTTAGAGGATATCTCAAGGAACAAAGGTGATATGGTGCCAACTTGCGCTATTACCCGGAGGGTGGATATCACCCCTCAAAGGTTTTAACTTTTCGTGAGAAAATGCATGTTTTTAACCGATTTTTCATAAATAACTCAAAAACTATAAGTTTTAAAAAAAAATAGTTATAATTATCAAAATTGAGCCTAATAAAAAATCAAATAAACTCCTTACTAGAAAAACCTTTCTATGTTAACTAAAAGTAAGTTATAGGTAATTGAATGTATATTTCTTTCGTCGAGTACCCAAATCTAAGTATTCAAACTTAAATACCGGCAAAATGATGCATTTTATAACATAAACTTATTAAACATTTGTCAAAGTTCATAGAAATATCTATCAAATAAGCCCTCGAACAAGTTGATATCATTAAAATTTATGCACCAAAAATGTTTCAAAATGCATCTTTTAAAAATTTTTCCAAAAAATGTTATTGTTTTCTTGTCAAAAAGTCCGTTAATTTTTAAGACATCAGGTTCACCTAAAAACTAGTTAAAAGTTTATTCCAAGAGATATTAAAAAATGTCGAAATTAGCCTTTTAAATCTCTCACTTGTTTAACAATAAAAGGTTAAATGGTCCCGGTTACATGGTTCTCGCAGCAGAATTGAAATTTTAAACATTTCTATCTCGGTTATTTTTTACTCTACGGAAATAGTAAAATGGGTAAAGTATTTGGAACAGAAAAAAACTAAAATTTAGTTATATATCGTTTTTTCCTTATATTGAGTATTTTTGGAGTTATTATCAAAAGAAAATAAAAAGTACGATCATTTTAAAAATTCTGATTTTTTTAAATTGTATCTTTTTTTAAATATGCATTCTAAACCGGTAAAAATCGTTTAAATCATTAACTATGTTAACCTAGACATTTTTTGAGGATAACTACAAATTTTAATTTTTGTCGAAATGGCGTATGTTTTATTTTTCACTTTTTCCTAAAAAAAATCGAAAGGGTTCTCCTATTTTCATCATAACTTGCTTAATTTTGATGCTATTAGCTTCTACTGGAGCTCATTTGATAGGTACTCCGAAGTACTTTGACAAGTGCTTAACAAGTATATTCTATAAAATGCATCGTTTTCCCGTTATGTAAGCTTGAATACTTAGATTTGAGTACTGGTCGAAAAAAATATACATTCAATTACCCATAACTCAGTTTGAAATAACATTAGTTTGGTTCTTTAAGTGGGAAGTGTATTAAATTTTTTTATTATCTTTAGTTTTGGTAATAATAGATTTTTACAAAAGCTTATAGTTTTTGAATAATACATGAAAAAGGGCTTTAAAACATGCTCTGTTTAAGAAAAAGTAAAATTTTTGATATCTAATAACTCCAAAAGTATTGATTTATGTTCATAACTTTATATAACAAATTTTGCTTAGAAGTTGCCCCTCTATCGATTTCTGGTATTTTAAATTTCACCCCTCAGTAGGGGTGACATCCACCCCAGGGTAAAAGCGCAAGTTGGCATCATGTCACCTTTGTTCCTTGAAGTATCTTCTAACTACTCACCAATTTCCATGAAAATCGATTAAGGTTCAACGAAATCGGAGTTGAAAACCTTCAGTGACTCCACGAATGCCCAGTTGTTCCAATTTACTTAAAAAATCTTCTTTTCACCCAAAATGATGATATATTTGTAAGTAGAGAAAATGATTTATATGCTGTCGGGAATAGTAGATGTATCTTGTAACAAGGTTAGAATGAAAATTTGATACAAATTGTAGATTTCGAAAGCGAGCTTTACTGAGCTTAAGCATACCGAAAAACAAATTTTCATCTCGACCGAATAACAGATTGTATTTTGTAACGGAACATTGATTTCGAAGTTTAGGTATAGGCCGTGGTTTACAATTGTTTGATTTTAATGTTTTGTCCATAAATACGACAGATATTTTTATAGATGAACTACTGCTTTCATTTTTGGTAATGGATAAAGTAAATTCCTGACTGGGGAAACCGATCAAGGAATAAATCATTCCCCGATTTTTTTGAAGATTAGAAATCCATATAGAGTTCTAATCGATTGTAAGTAAACAATATTATCGACAAGCTTCGGTCATGAAGTATCAACTACAAGAACGCAAAAGGTAAGTACTATTTTTAAGTCAAAAAACATTTTTATAAATTACCTTTACAGGTTAACTATTGTAAACAACAGTAATTTTTGTTTTTAGGAGAGAAATTTAGAAGCTTCTGGAGAACGGTCGTTTTACGTTTGAGAGCCGATATTATAACAAAAATAACTTTTTAAATTTGTAGTGGTGAATGTAGTATGTTTTCAAGATAAAAAATCAGGTTCTTTACAAGAGAAAAATTTAGTTTTTTATACTTGAAAAGTTTACTTAGGACAGTTTACACTCGTTTGTTTAAGAGAGTCGTTTGCACTAACGATGAATAGTTAATAATAATTTTAAGTTAAACCATGGCACTACAAAACGTATTTTAAAAGACGTTTTTATTATACAAGTTAACCCATTAAAGACTGGCGTTGCCATATGGCAACGCAAAACGCTATTTAAAATATTAATTCTTACACGAAAATTTGAGACCGAAAAGTCGAGATGGTGCTACTAGTTAGTACGTTAACGTTGTTAAGTTAATTGTCTAATTAATGGTGTCGCTAAATCCAAAATTAGTTTCGTAAATCAGTTGTTTCTGACAGCGTTTGTGAAATTGTTACTTCAAGATGGAAGTTAGATTTGCGTAAGTAAAAAAATAATATTAAAATTCCTTATAAGTGTTTGATTTTTATATAATATAAAGTCAAAATAACGTGTTTAAAATACTTCACATTGTGAGACTGATTCTTTTTGTTTTTATTTGTCATATTACATCCTAAATATCAGTGTTGCCATATGGCAACGCTAGGACGCGCTATTACCGACTTTTGTAATATACTGTTTTTTTTTTTAGAAAAGGCTTCACACTTGAGGAGGCATTACAAATTGCGTACGATGATGACATAGACGTGAACCAAATCTACATTGAGCCTCCAGAGGGTGATCTGACAGATGAGGACTCTGGCGAGGAAGACGGTGGTGGACTTGTCGATAACTTGTCAAGAAATCAACTTCCTGCACAGGCTGAGGTTGTTCTTTCTAGCAAGGATGACACAGACGAAGGGCGAATGGGGATCAAAGATGATCTGTTTGATGAGATAGATTTTGAAAGTGTCGAGAATGAAGAATACTTAAAAGTTGATTCGACAAAAGTCATTTGGATTCGTGGCGATATTGAAGTAACAACCAAAACTTTTCCACAACCTACTTATGAAAACTTTAAAACTTTAACACCTACGGAAGTTTTCGAGCTATTTTTCGACGATGACTTGGTAAAATTTTTGATAACGGAAACTGAAAAGTATGTAAAACAGACAAATATTTTCGATCTCAACACCAGTATTGAAGAAATGCGAGTTTTTCTTGCCATTCTAATTCTATCAGGTTACAACACTCTTCCTGGTAAAAATTTTTATTGGGACTCCTGTGGAGATATGGGTAACATGTTGGTCAAAGAAGCCATGCGAAGAGACAGATTTCTGACTATTTTCCGGTACTTCCACTGTGCGGATAATTACAATTTATATCCTGGTGACAAATTTGCCAAACTACGACCTCTAATTAAAAAGTTACAGGATAAGTTTATGCAATATTATGTTCCTGAACAAGAACTGTGCTACGATGAATCCATGATAAAGTATTATGGAAAGCATTCATGCAAACAATTTATTAGGGGCAAACCTATAAGGTTTGGATATAAAGTCTGGAGTTTAAACAAAAATCTGGCTATTTAGTAAATTTTATGCCATATCAAGGAACTGATCCCAATATTAATCCTAAATATCACCCAGTGTTTGGTAAAGCAGCTTCTCCTTTAATTTGCATGCTAAAAAATTTGCCCGAAGACAAACAAAAATTGCGCTACTCCCTGTACTTTGACAATCTCTTTACAGGTTTCAGTTTACTTTGGCATCTAAAACAAATGGGATATGCTGCTCCAGGTACCATTAGAGATAATCGTCTACCGAAAAATTGCCCTCTGATGTCAAAGGCCGAGATGAAAAAAAAAAGAAAAGAGGTGAGTTTGATTCAGCAGTTGAACAGAAAAACGGGATAATATTAGTAAGGTGGGCAGATAACAGCATGGTGACCGTCGCATCAACCTTATATGGAGTTTCACTTGTGAATGAAGTAAAGCGCTATTCCCAGGCCGATAAAAAGAACATACAGATAGGCATACCTCAAGTTATTGCGAAATATAATTCCGCAATGGGAGGCACTGATCTTATGGATGAAACCATATCCAGATATCGTATAGGAATCCGTGGAAAAGAATGGTGGTGGTGCGTTTTTACTTGGTTAATTGATTGTTCAGTGCAAAACAGTTGGAATTTAAAACGAAAATCAAGTGATATTATGACGCAGCTTTTGTTCAAGCGAGATATTGTGAAAACATATTTGTCAAGGGTACAGAATCCGGCAAGGCAGGGAGGTCGTCCAAGTTTAAGTTTCTCCAGTAGATCGTTTAGCAGAGTTTCCGATGACGTGCGTTTTGACAATATAGGACATTTATTAACAAACACCCCTGATGGAAAAAAGAAGAGATGTTCCGCTGAAAACTGCAAATCCATCATGCGCACAATGTGTACTAAATGCAAGGTTGGACTATGTATAAGCTGCAACGTTAATTTTCACACACGATTTTAATTTAAAATTTACTTTTGCAACTAATTAAAATAAATTCATATTTTTTGGTATGTGCTTATTTTTTGATCCTACAGGAGACTAGCGTTGCCATATGGCAACATACTGTTTTGAAAAAAATAAATAAAATACATAATTATTTCTTGTTGTTTTAAGCATAACTAATAATTTACTTAATAAATTTGTTTAAAATTATTCTAATTTCAAAAAATTTTAAACTCCGTCCTTGATGGGTTAATATTGTTTTACCATGTTGAGTTGAAAGATAAAGAACTTTGATCATTAAACAAGTTTATCGCATTCGTCTACCATATGACATCATATATCGCACCTTGAAAACCATAGGCAGTAACTGCAAAAATCATAATATCGAGTTATGAGCATTTTAAGTTTTTGTAAAGTTAATTTTATTTCCTGTAGTTCCAAAAATTAAACTACAAACCTGATATTTCGTAAAATTGTCTTTAATTTTGCATATTTTTATATAAATTAAGAAGTACATAAAATTTGCTAAAGTTAATAGGTATTTTAACACATACGGCCATATGGTTTTAAAAAATATATCAATTTTCGCAAATGACGCAGTAAAAATGCATATCAAATAACAGTTTTTTGATTTAAGATTGTACTTATTTATTACAAATTTTTAGTGTTAACACTTAATCAAAGTGTTGCATATTATAATCTGTCTGTTCGTCTTCTATTGTTGCATTGGTCACGTGTAAATCTGCATAAAACCTATGATAGTGCTCTTGAATAACATTAGCCTTACATAGTGAGAGTCTACATCTTGTTTTTTGAGATTGCATATTCCTGGTGGATGCGAATATGCTTTACTTAGTTCCATCTTAGCCACCATCCCTCATTGTTTTTGCCTTATATTAATGGTTCTGAACTCTGTATCGTTAAAGCTTGCCTTAACCTGAAACTTATTTTTAAATGTCTTCTCCACCTAGTTCATCTTATGTCATTCCAGACGACAGACGACCTGATTTCCTTCTTCGTCAATGTTATAATTATTCCCAATTTCCTTACATCGTTTTTTAAAGTCCAATATATCCGATGTACACCTTTAATTAATTTTATATAAGGTTCACCTGTTTTTTTCGCTGTTTGAACTACTGTGAACCATTGCGCAGCCACGTAAATTGGTCATCTTTTAAAGCGTTTTTTTGTTTCTCAATCAAAGAATGCACGTTATCTACCGTATTTTGGGAGTGACCCGTTATCAAAAATTTGTGGGTAATTTTAGGTATGTTTTCAATTTCTGTACTGCATATTGATAAAGATAGACAATATACTTGTTCTTATTTCGCCCACAGTAGTTATCTGAGTATAATATTATTTCTTTTTCCCTGGCATGGTTCCTCAGAAATTGTAACAGGAACGACGCTATTTCATTTGAATCACGATTAGCAATTCGCTTGAACCAAAGACAGAAGTGTCCTGCATTTGTGGTCCGGTAAAAAATTGTGAAATTAAATAATGTTGATAATCTGCTTTTGTAATAAAATAAAGAAACTTCGCCTGAAGGCGTCGGTAGTAATGATTGTAAATCAAAACAAGAAGTGATGCAATTGTTGGATTTTGCAGATTTTAAGTCATTTATTTCTCTTTCCTATTGAGTTCCACTTCCTGACGGTGAGTATTATAGACTGTTTCTAATGTCGATTTATCTAATTAATTTCTGTAACTTTCTCACAGCCAGCAAAGGTATTTTTAGGCTTAAAAGAGTGTATATTAAATTCTGTGTGAAATATGGTTATCATCCTAGCGTAATTTCCGAACACCGAAACTTTTTCTTTGCAAAATTTTATATAATCGCGATGAATATCAGCAAGAGTTTTGTCATCGCTGACGAATTATCTGGTAGTTTGTTTCCTTAGGTAGTGAGATTTCACTCTAAGAATGGACTCAATGTAAATCATTTTGTCTTGTTTCACGACTTAATTGATTCTTTTTCCATTCTTATGAGTTCCTCGCTTTTCTTTTGGGATAAACCCATCTACAGTACGACGTTTTATATTAATTTGTTATAGTCTTGTCGCTTATTTCCAGTGTTGCAATGAAATCTCTCTGCAGCACTCGTATGTTTTGTTGCATTTAAAAGATTTTTCCTTAGTACATCTCGCTTTTATTTTACGAGCGTGGGTCACATTTTGCACATATTGCCATATAGATCTAAGTTTTTGTTCCAATTTTAGAACCGTTGAGCATCAACTGCAGATAATGCCTGATGGTATAAAAAGAAGAATCGATTTTTGATAAAAGTCATAGGGATGTATCTTTCTGGTGCCGAACTTACAATTTTTTTGCAGATTCTGCTATATAGCATTAAAAAATAGATTTTTTTTCCTATTAGACTGCATTCAAAGGTCATTTCATGAAAAAATTACAGTTATTGCCATATGGTTTTCAAGGTGCGATATGAGTACTTGATGTTTTGAGCAACTTCAGAAGATATTTATAGCATTTTTATTCGTTGAACGTAGAACATCCCATTTGACCGACCCAATTATAACAACCGAATTGAACAGTGGGCCAAATTCCATCTAAAATTAAAGAAAAAGATCCGTCTATCCATATGCCAATTATCCATTTTGGTCCAAGTGTGTAGGTTTTACAGCATTCCCCATTTGGGGTTTGTTTTTGTTCCCGTCCCAAAAATTCCCAAAAATTTCGAAAATGTATGTCCGATCTCTGCGGTTTCTGATAGTATTGATCACTACCTTTACAACACATGTCTAGTGTTGATTATGTTTTTCGGTTATACCATTCAAAGTGACCGAGCTCAGAAACTTTCCTCAATTTCTATTTCAAAAGGGGAAATGTTTGTGGGTATGAACTTACAAGAGTACCTATATTTTACAAATATGTACAAGAATAAAAAACCGCTAAACGCCTTAAAAATAAGTGGCATATACAATATTCCAGCTGCAAAAGAGTTCGTGTGTTTCTTCCATTATAATCATTTTATTTAAGTCAACCTTAAAACTTTCTTATAGAAAAATTCTTAACGACTATCAACTCAACCTTCTTGTTGATGAACAGCTTTGTAATGGATGACCGAAGTTATCTTTAACGTTTGCGTTAAAGTTAATATAACTATGACGGATAACTATCTCCGTAACTATTTACGTAAATTTCGTGTGACGTATCCGTCACCGTTACGATACGAGTTATTTCTTAAACGTTAAAAGAGAAGTAACATTTGAATTATCAACGAGAACCTTATGTAGAAATAGTACTAGTTCGAGTTAGTGCGAGAAATTGATCGGAACATGGTACAGGATAAAAATATAACCATAAAAGCAGCGTTGCCAGAGTTGGTACAAGTGTACCAATTTGATACAATTAACAACCAAAATTTTGATACTAAAGTACCCTAAAGTAAAAATCTAACCTACTAGCTTGATTGCCTCTGGTGGCAGCCCGTCAGGGCCGCAACCTTTCCCTGTCTTCATCTCTTGACCAGCGGTTTTTATTTCCTCTTCTGTGAACTCCTGTGGAGATCCCAGCCGTGTATTCTGCGGGATAGCCCTTCACTTGCTAATGTTACATCAATGTGTGTCTGGCTGGTCCCTCTCACAAAAGTTGGTTTGTTGTTGTTCAGAACTTGGAGGCCAGCCTGGGCTCTTAATTCATTTCAGAGTTTTCCCTTTTTATCATTTATGAGGGAACCCCACAACCTTGACTTCGCGTTGATGTCCCCGGCACCGATCACGTCTTTTTCGTTTGTAGCGGCACTCATTATTTCGTCTACGGTGGTTTGGTATCTCTGCATAGGGATGTTCGGAGATACGTAGCATGCCAGAAGGCTGAAGTCCCTCAGTTTAATGAGGATATGATTTCCGCCCTGACAATACCCCGCACTCTTAGATCTCTATTTCTAATGAGCAGCGCCACATTTTTTCCGTTGTCTTGTACCCATCCACCTTGCGAGGTTATCTTTTTGTTCGGTTCGGGGAAGATGAGCAGGTCCGTTTCTAGCATGCAGGCTTTTGCGTGGACAAGGTCATGTGCTCTTCGAGCCCTGCCCACATTAACCTATAATATCCGTGGTTGATCCTTGAGGTCCGTTTGGTTCAGTTCCCGAGAGTCACCCCTACATCGGATTCTCCATTTTTAATAAATTTAAAATTATTAAAATTTGGTAAAAATAAAATAAATAAATAGATAAAAAAGTATAAATAAAATTGACCAATAAATAAATATAAATAAATAAAAAATATAGATAAAATAGTTAATAATATAAATAAATAAATAAATAAAATATATACCCTAGGTGGGCTGTATCTGTATATGGGCTTACCTTCGTTTTCCAAAAAATGTGTTGTTTGTTTATTATTCGTTTTCTAGGGGGGTTCTCCCTCTCCTTTCCTGCCGTAAACTAGGGCTCTGTAGGCTTAACAGGTCATCCTGTCCATCATGTGCCCCTCCTCTTTGTACACTAATCAAATGGCTTTTTTTGTGCAATTTACTGCCGTGTGTCCATTTTCAGGCAGTTGTAACAACAAGCTGCTCTACTTTCTTCTTTGCAGTCATATGTATTATGACTGAACTTAAGACACTTGTAGCACCGTATTGGGTTGTGCCTCTTCATGACTGGGCATATCACCCATCCTACCTCTATTGAGACGTACTTCCTCAAATCCTCTGATTTGGAGGGTCGTACGGCTATTGTGGCTACTTGCTCCCCATATTTATTTGTTCTGAAGACTCTTACATCAACTTCCTCCTCTGGGATGCCCGTGTAGCTTCTTATAGATTTTTTTAGGCTTTTTTCATTAACCCTCGGATCTAAAGGCGTTATCGTAAAATACTTTTTTTTTCTATGTATTGCGGTGTCCATTCCAGTCATTTTTTGATCAATCTCAGTTTTTAATTTTTGTGCTGCCCCCTCCCCTTTAGTTTTACTAGTAAATCTCTAGTTATTAGGAAAATCTAGGGTTTTCTAAAAGTACTGGCAGTTGCTGAACTATCCTTGTGATCAGCTTTAGTTCGAAAGTTATTTTTTCTTGAACGATGTAATATTACATAAATTTCTGCCTACAATACAGATGTTTATTTTCATACTGGAATCAAATAGTTTTCATTTATACTTCTACTAAATATTTCTATACCAGGCCCTTCCAAATTTGGAATACGAAACATAAGAACAAATAACTAACAGACATTTATGCAGTTATCATTTTATTAAGTTTTTTTTAAACATTCAATATAAACCTAATTGAAACCAAATACCTCGCCATTACGTACGTGTAACGATATAACTTTACACTGTCTAACAATTCACCCTCTAAAACATTCCTTCCCTGAGGAGGTGAATGATACTTTAGACGCTAGTCTATCTTCGAAAGTTCTGGGCGAAGCTGAATTTTCATATATCATTCGTGACAGCTTGCAGACTTAGACAAACAATAGAGAAACTGAAATGAAAATACTGTTATTACAAATACGAAAAAAAATGTATGGAGACTCTTTACTGGTAGTTTTGAAACTTATCCTTGTTTTGAATAATAGTCCAGAGAAATAAGGTTTGTCGGGACACTTAAGCAGCCAGGTTGCAAATGGGGTTTTGAATTACTATAATATAGTAGGTATATTATACCTAATACCTATTATAAATACAAAAATGCCCGTCACAATAAAATTCAAACGAGAATTTTAGTTAACAAATAAGCGTTAAAAATGTCAGTTTTTTCGTTTAAATCGCTACAGGTAAAAATAGGATAATTAAATATCTTATTTATAGTATTCTTCTTTTAGTTGATGAGCTAATGTTTAAAATTGTAGTTTTTCAATTTTGGTCCGATCATTTGCTTCGTAAATTGCAAAATAAAACTAAAATTTCGGAAATAAAAAATTTGCTATAACTTTTGCGACAATGAACTTAAGACTTTGATATTGCATGAAAAGTTGAGACAACCAATACATAGCATGCACAAAAAATTTCAAGACGATTCGTCAATTAGTTGAAATTTTATTCAATTTGTTTATCCAAAAGAGCTTTTTTTGCAATGTTATTGTTCATAGCATAATAATGATACAGCAATTCTATGGAAACCACATGAAAGAAGAACACTTATATTTTCAAAGCATTTAAAAAATCTATAAAAAGTAATTTTTATCATTCCGAAAATATTTTACCTAAGTAGAGTTATTTTTGGCTTAAAAACAATTTGAATAGCTTTGTTAATATTGGCTGTAGAGCAAATCTAATTTGGGATTTTAAAAGCTGGTATTTTACTCGAATTTTCAAATAAAAACTGTTTTCCTAGGTTAACTGCGGTCAAAGTTAGCCACTTTTATTATTTAATTCACAGTTACTTATACCAAAGAATACTCCATCCAACATGAAGCGAAAGCATCTGTCGGCTCCTTTGATATTCAGGGGACAGAAATATCGGTCGGAGAATGGTAGGGGTAATACTTCACACTACACTAAGAAAAGTAATGAGGAATTCGTTCAAAACTGTAGGAAATTTGAGTTACACTGAGAAACAAAGTAATAATTAAAACTATAGTGTTTTTAAGTTGATCTATTAATATGAATTGTATTTTTTTCTGTAAAATTTAATATAACCCATATATCAATTTTGTACTGATAAGTAAAAAGGTTTTAAGTTAAAAATATCGATTTTGACTAAGTTTTGTAAACTTATGTAAACGTGATGGATTTTTGATGCTTAGTTTAATTTAATAGTTAATTTCAAAATAGAGATTAAAATTTCTATCGATTTCTATTACTTTTTTTCGTACTAAAAACTTGAAAAATAGATATTTTTGACCCAAGACCTTTTTACTTAGGACAGAATTATACTTTCAAATTTTCTATTAACTTTGTCTTAGATTGATCATTTTTTTGTTTCCTTTTGAGAAATTTCTTTGAATGTCTATTGACCTCCAACACCACTATATTCTCGCTGCACGAGGAAACTCTGCGGCGGAGGCTAGAATGACTTTATTCACCTTCGATTTCTTTCTGTACATCTGAGGTTTCTCGAAACTCTGGTTGTACTGTACCAAATTTAACTCGCCTGGATATATTGTTATATAACAATAATTATCTCATCAAATCTAGCATCTAATACTTGGGAATTAATCTACCAGCTGAAAACAATATCGAAGAAGAGGTAAAAAAACAAATAATTAAAGCCAGTAGAACGGCCGATGCCTAAACGGCACAATTTGGAAAAACAAACACGTAAGAGTGCAAAACAAAGGCCCAATATAAGTCAGTTATTAGGCCAGTTATGACTTATAAGGCCGAAACAAGACCAGATACAAGCAAAACACAAAAATATGTGGAGACCAACCAAATGAAGATCTTAAGAAGGATTGCTGGAAAAGTACTACAGGACAGGGTAAGAAGTGAGGAAATCAGCCGCATATGTGGGGTGGACAATATAAATACCTGGGTAAAGAAGAGTGGATTAAACATATAAGCAGGATGTTTGAATCAAGGATAGTAAGGGACAAGTCACCGTTAGGCAGAAGAAGTATAGGACGCCCAAGGAAAAGCTGTAATGACAATTTAGGGACAGAATGAAATGCACCGTTGAAGAAAAACAGGCAGTATTGCCTATATAAAAGAAAGAAGACATCAGATCTAGCATCTAGCCACCTTAACCTGTTTCTTATTTTGTTTCCAATAGGATCCACACCCAATTTTTTCGTATATACTGATTCCTAACATTATCTTTTCTAGTTATTCGCTAGTTCTAGTTATTAATAACTACGTATTCAATACGGAACTTAACCTAACCTTAGTGAAGCTCTGCTTTCACACAAAATTTTCCAGTTTCAGCTGCATTCGCTCTCTCTAATTGTTACCGTCTGATACATCTCTTATACCACTCTCACATATTCAGCCGGCACTCCTTTCCTACTTAGTACCATTAGGTTTCTGGTAACTTTGCTATATGCCTTCCCAAGATTAATAAACACTATGTGCAAGTCTTTCTCTTCCACTCATAAGTTTTTCCCTCAGCCGTCATAAAATAAAAATTGATGTTGTGGACCTGCCTTGCATAAATTCAAAATGACCTTTATTTCTAGAACCGTACACTAAATTTATACTATTGCAAATTAAATTAAACACTAAATAGCTATGTTTAAATTGTTTTTATGCTTTATTAAAAATCTGGGAATAAATAATTTTAATAGATAGGTACGTATATGGAATCACATAAATGTTTGAAAATTAATGAAAATGATAATCACATAAATGTTTAAAAAGAACTTTCTCTGATTGCCCTACCCCTACGATCGTTTACCTGCTACGATTTCTCGGTACTGAAAAGAGAATTATTTCATAGATGAGGGTGAATTATTTGTTCACGGTTTAGTGGGGCATCCCAGTACGAACCACACAGGAAAATCCACCTTTGCGTGGAGCCATCACAATGAGAGTTTATTTTAACAATAAATATGTTTAATAGTATTATCCTTTTTTCTACAATTAGAAAAGATTAAACAACACAATAATTTTACAAATACATTCACATTATTTGTTAAGTTCAACAAACAGCTGTTAGGGGTTAGGTTGAGAAATAAGAAATAATACATGAAACATGGCGGATCGTACATGCGCAAAGAAATTTGGATCGTGAAATAGTCGATGCTTTCGCTTCTTGTTGGATGGTGTATTCTTTGCTTATACAGCGTGTCTACTTGAGTTGGAAACATATGGGAAACTTTTTTATTATTAATTTTACGAAAAAAAGTTATTCTCTATAAAAAGTTCTGCATGCCCCAAAACCTAAGATTCAATTATCAGATATCAAATTTTCTCAATATTATACGAGGTATGTCAAAAATATGAATTTCGGCTAAGGGTAAAGTACCTTTATTTCTCTCAATATCGAAAATTCTTATTATGAAAAGTTGTTTGGAAATAAAAACCCAGCTCAAATATGTAATTACATGCTTCTAATTGGAAAAAAATATTTTCCAAATTTTTCTCAAATTTATTGATACTAACTTCGTTTTTATTCATTACACATACGATAACTCTTTTATTATTACTTTTACGAAAAAAGGTATTCTTTATAAAAATCTCTGTATGTCCTAAGACCGAAGATTCAACCGACAGATATTACATTTTATTAATTTTATACGAGTTATGTCAAAAAATATGAATTTCACTCTAGAGTAAAGTACCTTTATTTTTCACAATATTGAAAACGGTTATTAAAAAAGTTGTTTAGAATTAAAAACTATGTGTCAATATGCAATTACATCCTTCTAATTGAAATACTGTGAAATATAAAGGTGCTATAATATTGAGCGTATTTCATATTTTTTGACACACCTCGTATAAAATTAATAAAAGTTGATATATCACGGTTATGTCTTAGATTTTAGACCATGCAAAGTTTTTTATGAAGAATAACTTTTTTTTCGTAAAATGAATAATAAACGAGTTATGATATTTGTAATAATTAAAAACGATGTTGGGTATCCATAAATTTGAGAAAAATATTTTTTTTTTCAATAAGAAGCATGTAATTGCATATTTCATCTTAGTTTTTAATTCCAAACAACTTTTTATCATAAGAATTTTCGATATTGAGAGAAATAAAGGTACTTTACCCTTAGCCGAAATTCATATTTTTTGACATACCTCGTATAATATTGAGAAAATTTGATATCTGATAATTGAATCTTAGGTTTTTGGGCATGCAGAACTTTTTATAAAGAATAACTTTATAAAAGTAACAGTAACAGTGTTAGTTACCATACTGCTCCGAAATTTTACACGTATATCCTGTAGGACTGAGAATAGGTATGAATCTATTTTTCATACCCATAAATTAAAAGGAGGGTTGCCCCCTTGGGATTTATTTTTTTGGACAACATTGTCTACCTTAATTTTATATGCGGTAGAATTAAACAATACATACAACCCTTAATTTTCACTCTTCTATCAACAACCCCTATTTTTTAATAGCCATCTATATATTTGCATCTATAAAATTCTCCTGTCACAGTGTTAGTTGCCATACGTCTCCGAGACCGCTTGACCGATTTTTATGAAATTATATATGTATATTCGGTAGGTCTTAGAATTGGTCGTAATCTATTTTTCATATCCCTGAGCGAGAAGGGGAATTCCCCCTGATATTTTGTAATGTTAGGAGGGGATATGTGTACATAATGTACTCTACAAGACTACGAGTACATAAAAATTAAAAAAATATGATCAAAATCCATCAACAAGCTCCGGAGATATTAATTGCAGCATATATGTTTGAAGAGTGAATTTCATTTTTTGAGTGCACGGATTTTAATAATTCCCCTCCACCGACCACAAATCGATTTCTTTAGGACGTAATTTTTAAAGCTTTATTAACCACTTTTTTAAAGTTCAAAGTTTACTCAAACTTTACCACATAAACTGTATACCTTGAACTTTAAAACGGCGTTAGTTAGGTTGCTTACTTGTTATAAACAAAGTAGCGGTGAATTAAATAAAAAAAAGTGGCTAACTTTGATCGTGATTAACCTAGGCGAAAAGGTTTTTCTGAAAATTCGTGTAAAAATACCAGCTTTTCAAATTCCAAAGTAGTTTTATTCTAGAGTCAATATTAACAGGTTAATCGCCCAAATGAAGCGAAAAATATCCTACCCCCAGGCCCAATTTAGTTTTTCTAGTAAATCATTAGGTTTTTACACTGAATATGATGTACTGGCTGTTATAAAGTGCAAGGTTAAAAAATTCTCCAAAAATGTATTTTGAAAGTGACGCCCTACTTATCGGTTTCAGATTCTCTGACTACCGAGCGCCGCGAAACCCGAATATCGGTTGTCATTTTTTTCGAATTCTAACAAGTCTGTGTGTGCTAAAATTGCAGATGTTTTGTGTAGTCTACAATCCATTCGTTGAAACTTGTCGGTACTTTAAGGAAAAGTAGAAAAAACAATCCAAAGGATGTAGAGGCCCAAAAATTAAATAAAGGACACCTTTACGCAAAGGAAAGTAATACAGAAGTAGATGTTTTAAAATGGCAGGGTAAACGTGATATTCTTTGCCTAAGCACTATCCATACTGACACAACCACGAAATATACAAGAAGAGGAACAGACCTAGAAAATTCATCTCTTACAGTTGACTATAATTATTTATGTAAGTCATTCATAGATCTATCCGATCAGTTGAAATCATATTCTTCCCCTTTGCGTAAAGGGATTTAGTGGTATAGAAAACTTGCATTTGAAACATTACTTGGCTCAGCAGTGGTAAACGCTTTAATATACAAAACGGTGACAAATAGTCCAGTCGGGTTAGACGAATAACAGGCCTAACCTTGCATTAGGAGCTGCCCCAAATTTTATTTTTCTAATCTTTAGGGAGGGTCAATATTAGTATAAATTTAAAATCTCGACTGAATTCCACCGTTGCGTTAGCCGCCATCTTGATTTTAAACGAGAACCGTTTTTGCTCAATATCTCCGCCATTTTCAATTTTTTGAAAAAAAGTGTAGAAACTGAAATTGTTTAGAATGAGATTTTCTATAATTTCATAAATTATATTTTTTTTTGTGCGGTCGATATTTTCCGAGTTCTGAGGGGAAAATAGTGAGAGTTGGAGCATAATTATATAATTATTGAATTATCTCGTTTATTATTAGTTTTACCACAAATATGTACCTATACAAAAATTAAGAGAATTAAATTCTACACAATTTTGATGTCTTCCATTTTTTTTGCTAAAATTAATATTTAAGGTAGTACGTATGCGGTAATGGCGCGAGCGTAAGACCGGATTGATTTTGTAGCAATTGTTTTTGTTCAATATCTACGCCATTTTCAACTAAAATTGTTCAAAATAAAATTTCCTACAATTTCTTTTTAACAATTTTTTTCATGCGGTTGATATTTTCCGAGTTACATGGGAAAATAATAAAAAGTGGTGGGGGAAGCATAATTATTGAATTGAATTTTGTTTCCGAGCTGCCCCAAATTTTATAATTCTTTCCTTTAGCAGAGATCAATAGTAGTGTAAATTTAAATTCTCGACTGAATTCCGCGGTTGCATTAGCCGCCATATTGATTTTAGATGAGAACTGTTGTTGCTTAATATCTCCGCCATTTTCAACTTTTCAACCTAAATGGTGGGAAAGAAAATTATTGGAAATGCAATTTCCTACAATTTCGTTGGCACAATTTCTTTATACGATCAATATTCTCCGAGTTAAGGGGAACAATAATGGAAGCGGAGGGGAAGCATATTTATTGAATTGTCTTATTTATTATTAACTTTACGACATAATTGTACATAAACAAAAATAAAGAGAATTATATTTTATACAATTTTTGAAACTTCCAATGAAACATCAACCAAACTAAGTATATAAAAGACATAAAAAGACATTATATGCATTAAGTTCATTTAATTTTATTAACTAGCGGGTTTGATTGGTTGATTTTGCCTGACGATACTTTAAGTTTTATATCAGCTAATATATCGTGATGTTTCAACAATTTTCTTTAAATTTTGGACCCTGTTGGGGGGAATTTTCCCATTTCCCCTCTTGTAGACCCACCACTAGTTCTCTCGAAAAATTGTAGTAAATCGTAATTGCAACAATTTCAGTTCTTACACTTTTTGTCGAAAAGTTGAAAATGGCGGAGATATTGAACAAAAACAATTGCTACAAAATCAATCAGGTCTTACGCTCGCACTTTTACCACATACGTACTACCTTAAATATTGATTTTATCAAAAAAATGTACGGCATCAAAATTATACAAAATTTAATTCTCTTCATTTTTGTATAGGTATATATTTGTTGTAAAACTAATAATACACGAGATAATTCAATAATTCAATAATTATGCTACAACTGTTACTATTTTCCCCTCATAACTCGGAAAATATCGACCGCACGAAAAAAATTATAATAAATGAAACTATAGAAAATCGCATTTTCAACAATTTCAGTTTCTACACTTTTTGTCAAAAAATTGAAAACGGCGGAGATATTGAGCAAAAACGGTTC
Source organism: Diabrotica virgifera virgifera (assembly GCF_917563875.1). Lineage (NCBI taxonomy): Eukaryota > Metazoa > Arthropoda > Insecta > Coleoptera > Chrysomelidae > Diabrotica > Diabrotica virgifera. The sequence goes on from NC_065445.1 coordinate 216,057,375, forward strand.
TCGTTTAAAATCAAGATGGCGGATAACGCAACGGCGGAATTCATTCGAGATTTTAGATTTATACTAATACTGACCTCCCTAAAGATAAGAAAAATAAAATTTGGGGCAGCTCCTAATGCAAGGTCAAATGCTATCCCGACTGGGCTAAAATGCCAAAATATCAATAACGGATTTTAGACAGAGCATTGCTCTAAGTATGTTACCAATCGATGAAGTAGATGTCCGGAGAGTGCCGGCAAGCATATTTTCACATGAAGTTGCTTCAAAAGATCGTCGAAAATGTGTAGAATGTTACGCTAAAATAAGCGCAGAAGAAGGCAGAAAAACCGTTCAGAAGAAGGGACCAAAATCAAAATTTTCATGAAATGCATGCAATAAGTTTTATTGTTTGTTATGTTTTTTTGATGTTCACCATTATTCTGTATAATTGAAAAAAAACTGTTTGTATTATTTAATTAAAATAAAAATATTTTTTCATAAATCCTTATAACTTTTTTGAAAAATTTTTAATCATAGTAAACACATAAAAAGTGCCAAGCTCATTCACTAGTATTGCTTTCCAGGCCCCCCTGTAAACACTTTCATATATGTAGATAAATGTATTTCGAAGCAATGCAGTTGGGTTACAGGCTTTGATGTTAACGCTAGTAGTGAAGGTTGCCTTATGGGTGTCGGGGCGTATACGACCACAGTATCTGAACATGTCATGGCGATTAACGTGTTAACAAAGTTATTCAAATTGTTTATAAGCCAAAAATGACCATACTTTAGAAAAATGTTTTCGGAATGAGAAAAATGAAGTTTTAATGAATTTTTGTAAACACTTTGAAAACATAACTAATCTTCTTTCGCGTGGTTTCCACAGAATTGCTATATCATTATTATTTTCTGAACAAGAACATTGCAAAAAAAGCTCTTTGCGATAAACAAATTGAATAATATTTAAACTAAGTGACGAATCGTCTTAAAAAAATTTGTGAATTCTATGGACTGTTTGACTTAACATTTCATGTAATATGAAAGTCTTAAGGTAATTTTCGCAAAAGTTATAGCAATTTTTTGAAGTGAAAACTTCTTTAGGGACGTTGTGCGATTTTTGGATAGGGGAAAAGCAGTGAATTCGCGACCGTCATTGCGACCGTCATCGCTTATGCTATATGTATATTATTTGTATGTATAAATGTATATTTAAATTGTATAGAAGTATTTAAATCTCAAATAAATGTAAAACCTATTTTAGGATGGGGAAAAGGAATTTATTTCGCGACCGTCATCGCGACCGTCATCTCTTCGGTGAAATAAATTGTGTACGTATCTATATTATGTGTATCTATACATAAATTGTATAGAAGTATTTAAATTTAAAATAAATGTAAAACCTATTTTTGAATGGGGAAAAAGGATTTATTTCGCGACCGTCATTGCGACCGTCACCTCTTCAGCCAAATAAATTTTGTACGTGTATGTATTGAAGTGAAAACTTCTTTAGGGTCGTTGTGCACTTTTCGGATGGAAAAAAGTATTAAATTGGCGACCGTCATCGCTTCGACGAAATAAATTTTTGAAGTGAAAACTTCTTGAGGGTTGTTGTGCACTTTTTGGATGGGGAAAAATTATTAAATTAGCGACCGTCATCGCGACCATCATCGCTTCGACGAAATAAATTTTTGAAGTAAAAATTTCTTTAGGGACGTTGTGCACTTTTTAGATGGGGAGAAAGTATTGAATTAACGACCGTCATCGCTTCAGCGAACTAAATTTTTAAAGTGAAAACTTCTTTTGGGGACGTTGTGTACATTTTAGATGGGGAAAATTATTGAATCAGCAACCGTCATCATTTCGACAAAATAAATTTTTGAAGTGAAAACTTCTTTAGGGCGTTGTGCACTTTTTGGATGGGAAAAAGTATTAAATTAGCGACCGTCATCGCTTCTACGAAATAAATATTTAAAGTGAAAACTTCTTGAGGGACGTTGTGCTCTTTTTGGATGAAGGAAAAGTATTGAATTAGGGACCGTCATCGCGACCGTCATCGCTTGGACGGAATAAATTTTTGAAGTGAAAACTTCTTTAGGGCGTTGTGCACTTTTTGGATGGGAAAAAGTATTAAATTAGCGACCGTCATCACTTCGACGAAATAAATATTTGAAGTGAAAACTTCTTGAGGAACGTTGTGCTCTTTTTGGATGGGGAAAAGTATTGAATTAGGCACCGTCATCGCGACCATCATCGCTACGACGAAATAAATTTTTGAAGTGAAAACTTCTTTAGGGCGTTGTTCACTTTTTGGATGGGAAAAAGTATTAAATTGGCGACCGTCATCGCTTGGACGAAATAAATATTTGAAGTGAAAACTTCTTGAGGGGCATTGTGCACTTTTTGGATGGGGAAAAATATTAAATTAGCGACTGTCGTCGCTTCGACGAAATAAATTTTTGAAGTGAAAATTTCTTTATGGACGTTATGCACTTTTTGAATAGGGGAAAAGTTGAATTAGGAACCGTCATCGCGACCGTCATCGCTTCGACGAAATAAATTTTTGAAGTGAAAACTGCTTTAGGGACGTTGTGCACTTTTTGGATGTAAAAAAGTATTAAACTAGCGACCGTCATCGCGACCATCATCGCTTCGACGAAATAAATATTTGAAGTGAAAACTTCTTGAAGGACGTTGTGCACTTTTTGGATGGGGAAAAATATTAAACTAGCGACTGTCATCGCTTCGACGAAATAAATTTTTGAAGTGCAAATTTCTGTATGGACGTTGTGCACTTCTTGGATGGGGAAAAATATTGAATTTGCGACTGTCATCACTTCGCTGAAATAAATTTTGTACGTATATTAATTATGTGTATGTATACATAAATATCATAGCGCATACCCTTCGCGTATATTATATAGGTATAGCACTTCTTTTAGGATGGGGTAAAAGCATTGAGCTCGTAATTTATATACTATAAGAAGTTTTCACTTCTGTCGGCACTCCCACGAGTGCCTTGAATTTTTTTTTTATTTTCAAAATTTTAGTTTTATTTTGAAATTTCCGAAGCAACAAATGATCGGACTAATATTCAAAAACTGCCATTTTAAACTTTTGCTCATCTACTGAAAGAAGGATACTATAGATAAGATATTTAATTACCATATTTTTACCTGTCACGATTTAAACAAAAAAACTGCCATTTTTGAAACTTATTTGTTAATAACTAAAATTCTGGTCCGAACTGTGACGGGCATTTTTGTATATATAATGTATTAGGTATATTATAGTACCCAAAAATCCCATTTGCAACCTGGCTGCTCAAGTGTCTCGAAAGGGTATATTTTTGTAAAATGTAGTAATGAAACAAAGACTTACTCACAATCATTTAATTATACTTTGACGACCGGTTTCGATCTCTACATTATTCAGATCATCTTCAGGTCGCCGTTACAAGGATCCCTTGTAACGGCATCATTTAACTACTTGTAACGCCGACCTGAAGATGATCTGAATAATGTAGAGATCGAAACCGGTCGTCAAAGTATAATTAAATGATTGTGAGTAAGTCTTTGTTTCATTACTACATTTAATATGGACTCACATATGCAACCCATTCAATATTTGGTATATTTTTGCCTTATTTCCCTGGCGTATCATTGCTACTTTCGTAAACTTATACATAGACATATTACATATTACACGCTGGTGCGTGAACGGCACCTGACTGAGGTAACCAAATCACGCGCTGGCGCATGAACGGCAGCGAATGAGTTAAGTAAGTGCTGACATATTAATTTGATATGACTTGTTGAAGAACGCTGAAGTATACCTTTTTCTCTAGTTTACTCTTGTAAGCTATAAATACAAACAACTTACGTTTACGATCTATCTCTTTTTTGTGTTATTTGTTGATTTTGTGTTTAAGTCGGTTTTGTTACTATATTTCGTGTTCAGGAAAGTTTTCCATTAAATAATTTTTAATGATCAATTATGTTTTATATGCAAATCAATCAATTTAATTTAATCGGAAATAGCGAAACCCACAAATCCTGTTTTGTTAAATAGAAAAACGATACATAGGAAAAACAGGAAACGAAGCAAATTATTTGCAATTTGCATTAACCCGAATCGAACTATATAATTAACTATGTATGTTCATATATTTTAACCACACATGTAAATAGTACAAGGACGACTATTTCTATAGCAAGCTCTATTCTGTTTATTTACTTTTGATCTGTGTTAATAAAGACCTTGTCAAAGGTAAATATCAACTTCGATTTATCTTGAGCGAAGTGATCACGTGCTCTCTCTTTGTCGTGGTTTCGCCAATATAAACATTAATTACGATGAGTGTTTCATTGATCACAGTTTCATCTCTGCGAAACAAAAAGAAATATAATGGGTTGCAGTTTCATTACGACGCACGTATGCTTATCTATTATTTGGGAATTATACTTAATTGAAAACCATTAAAACAGTAAATTATTTATACCTATACAATAATGACATTGATTAAAAAAGGCATCAATTTTTTTTAAGAGGCAACAGTAGCGCGGTAAACGCGGTCAAAAATTGAGTCTGTAATTTTGAATAATTTGTCGAGATATTTGGCACACATATTCGTAATAATTAACAATTTTTAATGAAAAATAAGCCACAATTTTACTAAAAGAAAACAATAATGTGGGAGTATAGCCACAATTTTACTAAAAGAATGATTTTATTAACTTACTAAGGAAGTAAAACTTCACTTGTAGGTAAATGGTATATAAATTTTTATTAAAATTCCACAAGGAAAAACTTCCTGTAGTTGGCTGTATACCATTAATTACAAGTGAAATTTAATAAAAAAAAATTAATAAAAAATTTTCTTTTTGGTAAAAGGTATATTAGTTTAAGAAGCCCTAAAGAGCTACAAACATATGAACAAAACGTTTTCGCTCTGTAACAAGAGCATCATCAGTGTTACCTAAAATAAGTATAACCACATTAATTAAAGCAAATGTTAAAGTTAAAATGATGACCAAGATAAAAGGAAAGTTTGGTTATACTTACAAGAACATGGTGAGCCAACCAAAAATACAAAGGTCAAAGCCTTTCAAAAAACAGACAAAAGTCTTATATAAAAGATAACATCGCAAAATCCAAAGGATGGATAAAATTCCTAAGGCTATAGCCCTATGGCAACATATGACTCCAACACGTTGTAAGTGGGTCAAAAGGTAACTAGGTCATTCTGTTATAAGAGGTAGCAGGCAACTAATAGATGAGAAAAAAATGAATAACCATTTTAAATGTCGTTGCAACACGAAACTACAGCCGCGCGATATTCTAGTCCAATCAGAGAGTGCCGCAAGCACCTCTACCGGTTTCGAAACTTATTAGTCTCTCATCAGGAGGCACATATGTTGCTCTCCCCGATCCAACCAAAACAAACCCCGGCGTGCAGTCACGGATCGCAACGAACGAAATGGCATAGATGCCCTAGCGGCAACTGCTATCACAAGTCTAAGTTTGGCTTGGCAAATTGTAGAAGCCTCGGAGGTGTAACCAGAGAAGGTTCTCATTGTTTTCATTCTGGTGGGATGTAGAGTAGCATTATGTTGCTTTATATGCACGCCGGGGTCTGTTTTCGTTGGATCGGGGAGAGCAGCATATGTGCCTGCTGATGAGAGACTAATAAGTTTCGAAACCGGTAGAGGTGCTTGCGGCACTCTCTGATTGGACTAGAATATCGCGCGGCTGTAGTTTCGTGTTGCAACGACATTGAAAATGGTTATTCATTTTTAATTTACTTTACTCTGTTTGGAGTACAAAAAAAAATCCCTCATCTTCCTTAGTCTCGGCATCCGTATGGCTTGCAAATTGTAGAAGCATCGGAGGTGTAACCAGAGAAGGTTCCCATTGTTTTCATTCTTGTACAGATTGTTTTAAAACAATCTTTTGAGTCATTTAAATTGGTGTTGATGAATCCATCAATAACCTACTAACTATAAAAAAGTTTTTCTTCGTTTACAATATTCCTCAGCATTTGATATCTCAACCCCTATTCACTTGTCTCATCATCATGCAGCCTTTTTATCAACCATCATTTGTGTTGGTTCACAAATACATATTAATTATCTAACTTTAACTCAAGCAGTAAAACACGCCACCTGTATTTTGGTTTGCCTATTTTCACTTCATCAATTTATAAACACCTAATTGATGATTTTGGAATTTCAAATTCGCCCATTATATTATAAATCTTAGATAATTTATTCGCACTAAGTTCTTGTAATTTTATAATTCAAACACACTGATGTTAGCTGTTATCATTGCTTGTACCATATATAACTATAAATTTAGTAGCTGCGTAACCAAAATTTCATAAAACTTCAATCATTGACAATTGTCGTCCTGACATTAGACAGATTCGCTTTTGAAGTCTCATCTATTAGTTGCCTGCCACCTCTTATAACAGAATGACCTAGTTATATACCTTTTGACCCACTTAAAACGTGTGGCAATCATATGTTGCCATAGGGCTATATCCTTAGGAATGTTATCCATCCTTTGGATTTTGCGATGTTATCTTTTATATAAGACTTTTGTCTGTTTTTTTGAAAGGCTTTGACCTTTGTGTTTTTTGGTTGGCTCACCATGTTCTTGTAAGTATAACCAAACTTTCCTTTTCTCTTGTTCATCATTTTAACTTTAACATTTGCTTTAATTAATGTGGTTATACTTATTTTAGGTAACACTGATGATGCTCTTGTTACAGAGCGAAAACGTTTTGTTCATGTTTGTAGCCCTTTAGGGCTTTTTAATATACCTTTTACCAAGAAGAAAATTTTTTATTAAATTTCACTTTTATTAAAATGTTATCTAAAATGGTCCAAATTGGATAAAAGTGGGTACATCTATAGTACAAAAATCACACAAACGTTTTCAGACCAATCAGTCCATCATCAGGTGGTAGAAACCTAAAATAAGCAAACCACTGCATTAAAAAAGGCCAAGATGAAATATTGACTGTTTGAAAGTTAGGAAAATTAAAACATCTGGTTATTTACTTTAGATCCAAAGTAGTTGGAACTAGCTACATAGATAGGTCAAAAGACCTTAATTTTACAATAATTATGCCATTTCGGCTACATAGTCCAAGCTGTGGGTGAAAAATAGGTCGATTTCAGGATATAATTCAGGAATTTTTGAAACCTATCAGGTGTTGTAAAGGATGATGCCAGGAATAACTTGTACTAAAATGTAACCAAAAATTGTGTGCGGTTTTTAATTTATGACGATTTTCATTTGTTAAATTTGCAATTTTTAAAGATTTTTAATTTTGCAGCTTAGGATATTCATTTTAGAGAAAAAGTTTTATATAGAAAATTGTAGTAAATTAAAAACCTACAATTTGAGATATTGTAAGTTTAATCTAGTTAATAAGTTATTGCAAAACAGCCTGCGAAACGTCCAAAATGGCCGTTTTTTGCAATTGCGTTATTTATTGTAAAAATATTTTTTATATATTTTTTAAGGCTTTAAAATGAAGATCTTTCAATAATAAACATAAAAAAATTTGTAGTGCCCGATTTGTGAACTTGTTGCTTAGATATTATAATTTGTTTATCCCAAGAGGTCAAATGTCCAAGGCTATAACTTTTTGAAAAAAAATCGTACAGAGTTAATCCAAGATCCACTCTCCTTCTAAAGACTTATGTTTTCATATTCTGATGTAAATAAATGTGTATAACATTTTTCAACCTCTTATTTCAGATTTGAAAATAAGGGGGCAAATTTCGTTATAAACATTTAGAACTGAAGCCGCCCCTGTACATGCTATGAGTTTCTAACTTACAGATTATTGTTGCTGAAGCAAAAATAAAGATTTAAAACCAAATAAAAATATTCTACGGCAAACTTAAGCCGAGATAATTGTTTTTGTTTTCTTAAATCGTAGTGACTTTATTTATAACAATTAAGAAATTATTTTACGGTCATTGACTAAAGAAAGACTAATATTATCTTAAAATAAAAATTATTTTGACAGAAAGTTACATTTAATGATTAAAAATTATTTTTAAAATGTAGTCGAGATTTATTTTTCGTTTCGACTGTGATTTATTGTGTCGCTTGCCCTTAGCAACGGCTAGCAACTTATAATACATTGAATCACTGTTTTCGCTTTAACTTTTAAAGCACCGCTTGGATTGACAATGAAATTTGGCAAACACATAGATAATATCTTAAAGAATAAAAATGATATTGAGCCTCTGTGTGCTTTTGTCCTAGGGGTGAGTTTCACCCCTTATAAGGGTGAAAAAATATATGTTCAAAATAAGTTCGGAAATGGATAAAACGTCTAATTCTAAGCGCCTTTTGTTCTATAGCATTTTTTCACTAAGTTAATACCTTTCGAGATATTTTCGAGTAAATACCTTCATTTTTCAACAACAAAAAAGGCACGTTTTAGGCGGTTTTTGACAAATAACTCAAAAAGTAAGTATTTTATTGAAAAAAAGAGTGTTAACAAAAATATAGCAAATTAAAAATTTAAAAAAAGGGTGTACGCGTGAAATCTCTAGACCCAGTAAAAACAAAGTTTTAGCTAATGAAAAAGAGGTTCATAACCGTCAAATTTCAAGTGAATTATTTCAACGTGAAATAACCGAAAAATCATGCACTTTTTGGAGAAAAATCATTACAACTTTTATAAAGTGTTTAAAAAATATGTATATCTGTTTTAAAAAAAAGTTCATAGCATCAAAATTAAGCAAGTTACGCTGAAAATAAAGTTGATCTCTTTTTTTTTGTCAAAAAACTCGGGAAAGTCACCCCCTAATTAGCATCAAAAATGAAATTAATCAATTTTTATTCAATTTTGTGTTACTCGTGTATGTGTCGTTTATGTCTGTAAGTTTCATCGGTGCAAAGTGCTTATTTTTGAAGGGGCAGTAGTTAAAGGACTTGAACTAGTCAATAATCACGAGTGTATGCAAATTTAGAACAGCCATATCTTAACAAATTTTTGCCTTCCAAAAAAAACCAAAAAACCAAAGTATTCGTAGCAGCAAAAACTATTTTTTTTACTCTTTGTGATTTTTGGTCACATTAATAAATTTTAAGTTATTTAGAAAAAAACATTTTTTTAAATTAAAAATTTAAACAGATTTAATTTAAAACCAATTTTTTTTAAATAAGCCCTTTGAACCGATGGTACTTACAGATCATATAAATAATACATGAGCAAAGTAACTTATGAAGCGGTAATGATTAATTTTATTTAAGATGCTAACTGGGGGGTTGACTTTCGAGTATTTTGACCAAAAAAAAAGAGATCAAGTTTATTTTCAGAGAAACTTGCTTACTTTTGATGCTATAAACATTTTTTAAAAACAGATATACATATTTTTTTAAATACTTTAAAAAATGATTTTTCTCCAAAAAGTGCATAATTTTTTTATTATTCCACGTTAAAATAATTCACTTTGAAATTTGACGGATATTAACCTATTTTTCATTAGCTAGAACTTTGTTTATACTGGGTCTAGAGATTTCATGCTTACATGATTTTTTTCAATTTTTAATTTTATATATTTTTGTTAAAATCCATTTTTTCCATAAAACACTTATTTTTTGAGTTATTTGTCAAAAGCCGCCTAAAAACGTGTTTTTTTGTTGTTGAAAAATTAAGGTATTTACTCGAAAATAACTCGAAAGGTATTAACTTGGTGAAAAAATGCTATAGAACGAAAAGTGCTTAGAATTAGACATTTTATCCATTTCCGAACTTATTTTGAACATATATTTTTTCACCCTTCATAAGGGGTGAAACTCACCCCCAGAACAAAAGCACACACAGGCTCAATATCATTTTTATTCTTTAACATGTTATCTATGTGTTTGCCAAATTTCATGTCAATCCAAGCGGTGCTTTAAAATTTAAAGCAAATACCGTAATACAATGTATTATAAGTTGCTAGCCGTTGCTAAGGTCAACCGACACAATAAATCATAATCGTAACGAAAAATAAATCTCCATTACATTTTAAAAATCATTTTTAATAATTAAATATAATTTTCGGTTAAAATAGTTTTTATTTTAAGATAATATAAATATTTATTTAGTCAATGACTCTGAAATAATTTCTTAATTGTTATAAATAAAGGCACTACGATTTAAGAAAACAAAAACAATTATCTGGATTTCAGTTGGTCGTAGAAAATTTTTATTTAGTTTTGAGTCTTTATTTTGTCTTCAGCAACAATAACCTGCAAGTTAAAAACTCATAGGATGTACAGGGGCGGCTTCAGTTCTAAATGTTTATAACGAAATTTGCCCCCTTATTTTCAAACCCGAAATAATAGGTTAAAAAATGTTATACGCATATATTTACATCAGAATATGAAAATATAAATCTTTAAAAGGAGAGTGGATCTTGGATTAACTCTGTACGATTTTTTTTCAAAAAGTTAGAGCCTTGGACATTTGACCTCTTGGGATAAACAAATTATAATATCTAAACAACAAGTTCACCAATCGGGCTCTACAAATTTTTTTTATGTTTAGTATTGAAAGATCTTCATTTTAAAGCCTTAAAAAATACATAAAAGTTATTTTTGCAATAAATAAGGCAATTGCAAGAAACGGCCATTTTGGACTTTTGGCAGGCTGTTTTGCAGTAACGTATTAACGAAATTAAACTTGCCATAGCTCAAATTGTAGGTTTTTTAATTTACTACAATTTTCTATTTAAAAGCTTTTCTTTAAAATGAATATCCTAAGCTGCAAAATTAAAAATCTTTAAAAATTGTAAATTTAACAAATGAAAATCGTCATAAATAAAAAACCGCACAAAATTTTTGGTTACATTTTAGTATAAGTTATTCCTGGCATCGTTCTTTACAACACCTGATAGGTTTCAAAAATTCCTGAATTATATCACGTTTTTTCACCCACAGCCTGGGGTATACAACAATGTCGACAATAAGTCGATGTTTAAAGGATTTAAAAATGCAGCGTTATTATAATGTGGTCTTCATCTTGGCTTCAAACTGACAGACTGAAATATGACATTAAACGAAAATTGACAAGACCTTCTAGGTAGGGAATTTTATGTGTATGCAGTTATTTTGTATTTTAGAAATTCAAAAATATTATTACTTAAATGAATTTAATTAATTATTAAATAAATGAGTGAGAATGAACAATTTGAATTAGTAGTAACATAAAATTATTTATGATAATTTAATGACGATTGAAAGCGAAAATTTTGCCAACAAGGTAATGACGTCACTTGTTCGAAAAGAAGAGCAGAATAAAGAAAAATAAAATAAACAAAATGGAAGGAAATTTATTATATGATAAATATAAGGTAAAAGAATTAGTCAATAGATGTGGAGTTTGGCTGTTATGAAATGTAGTTTAAGTTAGTAATCAAAGTGTAAAGTTAAGAGTATAACTGGTTGTCTGAATTAATGTAGATAAGACAGGGTGAATAAAACAAAACTGAGAGTAGATTACTATGGTTTAACGGAATTGAAATTAATAAAATTGCAATTAAAATAATGATGTATAACTGGTTGACTGAATTTATAGAATTGAAGTGTAAATAAAAACAACAATAAGAGAAAGTTTCTATGGTGTGTGGTAACAGAGTGGTAGAAATATTGGGTTAAAAATAAAACAAAATATGTAAGCCTTGAATTAATGGTTGTCTAACTTGAAGAGAGATTGAAAATAATAATTAGGAAAAGAAAATAAAGTAAAGTTATAAAGAGAATGAATATTTTATGTAGTCACTGGACCAACAGAGACATGAAAAACCTAAGCCTACCTCCACAAAGGATAGGAGGCACGCAAAGGCACACACATATCTGCCAGCCCAATGATCACATAATAATCATGACTAATTGACAAAATTGTTTTCAGAATTACATTATAGGTAATGGTGTGACAAATATATAGTAAAAAAGTAAAGGAAAGTCTTGCTAAGATTCAAAATTTAATTGAAAGAATAGGTTTAGTTGGTAATTATAACAAAGCTAATAAAGAGCAGAATGAATATGTTTGTGGTCAACAGACTAACCGAGACAAATATGCCTGAACTTACCTCCACAAAGGATAGGAGGCACGTAAAGGCACACACATATCTGCTAGTCCAATGATCACAAACATTATTAACGACAATTTAAAATTTGGGCCTAGGTGAACTAAAGGATTGTTTATTAGAACAGTCCAATAACCACCAGCAACCGAGCCACAACAAAAAACCTGTATATAGTGAGAATAAAAGGTAAAATAGTTGAGAATAGTATATTGTAAATGAATGGAGGGTTTGTGAAATGTTTATTGTGTAACATGCAAAAGATAGGTGAAGTTATAAATTTGGAGTTGTCAAGCTAAGAAAATAAAGAATATCCTAAAATAAGAATGAAGAGAAATATCATGTGAAGCATGGGCCCTGTGGAAATAACAGTAGATGTATTTCAAAAAATTATGAATTGAGTGAAAAAGTTAATTATAAACTATGGAAATAATTGACGGTGTATAGGAGTGAAGTCACGGTTTAATGAAGTTTGACGATTAATACAATTGGGGCTAGTACGTATGTCCTTGACAATCTCCAAATCTTCATACAAATCTAATCTGAGTGTGTTTTTATCTTGAATGTTGTGGATCAAAGAAACTCCTTCTGGAACCTTAAGATGATGTTTATTTACTTTAAGATGATGGGAAAAAGCAGAAGTATTGTCACGTTTAGAGTGTTCAGAAGTTCAAACTGCCAGATACCTATAAGTTCTGCCAACGTATGTGGCATCACAGTCAGAACATGACAATTTATAAACACCACTGCGATTCATATAGTGGATGGAGTCTTTGGTGTTGGTTAGGATTTTGCCAAGAGTGTTATGTACTTTAAATGAAATATTAATATTGTCAGAGCTACTGAGTATATGTTTAAGTTTTTCAGAAATTGATGAGTTATGGAATGGTAATCTATGTAAAGGAGGGATGGTTGGGTTAGAATTGTAAGCCGATTGCCGGAGGAGATTGGACTCTCTCCTACGAATAAGTTTATCAATGATGTCAGGACTATAGTCATTGGTTATAGCTACTTGTTTAATTATACTATATATACTATATATAATTCTTTGTTGAATTCATGAGTTGATAAAGGAATAGTGTATAGCCTATATATGAAACTTCTAAAAGCTGAATATTTATGGGATAGAAGGTGATTGGAAGATGCGTGAATGACAGGATCTGTTTGTGTAGGCTTGCGATAAATACCAACGTTGAATTGATTATTAAGTCTGGTAATGGACAAATCTAAAAAATTAATGGCATTGGAAGACTCTAGTTCCATAGTGAATTTGATGTTTGGATGAAGTTGATTAATTTTTGACAGAAGAAGATTAGCTGTGTCGGAGTTCCCTAGGATAAAGACGAGACAATCGTCCACATATCGGTACCAGTGTAGGATTTCAGTGTTTTTCATGATATAATTGGATTCTAGGTTATCCATAAAAACATCTAAGAAAGGAGATAAGCAACTGCCCATTGCTAAACCATCAAGTTGTTTATAAAATGTATTATTAAATATGAAAAAATCTTGTGACAGACAAATTTACAGGATATCTATAATCGGTGAAATGATTTGGGGTTGGATGTTATTATTGGTTAGGAGAGAATTTACCAGACTAATTGTTTCATTTTTGGGCACTGACGTGAATAAGTTGCTAACATCAAAGGAAAGCATTGTTATTTCAGGATGAAGATTAATAAGTTGAAGTTTCTCAACTAATTGGTAAGAATTTATAACTGAAAATTGAGGAGTGAAGTTTATTAAGTTTTTAATTGTCTTGAGGAGGAACTTAGATAAAATAGAAACTGGAGTATTAATGAAACTGACAACTGGGCGGATTGGGATATCAACCTTGTGTATTTTAGGCAAGCCATATAACCTAGGAACTAAAGGGTTGCTGGGAATTTTACTGTATTTATATGGGGCGTTATTATATTATCTGATTTTATTAATGTTTCGGCGCCCAAAATTTTTTATTTTTTGTTTTTAAAAAAGTTTATTTGGAGAAAGTGTATTTTTTGTTCTTCTTAATTAATGGCGGTACAGGCTCCTTTTTGCAATATTTTGTTTAGTTTTAGAATAATTCCCACATACTAACAAATTTCTAAAATGGGGCGCTGTGCCGCCATTTTTTATTATATTACGAATATGTTGTTCTGAAGCTATTTCCTTGTGGTATTTTTAAAATAAACTATTTTTAATTGTAAATAAACCACAATTTTACTAAAATACTGATTTTTCTAACGTTTCGACGCCTAAACTTTTTGGGCGTCGAATTGTCAAAATATAAAAATTTATATTTTTTTCTTAGTGATATTTTCGTGTAGACATGACTCTGTCTGTTTTTGAAGAAGTTATACTTCTTTAGGCACGAGGGTGAATTTTTATTTTGCTGGGCGCATGCGCACACCGACAGTATGGTTTTAGTCGCTCAAACTTTATAACGTTATAACGTCAATATTTGTTCAAATGGATATTATGCATAAACAAATGTTGTGTATATTAGTTTTTATTGTTGTGAGGAAAGAGACAAAAAGCAAGTTTATAATAATTATTGTAATGACATTTTAAAGAGTTTTAAAAGCAACAGGTACGTACCTTATTGTAAATGTTTCAGTATTGTAATAAAAAATTAAAAATTAAATACCTATTTGGAAAATGTACCTACCTAGCTAACCTAGCTACTTACCTACCTAGGTAATGCTTTGATTTAGGTACCAACAAAAATCTCCATCTAATATATTGCTTCTTAGTCTATATTTTGTTGTATTTTAATTCCACAAGAATCGAACTTATTTGATTAAACTAAGAGAATCAGAAAATGTCAAAAAATGTTACAAAGTTCTATATCTTCCCACTTCATTCACGTGTCTCGGTAGTTAAATTCTGCGTGGGCTGAGTTCAAAATAATCTAACAACCTGATAGACGCAGGTTCAATTCCCAATGCAATTTTTTATTGTTTTTATACATTTTATGATTTTAAGTATATTTATTATATTTTTTTTTTAAATACGTATTTAGTTAAAATTTTCTCAACAATTGTTCAGAAATCATTTTTTTTATTTTTTTAATTTTTGGTAGGTATCGTTTTAATAAAAAATTTTGGAAAGTAGTAAGTATTAAGATTAGTTTAATATTTAAATAAAATATAAATAAACTGTTTAAAGTATATTGATTTCAATCCATAAGGAAAAATTTCCTGTAGCTTGCTGTATACCATTAATTACAAAAATTGAAGAAAAAAATCTTCTGTGTAAAACGTATATTTAATTAAAACTCCAATAAAGGGCTATATTAAAAGACAGAACGTTTTTGCTCTAAAGAGAGCATCATCCGTGTTCTAAGCCTAAAATAAGTACAACCATAATTATTGAAGACAAGAGTAAAAATTTAAAGGTTGACCAAGGTAAAAAATTAGGTTATACTTACAAGCTCTACATGCTAAGCCACCAAAAATACAGGGGCGGCATTTTAAGGGTTTTAACCCATGTATTTTTGGTGGCTTAGAATGTAGAGCTTGTAAGTATAGCCTAATTTTTTTATCTTGGTCAACCTTTAAATTTTTACTCTTGTCTTCACTAATTTTGGTTGTATTTATTTTAGGCTTAGAACACTGATGATGCTCTCTTTAAAGCGAAAACGTTCTGTATTTTAATGTATCCCTTTCTTAAGGTTTTAAATAAATATACCTTTTACACAGGAGATTTTTTTTCTTCAATTTTTATATTGATTTCGTTGAAATCATATAATAGAAATATAACTTCTTACGTGCTTACAAAGTAGACAAACATTCTTTTTTCAATGTGCATCCAGTTAGTTGTCGTTAAATGGTTTTCGTGGTCTTTCCACTGATCGTCTTCCTATTAGGGAACTGTCTCTGGCCGTCCTTACTAATCTATTTGTTGTTATTCGGCTTATGTGGTCATTGCATTCTACTCTTCTGTTTCTTACCCAGTTACCAATGTTCTCCACCTTTCACCTTCGTCGTATATCTGTACTTCCAGCTCGGTCTCATAGTGTCTTACCATCGATTTTTCGAAGGGTTTTCATCTCTGGAAATTTTAGCACTCTTGTTGTCCTTTCTAAGTCAGGTTGTGTTTTTGCCGTGTATTAATTTTACTGATGTGATTTCTGTTTTGTAAATTTCGGCGTTCATTTCCTTTTTGATAATTTTATTTTTCCATAATATATGTTTCATTCGGGCAACTTTCGTCTCAGTTTAATGCATTCACGTGATTTTCCACTTCTGTTTCGAGCCTTCTGTAGCTAGACAGTGTAGTGACTATCTATGTAGTATTTAAACTCCATCACTTGTTTTATTTTCTAACACTCCAGCTCTCATTTACATTTTATTGGATTTTCTGTATGTATATTAAATTGTGGCAGCATCCGTTATATCGTCTGCATAGCAGATTATTTTTAAGTTTTTTCTCCCATTTGGCATCCTTTTTAGCCCTTATTTTTTATTATTTCATCCGTGATCAGATTGAACAGTAGAGAACTCAGGGAATCCCCGGTCTTGTGCCATTGCCAGCTTCAATTGAGTCAGTTAGTCAGAATTTAATTATTTCTAGAGATACCTCTCTTCAGTACAATAAATGAATAACTTACTTTAATTGGACCCTGTTAAATGCTTTCTAAAGAACTACGAAAATATATATGACGGTTTGTTGTATTCTAATGATTTATCTTGAACTTGCCTCATTATAAATATTGCGTCAGTGCACGATCTTCTCGACCTAATAAAACCTTGTTGTTCTTCTGCTAATATTATAATTTCATTCAGTTTGTTTTTTATTATTTTGTTTGTTAATCACCAATAGTAGCTTATCTATAAATTTTGAATTTTAGAAACGTCTGATGACCGATGAGACTTTTGCTCCACTTTTGTCACCAGCTCTGTGGAAATTTTCATTATGTAAAATTTGGAGAGTGCAAAACGGAACGACTCACAAAAATAAGGCTCACATTATTAAGTATTACCCTAAAACTTATTACTACAATTTTACAAGAACTAACGAATACAGGTTTAATATTCGTCATAAAGGAAATTACTGTGAAATCATTAGAGTATAATAGACCAGTATTTCTGTGTCTGATTGACTTTAAGAAATATTTTGACAGAGTAAGACTCAAAGATGTAATCCATTAAGAACTTCTGTATCTGTATAATACAGAAGTTCCCCTTAATATCATAAAAACTATTAAAAACATCTAACACAACTAAACAAAATCGAAGTCACGAGAGATGGACAACTTACAAAACCTATCGACATAGACACCGGAATAAGACAGAGAGACTCATTGAGCCCTGTGCTCTTCTATTGAATCATGGATGAAATCATCAAAAGTGTCAACAAAGAAAGAGGATGCATAATGGGAAACAAAGAAGTAAGAACATTGTATTACGCAGATGACGCAATATTGATAGCCCAAGGTAAATATAGACTGCAAAAACTAGTCCACAGATTCTAGAAAAGAGGAGAAAATAATGTATTATGATAATCTCATCCCAGAAAACTATAACACTAGTAATCAGCAAAGAACCAATCATATATAAACTAGAAATTGACGGAATCAGTACTGAACAAGTAATGGAAATAAAATACCTTGGAACTACACTGTACAGTGTACAGCTATGGAGACCTAGACAAACAAGTGAGGGATCAAGTATAAAAAACAAATATTGTACAATACCAAATATTCGAATTAATATCCGCTATTGAACAGTATATTTTTGTATACGAACCAATTTGTTATCAAATTTAAATATGTGCGGGATATTTCGTTTGTTTAATTGTTGCAATTTATAAACAATATTTTGGCAAAGGACATTTAATTTAGCCTAATTAATTTAGGACTAAGTAAAACTTTTGTTCTTTGTCGTATGGGCTATGACCCAATTAATGTTGCCAACAAAAGATAATACATTTTAGAAGCATTCTCAAGAATCACTTCAACCAGGCCAGAGGTGCCTTTAACTTCATTCACTAGTATCAATATGTAGCATCAAATAGAGTCTTCAACTAATTCGCGTGCAAGGAACATACCAGTACATCAAACGGTCTCTCGGGATTGTAGGGTTTACTACCTTGGTGTCAGTTGATATCAATAAAATTGCTAAGTGCTATTAGTGTTTCAATAAACTGAAGATGATCCTCCACTGAGCCCGAAGATTAGGCAAATATAAACTGCAGGATGTCTTAATAACACTATATGACGAACTCGACATATTAACACTAAGATAAAGTTAAGAATTTATAAAGCCTGTGTTAAGACTAATAATAACATATGCGTCTGAAACAAGACCTGACACATCAACAATACAAAGACTACTGGAAACAGCAGAGATGAGAGAGAGTACTGAGAAGTATTACAGGAAATACGCTAATAGATCGAAAGAGGAGTGAAGACATTATAAGAAAATGTAACGTACAGTGTATAAACGAATGGACACTAAATAGAAAAAAGAATGGAGTAACCACATAAGTAAAATGGGGGAGGCCCGTGTAGTCAAAATAGCAAGAGGGAAATCACCAATCGGTAGAAGTATCGGCCGGCCGCGCAAAAGATGGAGTGACAACCTTCCATAGAGGTATCAATCCGTCAATGAACAAGCAGAATTGCTTATAAAGAGGAAGAAGAATAAGAAGAAACATTTTTAAAGGTTACCATAGCGACGGTTAAACTGCAAAATCTCGTAAGTCGATTTTTGGTCCAGTTTTACTTTTATACTTTGTTGGTTTATACTTTAACATATCTTTTAAAGTACGAAAGCTTGTAACTCAATATTTAAATTTAATGGTAGTAGTGACATCTACAAAAACCTCATAAGTAAGATTTTAAGTTAAAAAACCTCGTAAGTTGCATTTTTATGAGACAAAACCTTGTAAGTTTAATGATAGGTTAAGATTTTATGTAACAAATCCTCGTAAGTCGCTCTTTGACAAAATAAACCATATTACTGAATTTTAGTTAATGGTAATGGAATAGTTACCTAAAAAGAACCCTACACACAAAACGAATAAATTGAATCTTACAGAAAGAAACCCAAAATGTTTTTCGTCTCTCCTTTAAAGTTACATTAAACTGACTTACGAGGTTTTGCAGTTTAACCGTCGATAGGTTAATTTTAAAAAGTTTAATTTTTTATTTTATTTGGCAGTTAGTTTGCTAAATATGCAATTATGCATATACATACATATACAGGGTGTCCCGAAAAGATTGGTCATAAATTATACCACAAATTCTAGGGTCAAAAATAGGTTGATTGAACCTCACTTACCTATATACAATAGTTCACCCAAAAAAAGTTACAGCCCTTTGAAGTTACAAAATGAAAATGGATTTTTTTTCATATATCGAAAACTCTTAGACATTTTTTATTAAAAATGGACATGAGGCATTCTAATGGCAGCATCATTTAAAAAAAAATTAAAGTGAAATTTGTGCGCCCCATAAAAATTTTATGAGGGTTTTGTTCCATTAAACCCCCCCCAAACTTTTGTGTACGTTCCAATTAAATTATTATTGTGGCACCATTAGTTAAACACAATCTTTCTAAAACTTTTTTGCCTCCTAGTCCTTTTTCGATAAGCCAGTAATTATTGAGATATTTTGAATATTTGTCGAATCCACCACATATTTGTATATGGTTAAGTACGATTATACAGACCTGTTAATAATCTGAACATTTATTTATAATTTACATTTTTAGGTATATTTTGAAAAAGAAGCCACATCTCGATAAAAGGTGACTTATCAAAAAAAGACTAAGAGGTAAAAAAGTTTTAAAAACACTGTGTTTAACTAATGGTACTAATAATAGCTCAATTGGAACGTGCACAAACATTTGGGGGGTTTAAAGGAACAAAACCCCCATAAAATTTTTATGTAAACATATTATAAAAGAAGCCGCATCTCGATAAAAACTGGCTTATCGAAAAAATACCAAGAGGCCAAAAAGTTTTAAAAATGTTGTGTTTAACTAATGGTACCACAATAATGAATTAATTGGAACGTACACAAAAGTTTGGGGGGGTTTAAGGGAACAAAACCCCCATAAAATTTTTATGGGGTGGACAAATTTTACAATAATTTTGTTTTAAGATGTTTCTGCCATAAAAATGATACACGTCCATTTTCAATAAAAAATACCTTATAGTTTTCGATATATTGAAAAAAATCGATTTTCATTTTGTAACTTCAAAGGGCTGTAACTTTTTTTATGAGCACATTTGTACTAAGGTAAGTTAGGTTTAGTGGAACTATTTTTGACCCCAGAATGTGTGGTATAATTTATGACCAATCTTTTCGGGACACCCTGTATAATTCTCATGCATTAATACTTTTATAATTTCTATGAGATAATCTAACTATCAAAACTAAAAACGTCGTGGACCAAATTACAAAATACCAACTATGTACTTGTTTTAAGTTCTACAATTAGTTCCTCGTATCTGACCCTGAACTTCCGTCCTCTCGATATATATAATTGGATAATAAAAGAAAATGGTACAATAAAAGCACTAGCTGGAATTTATAGCAAATATAAACTTTTCATTTATCTTGGTTGATGTTCTTTATAAATTTATGGAGTATCGGTGTAGAAAACTTATGGAATAATAATACATGGTTCAGAAAGTTAATCGCCACAATTCAAGGTTTGTACTGGATTTAGCTATGAGGTTGGGAATCAAAAATGCATTTTAAATTTTATTCTTATGTCTTTCGTTGTTTGCGATTATTTTTGCAATATGTTAAACCAGGTGCACAAATTAATACAAAAACGGAACGGGTGGCAAATAGAATTAAATAAGAGTGATGAAAACTAGATTCTAAAGAAAGATCTAGACAAAGTGTTCTTAGAAATATTTTTTAAAATATTATCATTTAAAATACCAGAAAATATCAATGTCTTGGAAAAACTCTAAAGGTAAAATTTTCAAAAACTTAAACTTGCTAAATGATAGATAGTCAACCCTTTACAATATATATGGCGGCTCGTCATCAGCTAGAGATTTATCATTATGTGACTCAGAATTATCACCAAAGCTTTCATGGATTGTAATACTGTTTTTGTACGGTAGTAACCACTACCCTATTAGAGTCTCTTTGGCAATTAATAACATAGGAAACAGACTATTTCGATTCCCAAATGGAATTTAAATAGAGCTAGTTGGTCTATATTTAAAGCATATATCCAACGAAGTAGTTGTCAAAACTTAAGGGCAACCAGAGCAGATAATCGATAGATTGCTAAGCACATTGCTGTCAATAATTTATGCCATTACTATTTATTACATAGGCAAAACAAAAACGTTGAAAAAAAACTCCTCTTCCATAAAATTATTCTTTTTCTAAAGGTGTCCATCTTCTAGAGATCTTTGCAACTACATTGACTCATCTTATTATATTTAAAGCAGCTTTAAACATATAAGTTGTCGTAAGACCAGTCAATTTCCTAAGATTTTCCAACCAGGATATACATCTATGTCCAGGGCCTTTTTTGCCCTCAATCTTGCATTGTATATATTCAACTGGAGAAATCGATATTTAATATGTTTCATAATTTTCTGTTCTTTACGGTGTATTATATTACGGTAATATATGGAGAGTAGTTGTTAGTTGTGTAGTGTATATGTGCATATATACAGTGCGCTGGAATAAGTGTTACCCCCCTTGACAACTTATTTCTTTCTAGCACATAAGCAAAACACTCGAACAGGTCGATTTTTAAAATAATCAAAGTATATTATAACATCAATGTTTCGAACTTTACGCGATCCCTCTTCAGGTGACAGGCAAAACTTTGATTTTTTTAAATGGAAAAGTACATCATAATATGACAGCTCATTTAAAAGCGTTTGAAATACTGATTACCAAATTGTATAATACTTTAATCCTTTTTAAGAGCGTAAGCGCAAAATTTCTATCGAATTGTTTTTAAACTCATTCATTTTTTTCGAATCCTGAGAAATCTAGTAAGTATTTTTGAAAAATTTAAACGCAGAATAAAATATTACAATATTACCGAAGGCTGAAAGTCCCTTAGAATTAACAAAAATTTATTTTGAATGATATATTTACAATTAAAAATCCGACTAAATTTTCTTTTTCTTTTCACCTCTGTGACTTATTAAAATAATCATTATACAAGTTCTCAGGGACTTTTGACCCTCAATAATATTGTAATATTTCATTCTGTGTTTAAATTTTTCAAAAATACTTATTAATTTTCTCAGGATTCGAAAAAAACTGAATACATTTTAAAATATTTCGACCGAAATTTTGCGCCTACGGTCTCAAAAAGGATTAAAGTAATATACATTTTTGTAATCAGTCTTTCAAATGATTTTAAATGAGGTGCCACATGATGTACTTTCCTATTTAAAAAAAATCAAAGTTATCACTGTCAACTGAACAGGGACCGCGTAAAGTTCGAAACATTGATACTATAATATACTATGATTATTTTAAAAATCGACTTGTCCGAGCGTTTTGCCTATGTGCTAAAAATAAATATGTTATTAAGGGGGGTAACACTTATTCCAGCGCACTTTATGTAATCCTTAATATACGTCGGTAGCACCACATTTCATACCTCTAATCGTCTCATGCTATCTTCTGAAAAGGTTCTCATTTACTCAAAAAGCCCCCATTCACGTTGAAATCGGTATCGATACATGCATCGCGACAAGGTGCCATACACGTATCATGAGGTTTGTATCTGTTTCACGACAGTGATACAGACGGTGATATAGTTGTATACGACGAAGATAGAGAGTTGTGATACTGATAAAGAGATACTTAGACAACCAAATACACTATGGGATTTGTATAGCCATATTAATACTTGCGACATGTATCGATACCGATCTCAGCGTGAATGGGGGCCTAAGATTAGTATCGATACATGTATCGCGACAGGGTCTAGGACGTTTCACCGCCACCAGTTCATTGCCGCCCTTTCGATGCCGCCAGTTCATCGCCGGCCGATTCATCGCCAGCCTATTCATCGCCGGCCGATTCATTGCCGGCCGATTCATCGCCAGTCAGTTAATCGCTAACTAATTTATTTCCGACCAGTTACATTTATTATTTATTTTTAATATTAATTAGGGATTCTAGGAAATGACCAAACCTAACCTAACCCAACCTACACTACATAAATTTGGACATATATATTTCTACAAAGGTCATTTAACACTACAAATTTAGTACTATTTAGTATCAAATTTAGGGGAAGTCGAAATAGAACAGTAAATATAATATTATTTTGTATCTTTTTAATTGTCATAAGTTTTAAACTGAATTTAAAGTCGTGTCGTGTTACCTCCCATAATACAAAATCAACTGACTAACTGGCGATTAAACGGTCGGCGATGAAACGGACGGCGATGAAATGGACTGGCGATGAATCGGCGGCATCGAAACGGCAGCGATGAACCGGCGGTAGAGCTGGGCAATACCCGGGTATAAGTACCCGGTACTCGAGTACATTTTCAATAAAGTACTCGATACTCGTACCCGTAGCATATGAGTAAAATACCCGGTACCCGCGTTTATTATACGAGTACATTTTCCGAGTACTTTTTGCAAGTCTAAACTTGTCGCTGCATGTGGGAGAGCAAATTAATAGCAACACGCAAAAACGCCGTTTTCAGTATCAGTCCATTCGTCAAAAGTTATCCAGCTGTAACAAGATGGAACTCGTATTATGACTCGGTTTCGCAAATTTTAAGTGAAAAAGAAAAGCTACCGTCTCTTTTTCAAATGCTTAATATAAAAAACTTTAAAGAAACCGAGTTGCTGTACTTAGAGGAGTACTGTAAGGTCTTGAAACCTCTGGCTACAACCTTCGATGTTCTGCAAGGAGAATATTGTGTTTATTATGGGAACTTCCAAGTCTGCTATCTTTGAGAAATAAATGGGAGAAGTTAAAGCTTCAAACGCTGAGTTCTGGCGGTGAATTTTTCTTAAAAAATATAATATGCAGAGCTTGGAGAAAATATTCTCTGAAATACTTCATTTGTTATCGGAGGAGGCTATTATATCCGCAATTGTCCATATTAAGTTTAAAGTGCGTTGGTATAATGTCTTAAAAAATGCAAAAAATTTTCTATTGACGCTTTGAAAAAGATGGTGATGAATGCTGCTGAAAAACTAATTTATTTTGATTATTGCGGAGAACTAGATCCGGGAATTCAAGTGATACCACCCCAGATGGCTTTTTCGATTTCAATGAAACAGAGTATTCACCTAAACAAGACACAAGAAACCAATCTCATTATGCAGTCTCAATCGTCTGAAAATGAAACAATCAAAACATCCAAAATACAACTAGAACTTGGTAAATTTCTAGAAGGCAAAAAAAGTTTCCTATAATTAAAAATGTTTTTCTAAGATATAATTAGAGCCAGGATAATATGCAAAATGCATATGCATAAATATGGGATTAAGGGAATATTGCGGCATGTTTTGATGTATTAGAACATATCGCATAAATAAAATAGTTTCCTATATAATAGATAATACTTTCTTGAAAATATTCAGAGCAGGTGTATACTTGAGGTATCTACTAAATAACTTTATTACCTACTTTATTCCAAGTATGTAGTATCTACTAAATGGCTTTATTACAAGTTTTATTGTTTGGGAAAACCCATCTGGAACTGTTTATCGGTAGAATAAGGTCAACAGGTAGCTAGGTACAGTAAATTCGTTTTTAAATCCTCTTTACGGCAAAACGTCCTTTAAATCCAAAAAAATTTTAGTGAGAATTCTGTTCAGAATGAACTGTTCTATCTAAAATCGAATTTTAACATAATATGTAATTAGTAATTATAAACTCTATTACAAAACTAGAGAGTCAAAGATAGAAGGAGCATCCAGAGATAGCCTTTGCAAATAATAATATCAAAGAAAGAATAATAAATAATGAATCTTTCAGGGACAATAATTGGAAAAAAAATTAAAGATAAATTGAGTGACGTTTTAAACAGAAATGAAGGCTTTGTTTATTGCGATCAATAAATACCATAATCAATGGATTTTGACGAAGTTGTTAATATGGATCCCTCGCTAATTTCAAACTTTAGATTTGCGCCCATTACATCTTGTGATGTTGAAAGATCGTTTTCCTCATGTAAACACTTAACTGACAGAAGGCATAGAATTAGTCTGGAAAATATTGAATATTCTATGATTATATATTGTAACAGCAGGAACGAGGACTTTTTTTTGTGAATTTTCATTTATATTTTATTATTAAGTGTAGTAATAAATAAAAACTCTCTAAGTTATACAATAATTTTATTTCTCGCCAAATCTCAAGCCTTGAAAATTGCAAAATATTTTTTCTAAAGTGCACATATAAATGCATATTGCATATAATAAAAGCGTATTTGGTTATTTTTTAAGTGCATATTGCATGCATATTTTAACAATTTTTTAGTGCATATAATCCAGTCTCTAGATATAATATATGCTTGCCTACTTCTGCGCCTACAGAACGCCTAATCGCTTATGCTATGCTACAATAATTAATAGCCCTCGAATAAATGCTCTAAAACTGATGAAAACTTTGAAAACTGAGTAATCTTAAAAGCCAATAAAATTAATCAGTGAGTGTGGGTTGATGATTAAATTTTAAAATTCTTATTTTATATGTCAGTTGGAATTGTACGTTATGTTTTGTTTTCATGACTCATAAATATGTTTAGAGATGCAGAGATAATTACAGTAGACTCCCTCTATAACGAGAACTGAAATGGCGGACTAATTACCTCGTTATAAGCGGATCACGTTATATCAGACAACAATATTATTGTACATACATATGAATAAATATAATTTTCTAAGACATTAACTTCCTATAGTTAAGCCATTCGGAGCAATATAAAATGCTAAATATTATTTCCTCAACAATAAGGCTTCGGCCATCATAAATTGTAAATTTCCTATAATATTCGATATTTGTCGAAAAATAAACAGGATTTTACTACAGCACTGGCCTCGATGACCACACAGATGTTGGGGATTTCTGTATATAGGCAGTTTATTTATAGCCATTGCTGCGCTAAAAATAGGTAAAGAAACATACTCTTCGATTTAATTTTTCCTCGTTATAACCAAATATGCCTCGTTATAGAGGTGTTACAGTCCAATAGGAATTTCATGGGACATCAAGCATACCTCGTTATAAGCGAAACTTTGTAATAACCGTGTTCGTTATAGAGAGAGTCTACTGTATTACCTTCTTACCTTTTTTCGGGTTTTACATTTGAATGTACTCGAAATAAGTACCCGAGAAATTCGGGTAATTGTACTTTGAGTATTGTACTCTGAGTACTTTTCTGGAGCAATGTACTCGATACTCCGTACTCTTTCCTTTAATATGAAAAGTACCCGGTACTCTGCACCCGAGTACAATTTATCAGTACCCGGCCCAGCTCTGACCGGCGCGGCGGCGATGAAATGTACCATTCCGATCGCGGCAAGTTTGCGATACATCATATTATTATTTTCTACGGTGAATTGTAAACGGCAAAGATAAAGAGTTGTGATTCTGATACAGCGATACTGAGACATCGAAATACACTACGAGATTTGTATCGCGATACTGATACTTGCAACATGTATCGATACCGATCTCAACGTGAATGGAGGCATTAATACTCCAGTTTTCTATTCCGTAGAGGACATTAAAGACGTAACATCTACAATATCAATGTCATCTACCAATATAATTATTAAATGAAGTAAAAGTCAGACTTACTCTCAATCTTTATTATAACTTCCGACGACCGGTTTCGCTCTTTAAAATTTGTAGAGCATCTTCAGGTCAAAGGTAACAAGTTACAAAATGATTCGGATACAAGGTGCTATCAACTCAGTTTTCATTATCATGATGTTTCTTTTAAAGTTATGTTAACGGGATATGGTGGAATAGACGGACGATGCAGCAAAGGTAAACAAATCTATGGGACTTAGGAGTTCTTGAGGGTGATGAGATAGTTGGTGTAAGTTAACCAGCAAATCTATGTCTGTTATTATGTTTGTGTATATAAAAATAAAAATAAAATCTTTAAAATCAACACACATTAAAATTGTAAAATTGTAAATAAGTCATTCACTAATTTGATTTACACAAACATAATAACAGACGTAGATTTTCTGGTTAACTTACACCAACTATCTCATCACCCTCAAGAACTCCTAAGTCCCATAGATTTGTTTACCTTTGCTGCATCGTCCGTCTATTCCACCATATCCCGTTAACATAACTTTAAAAGAAACATCATGATAATGAAAACTGAGTTGATAGCACCTTGTATCCGAATCATTTTGTAACTTGTTACCTTTGACCTGAAGATGCTCTACAAATTTTAAAGAGTTATAATAAAGATTGAGAGTAAGTCTGACTTTTACTTCATTTAAAATGAACTCTCACATGCAACCCATTCAAGATTATAATTATTAAACAATATTAAAACTTATTCAATATACTGAGCGTTACAAAACCCTAGAAAGCATCTTCGAATGTGAATTTCTATCTACTACTACTAATTCGATACCATATGACAGGATTCAAGAAACATGTATAAATGCAATAGTTAGGTATAGGAAGGATAGTCTCACTCTTATACAGAAACAAGCATAAATGTTTTCAGTTATCATTTAACTGAATCATGTTTAATCTTCAGTTATCATTAATACATACTGCCGACTTTATTTTTTTCTGCTTCCTTTGTTTTTCTATTTTGTAATTTTAGGGTTGCCACATAAGTACTTGGATTGATATAATGTGGTCAATTAATATGAGGTTTGTTCTTCCTAGTACCATTTTATATAACTGGGGGTATGTTTTTCAGTTCTATTCATTTGTTTTTTTCTAAGCTTAAGTTTGTTTTCTATATAAGATAAGGCATTTACAAGACTAAGAAACTTAGAAATTGCCGAGTGGTTAAATTTAAAGTCATTTTTGGTTTATTTCATGCTTACCTGTATTGACTTAGTAAGTTGTTTTTCTGGAGTAAGGAGTATGCATTTCTCTTGCCTTAAATTTCTGTTTTGTCTAAAGCATGGATGCAGTCAAATTTCATTTTGTAACACATTTTTCCAGAAACTTTAGCAAAACTTCCCAGTTTTGTAAATGTTACACTGCAAAGTGTAATGTACTGTGAATTGCATTAGCAAGCAAAACATTCCTGATTTGAAATTCACATACATCCCCATTAACAACAACCGCCCTTACCTCTGCGAAGCAAAAGTTTTAAAATCCCTTAAAACACAAGCAGTGAACTTCGATTACATGTTTTACTCTAGCAGAAATTACCACAGTCCTTATCGCTTATATTTGATAGAAACATTGTGTACTGCTACTTTGTTTTTGAAATAAAGTTTAAAAGAAAAATATGTAAAATTGTGCCTGTACATCAATATTGTATATGAAAGTAATCAATTATTGTAACTATATATTGTTAAAATATATAGTATATATATATAATAATAAAATTTCTGAAGAATATGTCTGTAATCTTCTACACATATTTTCTATAATTTGAACAAGTATTATTACATATCTATACTAAATTTAAAATCAAGATGCAGAAGAAATAAACAAACCAAGACACGTTAAATGATACTAGGAGCACTCCCGAATCATAATTTACAATGTATATACATTGTAAAACCCAAATCATGATTTCCAAAGTTTATACATTGCAAATTATGATTCGTTAGTTTAGTGCTCCTAGTAGCATTTAACGAGTCTTGATTTGTTTATTTCTACTGCATCTTGAATGTAAATTTAGTATAGATTTAGCCATACGGCTCATATTCCCTCAAAGTGGAAAAATTCATTCGTCCCAGATACCATCGGTATCAAATGGATTGAGCTATGCTGGAACTTTTTCCATGTTAGCGAGCCCTAGATGCTTTGGTACGTTGGAGTATCTCTCAAAAACTGTCGTGGTGTGCATCTGGACGTCGAGAGTAGCACATATTTCTGCATGACATTTTCTCTAAGACGCTTTTCGAAATGACTAGTTGTTGATGTGGTGAAGAATTTTCAGAATTTCACGTAAATTTTAATACAACAGATCTAAAACAAATTACAATAACTTGAATGTAAGGAGTAAAAATGTTCGTTCATCGAAGCGTTGTTTTTTGTGTGTATTCTCGTCGTTATGTACTTTTTCGTCACCCAGTAACCCTGGCTAATGAACTGAGTCACTTCGTTCGGCAATCTTCGGTAATACGCACTTGTACAATAATTGGCAGAGTCTAATAAATTTCAAAGTCAATGTACTTAACATAATATGTTATATAACATAGTATATTATACTCCCCCACCTTGAAACCCCAAGGACCGGGTTTCAATAAAAAGTGTTTTTTTTTAAATGTCAAAGATCATATTTATTACAGTTTGCAAACAAAAAGTTATTGATCTTGGTTAGGCAGAACACATAATTTCACAACCGGTCGTTTAATCTCACCAGAAATTGTCTTTATCACAACCGACCGCACAATATTGTCACTTCCGGTGTAAGTTTTTAAAATTCTGCCTAACTGCCACTTCAAGGGAGGAAGTCCATCATCCTTTACTAGAACCATGCGTCCGGGCTGGATCAGCTGTTGGCAATTCTCCTTCCACTTGACCCGCTGCTGAAGATGGGATACATATTCTTTGGACCATCTTGTCCAAAAGTGCTGTAATATCTGTTGCACCCTTTGGAATCTTGAAAGACGATTTTCATTAATGTCCATTAAGTTTTGTTGTGGTATACTCGTCAATGAAGATCCGATTAACAAGTGTGCAGGAGTAAGAGGGTTAGGGTCATTTGGGTCATTAGAAAGAGGATAGAGTGGTCTAGAATTGAGACAAGCCTCTATTTGATATAAAACCGTGGTAAATTCTTTAAATGTTAAAATTGCATTACCTACTACACGTTTCATGTGGTGCTTAACTGATTTAATGTTTGACTCCCATAATCCACCGAAGTGGGGAGCACGTGGAGTAATGAAATGCCATTGAATACCGTCGATTGAGACGTCTGTAATAATGTGATCAGCATTTGTGTTAAAAAATTGTCTGAGTTCGTTATTTGCTCCCACGAAAGTGCTGCCGTTATCTGAAAAGATTTCGGAGCATTTACCACGTCGGGCCGTGAATCGGCGTAATGCCGCTAAGAAGCATTCTGTCGTGAGATCACTGACAACTTCTAAATGTATAGCCTTACTGGCGAAGCGAATGAAGAGAGCAATATAAGCTTTAGAAGTTTTGTAATTACGACCCTTTCTATCTCGTAATAAAACGGGACCAGCATAATCGACACCAGAAACCGTGAAGGGACGTGAAGGGGTAACTCGTGACTTCGAAAGATTGCCCATAAGATACTGTTCGGGTTTATTGTTAAATCTAAAACATCGGACACAATCACGAACAATTTTTTGAACCAAATTGCGCCCTGATATTGGCCAGTAATTTTCTCTTAAGGAAGCAAGAAGTGCTTGAGGACCAATATGTAAAAGTTTCAAATGCTCATGTCGAGCAATGAGTTTCGTGAGGTGATCTTTTGGAGGTAGGACTATGGGGTGTTTCTTGTTAAAATCAAATGACGAATGATGTAAACGACCGCCAACGCGTATTAATTTTGTTGTTGTATCAAAGAATGGAGTTAGGCCAAGAAGTTTACTTCTTTTGTAAATTTGATTGGAATTGGAAAGTGCATCATAATCATATGGAAATGATTGACGTTGTACGAACCTAATTAAGCTTAAAAGGGAATTATTGAGTTCTATTGTAGTCAAGGGACCTGTTATTCGTAAATGTTTATGAATCGACAGATTGTCTTTAAATCTTAAGACATAAGCAAAGATGCGTGTTAGTTTATTTAAAGAAGAATATTTGTAATAAAAGGTAAATTCGTTGTTGATGTGATGAAACACAAGAGTTTTGTTACGCAGTTCAGGTAGTTCAGAAGTTATACAAACTTCTTGATGTTTTGTATATTGAGGCCATTCTTCTTGAGGCAAAGTGAGCCAAGAAGGGCCATGAAACCATATGTGGGAATTACTGAGCGAAGAAGGACTTATACCTCGTGACAGTAGATCTGCTGGATTATCATAAGTATTAACATATTTCCAAAATTCAGGGTTGGTCAGTTTATGTATTTGTGAGACTCGATTTGCTATAAAAGTCTTAAGTAAATGGGGAGAGGTGTTTTTCCATGAAATAACAATTTTAGAGTCAGTCCAATACGCAATGTTTTTAAAGGAGACATTTGCAGATGAAGTGACCTTTTCAACAAGTTCAGAAAGTAGTGATGCCCCACAAAGTTCGAGTCTTGGAATGGTTACAAGTTTCATAGGAGAAACTCGAGTTTTAGCACAATAAAGATTTGAAGTGTAATTTCCAAATGTATCTATGCAGCATATGTAAATACATGCACCGTAAGCTGCCTCCGAGGCGTCAGAAAACCCATGAAGTTGAACAGAAACTGGGTTAGAAGAAAGTACATGTCTAGGTATTTTTAAAGTGTTTAATTTTGTAAGTTCGAAGTAGTATTTCTACCAAAGTGTGTAAATACTTTCAGGAACAGATTCATCCCAACTTATCTTGAGTTTCCAGAGCTCTTTAAGAATAATTTTCGATGTAACTGTTACGGGTGATAGTAACCCCAAAGGATCAAATATTTTTGCTGTACAGGATAAAATCTGTCTTTTGCTAATCTTTAAGTTCATTGTGGAGATATTTATAGAATATTGTAGGGAATCACAAGACGGATTCCAAAGTAAACCTAGTGTAGTAAGATCTTCGGTAATACGCACTTGTACAATAATTGGCAGAGTCTAATAAATTTCAAAGTCAATGTACTTAACAATGACTCCAGATAATAGGTACCGTCCGGGTACTTTCCATTCACCATTGTCTCCTAATTTGTATTCGTAGACCTTTATAGTTTGTAAACTTTTCATTAAATTTTAAACGTATATTATTACTGTAATGTATGACCACATCTATTAGTGTTGTTTGCCCAGTAAATTTATTAGCTATTATGAGACAAGGTGTGGTGTGTACTACTGGTTAGTCTGGTATCACAGTGAGATCCCAATATAGCTTCTAATTGTCTGTTTTTAGCAATCTGACAAAGTCGAATTGATAATAAAGGAGGTGGTTGCTTTGGAGAAGGGTCTCAGTTTGCTAGCTTGTTTTTGGTGAAGAATATTTCCTACTGAGTTATGACGTTTATGATATAATCAGTTCCGACAAACGCCTGGCAGCCCCTTGTAAGATGTTGGATGGTTCTTTGGGTTTGACATCTATATTGAGGTTTGCCGTTTTGAAACTGAGAGTCTTTGGCAATATACTTCAGGTAATTTGTAGTTGGAACAACCTGATTTTGAATGTCAAGTAGCAAACTCTCTGTCTCAAGGAACATCCTTCCTCATGTCAACCAATATTTCGACGTTGTATTGTCGACCTATTCTTGGTTAATCTCATTAAGATGTCGCCCATGCAGAAGTTTACCCATCCAGATCCGCATATTTTCTTGCCTAGACAGGAGGTTTGTGCGCATTTATTGTTCCCGCACTTTAAGCGGTGCTGCGTCTCAGTTTAAGCGATCAACCTGTCTCAGCCTGCGTCTGAAAATCGGTTCTTAAATAAACAACTGGTTTTTCCAATTGCTCACCTATTTCCATGAGTGCTCTTCCACCTAGATGCAGCGGTAATGTTGTTCTCTCTACTGCACTGCGTGGATGATGTTTTTGTGCCTTTATGAGAAGTGTTTTTACTTTCCGCTCAAGGTTTTTTATAACCGTTTTTGAGCACTTTATAATAGCAAATGAGTAGCTAAGTGTGGAACGGTCGTATGTATTTAATGCTTTAAATAAATTTTTACTATTAAGTTCTAACCGATTCAGCTGTCTTACTCTTTGGAGGTATTCAGAAGTTAGTTCGGTTTTCAATCGTACTTGCATTTACTCCTAGAAATTTGTACATATCATTTTCACCCATTGTCTCGATATTTTGGCCACCTTTGGTTCAATCGAACTAACATTGGTCCCAGAATATGTGATTTAATTTATGACCTACATTTTTGTTACACCCTGTATATTTGACTACTGACTTATTTATTTATATTTTAGGTTTACATATCTACATTTAGATTTACGTTTCCTTTTGTATATGTACCTACATATAGGCATTCGAATTTTTATAGATTTTTTAGCTTTTCCAATAATTTTTGACCATAATTACTAAATTGTTTCAGAGGTATATAATATTATTTATCGCCAACCGTCACTAAAGTCATTCATTATTGTACTCATTTGCCCTCATTTGCGGCAGTAAACTAACACTTTATTGTACTGAAAGCAGAATTTTACTTTACCTGTCGCGATTAATCAAATTAACCCAAGTGGTCGATGGCAATAATCGAATGGCGAGAATTTGAGTGAACTTAAAATTTATTTACTTTAATTATTAAAAATATTGTACACAATTTGCGGTATTAACAATTAAATTTATGTCAAAAAGTGAAATTCTGTAGTACTTTGTAAATATATTCATATAAAATAAATTAAAACTTTACCGATTTAGTAATTATTCAATATTGAATACTATCGATTAAAAATCGAAAGCGGCCATATTGCAAAAGTTATCTGTCATCACTGTCATGAAATTGTAAATTGCCAGTAAGTGTTACAACCAATATCAAATTATTGTAGAAAGTGAAATTGTAGATAAAATATATTTTGGCATTATCCAAGGTGTCAAGCTTTCAGTACTTCATTTACCAGTTTTTCATTCAGGGATTATTAAAATTAAAGAAGATTAATTTTATGAAATAATGAAGATAATCAAATTAAAAAAATTGTGTAGTGTTATAATGAGATTTTAAAGAAGTTAAAGAAACGACAGGTTTTTATTCAATTTAATTTATAAATTTTATAATATTTTTAAATTATTATTACAGAGCCCAAACTCTTACGTAGTCAACTTTAAGGTGCGAATCATCGGAATTCAAATTTCAAGTTGATTTCCAATCAAATTATGTTGACGATAAAATTTTGTATGCACCACGTCAGTAAAGACACTTTATCGAACTCGTCGGTTACTCGCCTCGCTCGCTATGCTCGCTCTTCTCGTAATATCAAGACTCGTTCCATAAAGAGTCACTTTACTGACTTGGTACATAAATAACTATTATTTGTTTTTGTAGAAATTATTCATTAACATTCTATATTGTATCACAACATTAAATCTCAAAAACTAATAAATTTATCGAACAAAACATTGTACACCATAATATTATGTAGGTATGTTTATTTTTATATCAAATATAAATCGACTACAGAAATATTTTCATGCTGAAACAAACTTGAGTATACCTACAGTGAAGTACAAAATTTATAGTGTAAAATGGTATATTTCAAATTATTTTTTATAAAAAACTAAAATTATCCAAAAGGATTAAAATTTCGGAACGTTTTTGATCTTATCAGACCATCAACAATGAAGATATAATTTTTCTTTAAGCGCAGCCTCCCAATCGGGGGTTGGATATCATGATCACTATCTTTACTATATCTGCTGCTGCTCTGAAGAGTTTATTGAATGAACTGAACTTAAACCAGTACCTTAAATTTTTCAACTAGGTATGACACTATTTTTCTTCCCACACTTCATCTCTTATCTTCCCTATGTATTCAAGGTCAACATTTCATATTAATAAATTTATGGAGAAGAGCTATTTGTATAACAAGGAAAGAAATTGAAGTGACTTTTCCTCCCGAGAATGAAGTTTACTGCCCGACGCGTAGCGGAGGGCAGTAATCATGTGAGGGAGGAAAAGGCACTTTACTCCCGTAATATACATATGATCTTTCCACTTTACTCAAATATCAAGTATTTTTTTTATTTTTAAATACATGCATTATTTATGTAAGTAACCGACAACATTTATTAGATCACTAAAACTAACAAGTAGGTACAGTATAACTGTCAACTGTCAAACATAAGTCAAATTAATAATGTAGACATTGTTAAATCAAAATAACAATTTACTGTTTTTACCATTCTGCAAAATACAGGGTGCTCTATAAATAAACGTTAAAATGTATAGATACTTACGTAATAGATTACTGCCCTCCGTTACGCGTCGGGCAGTAAACTTCATTCTCGGGAGGAAAGCTAGCAGTTTCCTCCCTTGTTATACAAATAGCTATTACACCATATTGCAATGTGTTTATTTTTATAGCAAATATATACCCACAACAGAAATATTTTCATATTCAAACAAACTTAAGTATACATACAGGAAGTAACAAAAATATAGTGTAAAATGTATAACTATTTAAAATTATTTTTATAAAAAAATTTAAATTCTCCAAAAGAATTGAAATTTCGGAACTTTTTCGGTCAACAGACCATCAACAATTAAAATATCGTTTTCCTTTAAGCGCAGTCTCCCAATAATTAGGCCAGGGTAATAAGGATTTTCTCGGGACACTTACACTCAAAGATCCAGGTAGCTGACTACTTTTTTAGTTATTGTAGATCTATAGGAAGAAAACCTACCTGTTTCCGGCCTATAGTTCGTGTCCGTTTTTTAATTATTAACAATTTAGTGCAAAAATCGCGATTTTTTCGATTTTTTGCACCCCATTCAAAAGCTAAATTGTTGACATAAAATTACAAAATTGAATTTTTTAGAACATAGAAAAATCTTCAAAATGCCTATTTTTTTAAAATTAAAAAATTAATTTGTTGCTACGCAAACTAAAAAATAATTGAAAATCATTATTTTTAATAATTTTTTTTTAAAACAACCTTAAAAATTTTGTTTTTTACACAAGGTTGGGTATTAACCAACCAACAGTGTTTCAACCAAACTTAACAAATCCTCAAAATTTGAGACCGATCCAATAATTAGTTTAAGAGTTATCCTAATTGGTTATCACTAAAGACTGGATTATATGCAAAATGCATATGCATATATATGCTGCATATTTCTCATGTTTTTCATAAATGCATATGCCTTGCATATTTGGAGATTTAAGAGCATATAAATGCATATTTTGATGGGAATTTACTCTACCCCATTTAAAAATAAGGTATATATTAGTAACATCAACATCCATTAAAATAAAATGTGAAAGTAAATATTTTGCTGTTAAGCTCCTTTGTTGTTGTACCCATAAACATAATGGGCGTTATTTATAGCTGCAGGTATCATTATCCGGATATTTAAGATTTATAGACTTCTCAGAATTTACAAATTACCTAAGTAAATACCGATTATATTTTGAATAACATTACAAATATTACCTGTACTTTCTGCTGGTGTCGGCCAACTATGAATTATTCTGGGAAAACCAACCAAAACGAAATTTTAAGCATTTTAAGGGTAGGATAGATTATTTTATTTTATGAATGGTTAGTCTTAAATCAATCGCCGATTATTCAACTTTTGTGATTGCAAGTTATTGACTATACTGTGTAAAAAAATCATTTTATTATTATTGTGAAAATGCCTAAAGTAGCAAGGGAAAAATCAAGTCTTCTCAGAAGTTGGATTGGAAGTAACAATCATCTAAAAGTTATCGACAGTGAAAGTATGTTTTGCACCATTTGTGATAAAAAGGTAAGTTCTCCACTTCAATAGATTTTTAAACTTATCAAACTTCTTTGCACATCTATGTGTCTGTCTATTCTAAAATGACAAACCGTCCCATTTCTTCAAAAACTGTTTTTTAAAGTTCGCAACGGTTTGGCTTATACAGAGCGAGGTGTTGAGAGTGGCCCACCCTGTATACTACGGTACACTGACTGTACTTTATTGTTTGACGATTTCAATTTCACTTTGAGAAATAAAAAAAAATTGGGGGAGGTTTAAAAAGTTTGATCATTTTAATGTAGGTATCTATTTACGAAAACATCTAAAACATCATTATCATTATATTCCAGATTCCATGTCAAAAGAAATTCCAAGTAGTTCAACACATAAAAACTTCACTTCACCAAACTAAGCTATCAAAAAATGATAATAAACCTCGCCAGCAGATTCTACAGAACAGTTTGCAGATTCAGAATACGTCAGTTGGGCAAGAAACCTTTGCAAAGGATTTATGCCATTTTTTTTTGAACTGCAATATCCCTCTGCACAAGTTAGAACATAAATCGTGTCAAAACTTTTTAAAAACTTATTGCAAGATTAAAGATAAACCAGCTCAAATACCAAGTTCTTCAACTCTTCGGAAAAAATATGTCAGTGCATGTTACAAAGATGTGATGACGAGTATTAAAAATCAGTTAAAAGCCGAATATCTTTGGATTTCCGTCGACGAAACAACGGATACAAAGGGTCGACAAATTGCGAATCTAATTGTTGGAGTTCTTAACGACTCTGGCGATTTTAAAAACTCATACTTAATTAGTGTAAAATGTTTGGAAAAAACAAACTATGCTACAATAGCTAGATTTGTTAACGAATCCCTAACAAATTTTTTTTTACCTGATCAAGTACCATTTGAAAAAATATTATTAATGCTTAGTGATGCCGCCTCATATATGATGAAAGCTGCATCCAATCTTAAAATCTTTTTCCCTAATTTAATTCACTGTACATGTTTGGCGCACGGCCTAAACAGAGTTGCAGAGAAAGTTAGAATTGAATTTCCCAATGTAAACACCTTAATAAATAATGTAAAAAAAGTATTTCTGAAAGCACCACTACGTGTACAGGTATATAGGGAGATGCTTCCCGATATTCCTTTACCACCAGAACCAGTATTAACCAGATGGGGAACTTGGCTTAAAAGTGCTATATTTTTATCTGAACACTACGACGACATCAAAAGCGTTATTTCAAGTTTTGATCCGACTTGTACCGCTATTGATAACTGTCAAAATATTTTTAAAGAAAAGTCTATTAAAAATCAATTGTTGTATATAAAATCGAATTTCGATATCATTGAAAGTTCAATTACAAAATTAGAGGCTCAAAATTTATGTCTTCACAATAGTATGTCTATTGTTGATTCGGTTAAACAGAAAATAACAAATCTGAATGGGGAAATTGGAGTAAAAATTAAAGATAAACTTGATGACGTTTTAAACAAAAATGAGGGTTTCACTTTATTGCGTTCAATAAATAATATAATCAATTTTGGAAACTTCGATGAAAATATTAATATGGATCCGTCTCTAATAGCAAAGTTTAAATATGCCCCAATTACATCTTGTGACGTTGAGAGATCTTTTTCTGCCTATAAACAAATATTAACAGATAGAAGACATAATATTAGTTTAGAAAATATGAATCAATATATGATTATTTATTGTAACAATAAAAATATGTAAATTTGTTTTATTGTACTCTTTTTATAATATTAGTTTAGAAAATATGAATCAATATTGTAACAATAAAAATATGTACATTTATTTTATTGTACTCTTATTTATCTTGTGGTCAAAATAAAATATTTTGCCGTTTTATTTGTCACAAAACCTGAAGTTAAAAAAATATATTAAGAAATAATAATACAATTTGGTTTAAATTCAAACCTATTTATTTATTTTTATTATTTTTTATTTATTTATGTATTTAACGTAAACCATAAAATTATTCATATAAAAATAAGTGCATATATAAATGCATATTTGCATGTTAATTGTGCATATTCAGCTTGTTTTAAAATGCATATTGCATGCATATTTTAGACATTTTTTAGTGCATATTTTCCAGTCTCTAGTTATCACAGAGACCTGTATTTTGCAATAACATAAGACAGAAAATAATGCAGATAGAACAATTCTGAGTATGCCAATTGAAATTAGAATTGTGATATTATCAAACTGTATTAAAAAAGATAAAAAAATTAATTAATATAGTCTCAAATACTAATGCCAAATTTTTAAAATATTGTAGTTTATAAACATTTAGAATAATTTTAAAAATGTTATCCGTAGAAACAATATTTTTACATATTCGAAAAGTTAGTATTTTAATACGAATTTTCAAATAAAAAAAATTAGCCTGGGTTCATTTGGGACAAAGTTAGCCATGTGTTTTTTTAATTCACAGCTAATTTGATTATGATAATTAAGGAATTATATTAATGTCATTTTAAAAAATGGAATATTTATTTTTTCTTAGAAAATTTGCACAAACATTGTACTTTCACAGCGCCCTCTACGATTTTTCAAAAATGTAGCTCAAACGATTACTAGGGAAAACCTACAAATCCACCGAATTAAAATGCCGAAAAATCAATTTTAAATTAATACAATTTTCTGTATCTCCAGATCAACTCAATGGATTTTGATATTTCTGTTTTTAATTGGTATGTAATTTCTACGTACATTACAAATATGCAATTTGTTTATAAATTTATTAATTAATAAACAGTTTAAGTTCTTTAAACAATTGTTCATGAAAAAATATTTTTTTGACAAAAATCTATTTTTTTAATCATAGTATCGTTAATGATCGTATAAAAAGTTAAAATACACTTTAATAAATAAATTATTTTTATTAGAAAATTATTTATTGAAGATAATTTATTTATTAAAGTATACCTTAGCTTTTTTTATGATTAATAATGATAGTATGATTAAAATCACGGATTTTTTGAAAAAAATTATTTTTTCAAAAATTGCTTAAACAAATTAGACTTGTTTGTTAATTAATAAGTGTCTAGACTCTAAACAAATTACATATACCTCGTCTAATTTACTTACCGTTGCACGTTATCCGCGCCATAGCCTGTGACACGATACCAACACGAAATATCTAGGCGGTAGGTGTGTTCCCCTTTAGAATCATTTTAATTCTAAAAAAGAACACACCCACCGCCTAAATATTTCCTGTTGGTATCGTATCACAGGCTATGGCGTGGATGACGTGCAACGGTAAGTAAATTGGACGAGGTATATTTGTAATGTACAAAAAAAATTACATACAAATTAAAAAAAGAACCATCAAAATATATTCAGTAAATCCCGAGATATAAAAAATTATAGTAGTTTTAAGTAGACTTTTTTAGTTTTGGAACTCGTGTATTTGTCGACTCGCAGTTCCCCCTTCACTTACCAAGACTAGTCACCAATTGAACTACAGTTCTAAAAATTTGTGTAAAATACCAGCTTTTCCAATGTGTAAAAGGATTTTTCTACGAACAATATTTTTAAAGTTATTCTGAAAATTTTTCAACTACAAAATGTCAACAATTAGCCCAATAAATGACCGTTTTGGAGTGTAATTTCCAGGGGCAAGTCCGAATTGCATGAAAATTTGGATTTAGGTTCTACTTACCCTTCACTTCAAAGTTGAATTTGTGCCGTTGGTTGCTATTACTTGGGGGGTGACATTTACCCCTTCTCGGGGGGTGAAAAACGCGTGTTTAAAATAAGGCCGGAAATGGATAAATGGACTTATTTTAAGCACCTTTTGTTCTATAAAGTTTTTTACGTAAGTCAATACTTTTCGAGTTATTCGCGATTTAAAATGTTGATTTTTCGACAAAAAAACTACGTTTTCAGACCGTTTTTCCCAAATAACTCAAAAAGTAAATATTTTATCGAAAAAAATATTTTTAGCAAAAGTGTAGCCTATAAAAAACGAAAAAAATGGTGTACCAGTAAAGTCTACGAATTCAGTAGAAGCAAAGTTGTAGCTCATGAAAAATACGTTCTTATTTGTCCAATTCCAAATCGAATAATTCAACGCGAAATCACCGAAGAAAGAAGCGTTTTTCGGGAAAACTTTATTAACATTTTTAAAGTATCGAAAAAAAAGATTATTATTTGTTTTTTACAAAAGTTTACAGCATCAAAAATAAACGAGTTACACTGAAAAAAAAGTTAGCCCCTTTTTTTTTGTAAAAAAAATCGTGAAAACCTCCGTCTATTTAGCACCCTAAATGAAATTAATCGTTTGGCTTTACCATCAATTTTAAATATATGTGTATTGTTTATATGATCTGTAAGTTTTATTGGTTTGAAGTACTTATTTTTGAAAACATTTGGTTTTATAATAAAAAAAAAATTCTAAAAATTTTTGAAAAATTTTATTTTTTCAAAATAACTTAAAAAGTATTAGTGATAAGCAAAATCTTCAAGAGCAAAAAAATGTAGGTTTTGCTATTATAAATATGCTAGTTTCATTTTGTTTCTCCGTAAGACAAAAATTGGTTAAGATACGGCTGTTCAAAATTTGCATACACTCGTGATCAGTGACCCATTCAAGCTTTCTCAATTATAACCCTTTCAAAAATAAACACTTTAAACCGGTGAGACTGACAGATCATATAAAAAATAGATAGGTAAGTAAATTGTTTGTAAAGCGGTAGCGATTAATTTCATTTGGGGAGCTAAACACGGAGAGATTTTCATGATTTTTTACAAAAAAAAAGAGGGCCAACTTTATTTTGAGCGTAACTCGCTTATTTTTAATGCTAAACCTTTTGTTAACAATTAAAACAAAGCTTTTTATAAACACTTAAAAAAAGTTTAAATGGGGTTTTTCCCGAAAAGTGCTTAATTTTTCGGTGATTTCACCTTGAAATATTCGATTTGGAATTAGACGAATAAGAACGTATTTTTCATGAGCTACAACTTTGTTTTTATTTGATTGATAGACCATTTTTTTGGGATCTTTATAAGCTACACTTTTGCTAAGGATATTTTTTTCGATAAAATATTTACTTTTTGAGCTATTTGCGAAAACCGTCTAAAAACGTAGTTTTTTTGTCGAAAAATCAACATTTTCAATGGCAAATAACTCCTAAAGTATTAACTTAAGTAAAAAACTCTATAGAACAAAAGTTGCTTAAAATCAGTCAATTTATCCATTTCCGGTCTTATCTTGAACGTATGTTTTTTCACCCCCGAGAAGGGGTGACTGTCACCCCCCAAGTAAAAGCAATCAACGGCACAATTTCAACTTTGAAGTGGAGGGTAAGTAAAACCTAAATCCAAACTTTCATGCAATGCGGAGTTGCCCCTGAAAATTACACGGTATCGCCGAATTTCCCGTTCATTTACTGGGCTAAATTTGACATTAGGATTTTTGACTATATGTATTAATTAATTTTTTTTATCTTTTTTTAAGACAGTTTGATACTATCACTCTTTTACTTTCATTTGGTGTACTAATCTTTCATTTGCCGTACTAAGAGTTGCCCTATCGTCATAATTTTCTGTCTTATGTTATTGCAAAAGAAAGGTCTCTGGGATAAACAATTAGAATAACTCTCAAACTAATTAATTCATCGGTCTCAAATTTTAAGGGTTTAGTAAATACCCCAATATCCAACTTTGGGTGAAACACTAAAGTTTTAAGGTTCTTTGAGTAAACGTTATTAACAAATAACGATTTTCACTTATTATGCAGTTTGCGTAGCAACAAATTAACTTTTTAACTTTAAAAAATCGGCATTTTGAAGGTTTTTCAATCTTCTAAAAAAACTAAAATTTTAATTTTATGTCAAATATTTAGCTTTTGAATGGGGTGCAAAAATCGAAAAAATTGCGATTTTTGCACCGCTATTCTCAATAATAAAAACGGACGCGAACTCTAGGCAGGAAACAGGTAGGTTTTCTTCCTATAGCTGTACAATAACTAAACAAGTAGTCAGCCACCTGGATCTTTGAGTGTCCCGAACATGGTCTATTTCTAGCTTATTTCCCTGGAGTAAATCGGAGGTTGGATATCATGATCAATATCTTTACTATATCTACCGCTGCTCTGAAGAGTTTATTGAACTGAACTTAACTAAACTCTTTTTCTTCCCACAATCCATCTCTTATTTTTCTCTGTGTGTTAAATGTCAACATTTTATATCGCTCTCTCCTGATTACATGTCCCAGATATTGTAACTTTCTTATTTTTATTATGTTCTTGCCCAATTTTATTATTTCGTATTCTTGCCCATTTCTCGCAATACTTCCGTGTTCGTTTTCTTGTGTGTCCATACTATTATAAGCATCCTCCAGCAATACGACATTTCAATGACTCTAGCTGTTTATGTGTTCTTGCTGCAGTGTCCAGATTTCCAGTATATGTATATTTATTGTATGTAGTATTGGAAACATGTAAAATATCAATCTCATAGCTCTTACTCTTAGTTCCACTCTAGGTTATTTACTGCAGAGAATTTCTTTTAAATAGTAATAAACTGGACAGATAGAATAAGCAATGAAGAAGTACTAAGAAGAATAGATAAGAGCAGGGAGATACTGGATTCCATCAAAATAATAAAACTACAATACTTGGGTCATATAACACGTGGTGACATATA
Source organism: Diabrotica virgifera virgifera (assembly GCF_917563875.1). Classification (NCBI taxonomy): domain Eukaryota; kingdom Metazoa; phylum Arthropoda; class Insecta; order Coleoptera; family Chrysomelidae; genus Diabrotica; species Diabrotica virgifera. The sequence continues at coordinate 216,100,749 of NC_065445.1, forward strand.
TGAACTCCTAAAATTAATAATGTAGGGAAAGATTCAAGGAAGGCGCAGCATAGGTAGAAGAAAAATATCATGGCTGAGAAATCTCAGAGAACGGCTTGGATGCAGCTCAACTGAACTCTTTCGGACTGTAGTGTCAAAAGTTAGAAAGCTATGATGATTGCCAACCTTCGTCGCGGAGATGGCACGAAAGAAATAATAAACATCGTTAGCTTAAAGTTATCATTTGTTCGCTGACATCTTTATGAAAGCGCTGATATATTCTTTGTTTTAAGTAGGATTTATTATGTTGACCCAAAGTAAAATATTTTAAGATAGACCTCGTCTTGCATTAATTTTAATATTCATATAGTATTTAATATGTTGTCCAACGGTAATTCAATTATTATTTATTACGTTTTCTTTGATAATGTGATAAGACTAGGGATGGCGGTTGTTGACAAAACACCGGTTTTCGTTTATACCGGTTTTTTTCACCTACGGTTTAACCTGGCGATTATAACTGATCAAAAAAGCCGGATATTCCAAAAACAGGTTTTCGTTTTTTTAGTCAATAGCCAATACCCAATAAGTTACATTTATATTGAGCTTTAGTTTGCGATACTCCATTCTAATCGCTTTCGGTCAGCTTAAAATTTCTCATTCGTGCGTGTGGAAGTCAAAATTTTCCTATTTTTTGTTCTAAATTCATTATTTTTCCCACTTATCCGGTTTTTCACCGGTTATTACTTTAACACTAGAAAGTCGGGCTTAGCTTACCTACCTAGAAAGCCGGAAGGGATCATTTTGGCCCCACGTTCTTTAATCAATTAAAACTCAGTTTAAAGAAATTAAATCTACTCTATACGATAGAATCTGATGTTATTTTTTACTTTCATTGTTTAACATATTCGCTGCCTATCAAAAACTTTCGGAACACCATACAGTTTGCAGTTTTTGATATTTGCCACACATTGCCTTGTTACAGCCGCGGCAATGATTGGAAGTATGATTTCCTTTAAAAAATATTTTGAACTGATATTTTTGTCGTTTTTGGATAGTAACAGTGATAGTTGTTGGTAGACCTGGTGTTGCTAGGCGTAGTTCCAGATTTCGGGAGGCAATGTATGGGGCCCATAATTCTTCACACAGCCGAAGAATAAACTTACAAAGACTGAGTCTAATTCCAGTTATTTCTTTATAAATAATCCATGCATTTATTGCTTCCAAGTCAAGAGTATTATAAAACACGTACATAGGCCATCGTCTTGACGTTACTTTTGTAGTATAAAGACGCGTCATTTGGTCCTCTACACCCACAATTGTATCTTTGTGTTCACTTGTGTTCACACACAATTTTATCTTTATTACGTAGATGATCAGTACCAGTATAAGGGTAACCATTTACAATAAACATACATAAATATAATTTTACCCATCTGACAGGAATTTGAAAGAAAGCCTCGTCGAATTTCCCAGAAAATGATAATAACTTACACAGGGCCAATGTGGCCCCTTTAGACTTCTATGGTAGATTTGTTAGAAAAACCACTTCATAAATTTAGTAAACAATAGTTTTTTGTGTTAAATAAATCTTTGTGTTAAAATATTAAAAGTTATAAAATACGAAATTATTATTGCCTCAAATAAAAAAACTACAATAACTTCAAATCGCAACAGGGGCCAAACTGGCCCCTCCGACTTTCTAGTGTTAAAATGAAAAAAACCGGTTATAACCGGGACAAAAAACAACCGGTAAAACCGATTATTGCGGAGTAAAAAAACTGGTTTTAAGTTACCACCGGTAGGTTTTTCCCATCCCTAGATAAGACCGAAAACGTCCAGCAATTTTAATATTTTTGGATAATTTCAGTTTTTAATTAATTATAATGATAAATATATACCATTTTATACCATGCTTTGTTTTAAGCCAAGAGGACTAAACTAAAAAGACATATTCATACCCAAAAAGTCACTTATAAATCACCAAATAATATTATATTATGATTCTAATACATCACTAAAGAATTCTAAAAACAACTGTTTTTTTTTATATAAATGCAGACTAAAAATCCAAAAATTCAATCAATGATACAGAAAACACAAAAATCGTCGATATAACTTAATTAACCTATGAAATGCCAATAGTATCAAAACAAATATCAATAGTGTCAAAATTTCATAACGGTGGAATAAACTTGCCTGCGGTTGGACCAATAATTACAAACAACCAATACGGCGCGGTAAATTTGAATTCTTCCTCTGGGTTTAAAAACAGAGTATAGAAGTTTTGAATTTTCTTAGTCTTTTAAACTATAGTATCCAGCCAGCCACTGGGATTTTCCTTTTATTAATTAGTTTACTTGTTCCACAAAGGGAAGAAAGCTGCATTCGCACTGTAATTTTGTCATGAAACTGGAAAGGAAAACTCATTTAACTCCGTTAAAAGTGATTGTAACTAAACTTCCAACGTATCTCAGGTGTCATCTTATTTTAAAAGTTTTCACGTGATATTTTAAATTAAGTTTTTGTTTTAATTATAAATAAATATTGAACATTTGACAGATACTTTGGGGTTAATGTCGTATAATATTAAATCTCCAACTAACTATAGGAGCCGATTTTCAAGAGTTCGTCTAGCTCAATAACTCATATAAAAGTTCGTCTTATCTTAATTATTTAAAAAGTGAACAATGAGTTTTGGAAGGGCTAATCATATTTATTTATCTTCTTCTTCTTCATGTGCCGTGCTCGATTATCGAGCGTTGGCTATCAAATTGGCTATACTAATTTTGTTGACGGCAGCTCGGAAAAGGGATGCAGGGGACCTGTTAAACCATTCTCTCAGGTTTTTAAGCCATGACGTTCTTCTTCGACATGGCCCTATTCTTCCGTCTACCTTGCCTTGTATTATTAAATGGAGTATATTATATCTCTCTGGGTGTCGCATAACATGGCCAAAATATTCAAGTTTTCGATTTTTAACTGTTATGACGACTTCCGTGACTTTTCCCATCCGGTGCAAAACAACTTCGTTACGATATCTATCCACCCAACTTATTCGTAGGATTCTCCGATATACAAAGATTATAAAGGCTTCCAATTTCTTGAGAAGTGTATCTGTTAAAGTCCAACCTTCGACACCGTACAAAAGAGTAGAGAGCCCATGACATCTCGCTAATCTAATTTTCAGATTCAAAGTAATGTTGTTTCCACATAAAAGTTTTTTTATCATAAAGAATGCAGCTCTGGCCTTCTCTATACGTATTCTAATTTCTTTGCCCATGTTCCAGTTCTCATTTAGATTACAACCAAGATAGGTGATACTGTTAGTTCTCTCTAATTGTTCACCATAAGCTGTTACCACTTGCGGTTGTATTGGCGTCTCTTACTGACTAATTTATTTAGCATTTAACAATACATTGAAATGAGATATTAATATATCTAGCGAAGCTTTCTTATAGCTTTACAATATAAAATATACCGACTATGGTACTGTGGGATTTCTTGCTGGATGTGGAGGATGATCATCGACGTAGTTGGCTCCAGTTGGTGTCGGTAGATCTTAGGTGTTTGTCATGTGTCATGTGTTGTGCTCTTAAAGACAGCTCCAGATTTTAATTGGTTTTATTTCAGGTGATTACATCGTGGATGATGTAATATAGCATTCAGAATATTGCTCCCGAAAAGGGGGAAAAATATATTATATTAGGCCAAAAAAACTAGAATGAGGAACTCCGTATTAGTACATCAGATATTTAAAAAGATTCCTCGCCATGTCTCCAAAATTACAATTTCAAGAAAAATATTTAAAAAAAATAGCAAATTGGCAAGGATCAAAATACTAGAATTATTAAAATATTTTGAAATAATACTAGATCCTTTGTATTTACCTTAACAATAATCCTCTTTACATTGCAACCACGTGGGAAGAGTTCTGTATTGCTCTGGGTAATATCCAGGAATATTTCCATCACAAAATTTTAACAACAATATGGAGTTAATTCTAAAACTTTTTAATATTTAAAGGGTTTTGACCCAAAAACGTTTTGGTGGCACATACATGCGCACTGTTGGCCTTTTAACACCGATGATGGATTTTTTAATTCGAAAACGTTCTGTTATATGACGTAAACCCTTATTTTAGGGACTTTTAAATATACCTTTTACAAAGGACCTAGTATATTTGTTTATAATATAAACAAACAGAATAAGTAGATAATTAAGGATTATATTAAAGATAAAGAAATATTTTAATCAAATATAATTAGATAAATTAAAGATTCTAGATGCATATAAGTTTAACAAAGAGGACACGTTGGTTTTAGAAATTATGTATAAGTAAAAAGTCCGAAAGATTGTAAAAATTTTCAAAAAGACACTATAGTCTAAGAGCTAGTGAACCCTCCGACTAACAGTCGTTCTGTAAGGCTAGAAATTCTTCTAGTGATAATTCATAGCACACCAAGGCTAAAAACCATGACCTGGCAGGCCTCAGTGGTGCACGTGTATCTACCAGGTGAATCGAAAAGTGCAAATTTAGGGGGTAAAATAAACTTTCTCCTGTAAGGTTTAAATTTAAGTATGTGTTTGAGTAAGTCATTCAGAAGAAATGTGTACAATGACAGGCGATTCTGAAGAGCATAAGACCTTGCCAGGCGAGGGGAAAGATTAGGGGTTTTTCCTAAAATTATTCTTTTTGCATCGAACAAATTTTTTTTCGGTTTTTTGAATCATTCCAAACAGAAAACGTCTTTAGTGATTTTTCTCTTAAGTTAATAGTTTTTGTTATATAAGCGATTGAAAATTTTGAAAATTGCGAAATCGGCAATTTTTAACCCTAAATCGAACATTTATCTAAAAATTTCAATGTTGCCAAGATACGTAGATATTCTTTAAACATTGTTTGATGAAATCCCGAAGAGTTTTTTGCAATAAATTTTCGAAAACCCCTTTGTTTTTTTAATTGCTATGCAGCAGGTGCGACACTGTAGTATACGTGAGGACGTTTGAGTTTGCATAAATTCATTATCTCGAGAATGGGCAAATTTCAAGAGAAATCCTCAAACAGGTCGATTTTTATTTTTAAATTAGGACTTTTTGGCATGTATATAATACTAGTGACGTCATCCATCTGAGCGTGATGACGTAATCGATGATTTTTTTAAATGAGAGTAGGGGTTGTGTGATAGCTCATTTGAAAGGTTATTGAATTTTTTATTTACTAATATAAACATTAACATAATTATTTATACAGGGTGTACAAAAAAATGTTTTTTATTAAATTAACTTTGATTAAATTTGACAAATAGAAGAAACATTTTTTTTGTACACCCTGTATAAATAATTATGTTAATGTTTATATTACTGAATAGAGAATTAAATAACCTTTCAAATGAGCTATCACACAACACCTACTCTTATTTAAAAAAATCATCAATTACGTCATGACGCCCAGATGGATGACGTCACTAGTATTATATATATGCCAAAAAGTCCTAATTCAAAAATAGAAATCGACCTGTCTGAGGATTTCTCTTGAAATTTGCCCATTGTCGAGATAATGAATTTATGCAAACTCAAACGTCCTCACTTATACTACAGTGTCGCACACGCTTGATTAGCAATTAAAAAAACAAAGGGGTTTTCGATATTTTATTGCAAAAAACTCTTCGGGATTTCCTCAATCAATGTTTAGAGAACATTTACGTACCTTGGAAACATTGAAATTTTTAGATAAATGTCCGATTTACAGTTAAAAATTGCCGATTTCTCAATTTTCAAAATTTTCAATCGCTCATATAACAAAACCTATTAACTTAAGAGAAAAATCATTAAAGACGTTTTCTGTTTGAAATGATTCAAAAAACCTAAAAAAAAATTGTTCGATGCAAGAAGAATAATTTTAGGAAAAACCCCTAATCTTTCCCCTCGCCTGGCAAGGTCTTATGCTCTTTAGAATCGCCTGTCATTGTACACATTTCTTCTAAATGACTTACTCAAACACATACTTAAATTTAAACCTTACAGGAGAAAATTTATTTTACCCCCTAAATTTGCACTTTTTGATTCACCTGGTAGATACACGTGCACCGCTGAGGCCTGCCAGGTCATGGTTTTTAGCCTTGGTGTGCTATGAGTTATCACTAGAAAAATTTTTAGCCTTACAGGACGACCGTTAGTCGGAGGGTTCACTAGCTCTTAGACTACTAGATATTAGTTAACTATTAAATATAAAGAAATCAACTTACCCAAATGGAGATTTTAACAATATAAATTAATTAAATATTGCCACTTTCATTTTTAAAATTAAAGCTGGCATTACTTAAGTTTGTTGTTGCCTTTTAATGTGGGGATAAGATAAGGAGAGAATATTTAACTTATAAAAGAATTGAGTGCCAACCATTTTTAGAAAAACAAAATAATGAAACAAGACACACAGTTAACAAAAGAATAAAATCAATTGAAATTAAAATAAAATAGGATTTAAATATAAATAGCAAATATGTGACGTTTATAAGGGCGGAGGTAAATTCCTCACCAACCAGTAAAAACATATAATCCGACAGGTATTTTCCTCACCAAATTTAAGGGTTCCTATTAATCCGGTAGGTATTTTCCTCACCAACTCACTCAGGTAATAAAATAAAAATATAGGGACTGCACGCTGGGGTTTGTTTTGGTTGGATCGGGGAGAGCAGCATATGTGCCTCCTGATGAGAGACTAATAAGTTTCGAAACCGGTAGAGGTGCTTGCAGCACTCTCTGATTGGACTGGAATATGGTTCGGCTGTATTTTCGTTTTGCAACGAAATTGAAAATGGTTATTCATTTTTTATTTACATTTACTCTGTGTGGAGTATGAAGGGAACCAATCTCGTTGGAACTTTACCGCGCTGAGCAGATGTGACGTGAATTGTAAATTGTAGAATTCCCTCATCTTCCTTAGTCTCAGCATCCGTATGGCTTGCAAATTGTAGAAGCCTCGGAGGTGTAACCAGAGAAGGTTCCCATTGTTTTCATTCTGGTGGGATATGTTATATGCCATTAGAGTGAAAACTTAGTCTTTTGCTAGCAGTTGCCGCTAGGGCATCTATGCCATTTCGTTCGTTGCAATTCGGGACTGCACGCTGGGGTTTGTTTTGGTTGGATCGGGGAGAGCAGCATATGTGCCTCCTGATGAGAGACTAATAAGTTTCGAAACCGGTAGAGGTGCTTGCAGCACTCTCTGATTGGACTGGAATATGGTTCGGCTGTATTTTCGTTTTGCAACGAAATTGAAAATGGTTATTCATTTTTGATTTACATTTACTCTGTGTGGAGTATGAAGGGAACCAATCTCGTTGGAACTTTACCGCGCTGAGCAGATGTGACGTGAATTGTAAATTGTAGAATTCCCTCATCTTCCTTAGTCTCAGCATCCGTATGGCTTGCAAATTGTAGAAGCCTCGGAGGTGTAACCAGAGAAGGTTCCCATTGTTTTCATTCTGGTGGGATATGTTATATGCCATTAGAGTGAAAACTTAGTCTTTTTAAAAATATAGATTTAATTTAGGAATGTATATTATGAAAGCATCCGAAATCCGAATACAAGACATTAATTCCCTTACATTATAATAATAGTTTATACTATAGATAATATTATGCAAGACGTATAAATTATTATTTAAAATTTACTGTAATAAGACAGACACAAAATCCATTCTAGTCATTTGATTAGACTGATATCTTATTAATAAATTTTCTACATTTTTCAATTTCAGTTTAGCTTGTTTATCTTGATATGTTTTGCAATATGCCAACTTTAAATTTTAACATACGTATCTACCTGAAATTCTTTAATGTTTTTCAAAGAAAATATAATATATGGATGGATGCATATTACAAAACGATAAATTAAAATGTGAATGAAAAGATTCGCAAGCATTCGTAATACGAATAACACAAGAATTTGCCTCTGTCCACAAATATGGGGAGAATATGGCAGTTTCGTCTATGTTTGAACTAAATAATCAACATATCTATTTTAAATTTCATTTTCTGGTTTGCATGACATTAAATCAAACACAAAACAAGCTGATACGTCTTCTGGTTTTATATATAAGGCCAAAAGTATGTTTGAGCCACTTGCCTCCTACAAAATAATTTTTATATTCTGATTCAGGAGACCAAAACATTTCTATACCAAGCTTGGTGTAGGTGAAATTTACAACCATGTATTTCAGTGTTCGGACACATTTCAATGATTGCATTATGTATAGCCTTTTCAAAATCTTCAAAATTTTTACTAGCATTAAACTCAATTTTGAGAGCTTTAAAAATTTCTGATTTTAACGAATAAAAATATTGTAAATTTCTGTTTTTTTTGTTTGGCAGTAAACAGTATAATAAAGATAATAATGCCCATTAGTTAGCCCATGAATAGTGAATAATTGCAAATAATATGTGGTACAGTAAGAAAATGTGCCATCCATATAATAAAATTCAATGTGGCTAAAAGTCTTATATTTGTTTCACAACTAAATACAATTATCCTACTTTTGACACAGTTTATAAAGAGGAAATTTTCCCTCTTGGTCTTGGTTATTTTTTGAGCACACCTCTTCACAAATTCTTGAACCTCATCAATATTGGAAGTAAGTCAATATCATTCTTCGTCGATAATTATATATTTTTTCTTATGTAACTGACAACAATCGTATTAATTGTTTCAGACAAATTAGCTGCAAGCGCTTGGCGTATAATTTTTGCTGGTTTTTCAATATTCTCTTTGGATTTACGTTTACAATAGTTAGAAATAATTTTTCGATCTAACTTCTGACAATCTGGTTTATGATTATGTTGTAGGCTACTTCTAGATATTGTAAAAGTTGCACCAACAGTAAAAAATTTCGCACTACAAGTTGTTTTATCCTCCAGAAAACTTCGGCACTTTTTAAAACTTTCACTTTTTAAAAAATAAAATTTTCAAATACCAATACCGAGTAAGGTTTACCGCGATCACTTTCTATTAAACATGCCATGTTTGTCAAAATTCCAGTTGTGACTAAAAATAGTATATATATATAATATCGGTTTACAACGTTCTTCGACGTCTTCCGATTTCCAATCTCCATCTCGTTCTGTCATTCCATAGATCGTCCTCGAGTTCTCTGTCCCTGATTTCTCTATCAACTCCTTCTCTCCAACTTCTTTTAGGCCTTCCTGGTCTGCGCCTTCCTCTTGGTTGCCATTCGAGGATTTGTCTTAGTATTCTATTCTCCGGAATTCTCCTTACGTGTCCGTATCAGCTGAGTTGTTTCGTCCTGATGTCGTCAACAATAGTATGTGTAACTCCCATGATTTCTCGGACTCTCTCGTTTGTTATTCTGTCGCGTCTAGATATTCCCGCCGAACGGCGCCAGAAGTCCATTTCTGTTGCTCTAAGCATTTTCTCTGTTCTGTCTTTTAGGGGCCAAATTTCGCATCCATATATTGTGATGCTTTTTATTATAGTGTTATATATTCTTTTTTTATTTTCCTTAGAAATATTTTTATCCCACAGTACGCTTTTCAGTAAGGATATGCGTTTTACTTCCCTGTATATTTCGTTCCTTAATAGCTGCATCTAATTTTCCGTCTTGAGTGATCTTTACTCCCAGGTATTTGTAGTCTTCACATAATTTTATTTCTTGGTTTTCCTCTACTTGGAGGCTATGTTGGTCTCCTCCGATATTCATGTATTCAGTTTTTTCCATATTCACTTCTAGACCCCACTCTGTAAACTCTTCTAATAGTTTTCGCATCATGTAACTAAGATCTTCAGAATCCTGTGCGATGATCACCTGGTCATCCGCAAAGCACAGCGTGTACAAAGTTGAGTCCGTTAGTGGTATGCCCATATTCGTACATTTTTTCTACCATTTGTTGAGTGCTGCTTCGAGGTATATTTTGAATAGTGTTGGTGAGATACAGCATCCTTGCCTTAGTTCTTTAGTTACTGTGAATCCAGGTGTTATGAGATTTCCCGTTTTAATTCTTGTTGTTTGTTGGTAGTACAACGTTTTTACGGCTTCAACCAATTCTATATTTACATTTGTTTTCTCCAGTGCCTCCCATAATTTAACCAGTGGGACACAATCATACGCTTTTCTAAGGCCTACAAACATCAGATGGACTTCTTGGCCACGAACAACTATCTTTTCAATTATCTGAGTAATGGAGACAACATGATCTATTGTAGATCGACCTGCTCGAAAACCAGCCTGTTTTTCGGCTTCCATATTTTGGTATTCTTCTTCTATTCGATTTTTAATAAGTTTTCCATATATTCTGCTGATACTACTAGTGACTGCAATTCCTCTATAGTTTTCAGGTTTTGATTTATCTCCCTTCAAATAATATAATATAATTAATTAATTAATTGTTATAGGTACCTACTGTAATTTAATAGTAGATAAATAATTCAATTGAATGCCTTTTAGTAAAATCTACCTGAAATAACTGAAATAACCATTTCGGTCTTGGTGGGGAAAATACCTGTGGGATTATGACATACCTTTCTAAACGCAGGTAAAAGATTATTTTGGTGAGGAAATTACACCCGCCGGTTTATAATAGGTACGGCGCGGCAGTTGCTGACAAAACGGATTTTCTGTTATAATCTGTTCTTTTACTTACGGTTTAACCTGGCTGATTAAACCGGTAAAAAAAACCGGCCAGTCCAAAAACTGGTGTTCCTTTCTTTTAATCGATAGCGAATACCCAATAGGTTATAATATAACATTTACATTGCATTTTACATAGTTTGCGATACTCTGTTCGAATCGGTATCAATATTATCGAAAGAATATATCGAGCAATATATCGAACAATATACCAAGAGAATAAATTGACAAAATTTTTAAAAACTCTGAAAATACGTTCGCTAATGCCTTCCTGAACGATATCAGGATCGACGGATAACGACTAAATTGCGAGATCTAATGATTAAGCAATACCGTTCCTAGTCATCTTAAATATTGTTTAATGTATTACAAAAGCGAACATCTCAGCACAGAAGTGCTGAGAAACTTTTGAGTCCCTCAAAACGCCACCATCTATCCCTACTGGACTAGACCAGAACACAAATTGCTTGCATGTTACACGTTAAATGTCCTTATCTTTCCTAACTGTAGTGGTAACCATTCGGCATTCTCACCGAGATGCCCCCGTAGAAAAGTTGGGGTCATCTAAAAATGCCAAACACGCACAACCACTTAACAAACTTAGAGAGACCGCATACTATGACCTTATCTACGAAATGAAAAACCTAATCCACTTTACTTCCATGGTCCTATTTAATGTTTTTTCTTGAATAAAGGAACGACACAGTCCGTTATCTACAGTGATGCGCGCTAATAACCGGCAAAATAACAGAAAATATGGAAAGCATATTAAGTTGTGACATAAAAAGAAATGAAACTAGTAGAGTTGGGAAATTTAGCGACAAAACCTATAAATTTACATTTCATTTATTGTCTCGCACTTTTAGACGTACCAGAGGAGTATGTCAACTAAAATTGTCACTCTCAATGTGACAGTTGCCAAACTCGTCAAATACGTCTAAAGGTGGAAAACAATAAATAGGGTGTAAACTTATATAAGTTTTTATTGCTAAATTTCCCAACTCTACTAGTTTCATTCCTTTTTATCTCACAACTTAATGTGTTTTCCATCTTTTGTGTTATTTTGCCGGTTATTAGCGCGCTCATCACTGTATATGTATGTACAGTATCCACATCCGCTGTTAACTATACAATAAACTAAACATTTACACACGTTGGTACATAGATACACACCAAAAACCCACTATATATATTATATAGGGTGATGCAGATAAAGGGCCTATTATAAATATCTCGAGAACTAAAGGCAACTGAAATATGAAAATTGGAATAAGGGGGTTTTGAAGATTGATCTATTTAATGAAAATATTTTCATCGATTTGGTACTTCCGGTTATACCGGAAGTTGCTTATAACTTCGTTTTTTAAATGGGGCACCCTGTATATTTTTACATTTTTGGATTCTCGTCGATTTCTTCTTTCTTAAAATATAAGGTTTTGTAGCATTATACAGGGTAGGTTAAAAGATAATTACGTTTTCTTATTAATTTCGTAGCAAACTTCACACCCTGTAGGATTGTAGTAGTTTGACATAATAAACTCTATTTATGTTCAAATGATTTTTAATATAGTCTACTATTGTCAACAATTGTTAGTATAGCTAAATTTTTAATTTTTGTATACAGGGTGGGTCGAAACTCGGAATGAGTATTTTCTGAGTTTTCTTAAATGAAACACCCTATATTTTGGTATTGTAATGAAATGATATTTCATGGTACTTTTTTTACTTCTTAAGCATTCCCTATACCCAACTGCTTTAATTTGTGCTTAATTGTTAATCGCACCAACAATTTTAACTTCGATGGTATTTTGATACCTCAACCATTATTGGCAATTTTAAGTATCAGTCTAGTTTAATATCTATTTATTTCCAGAAAAATATTTGTGATTGAATATTTTCACGGCCAACCTAATACAATTTCACCTATTTTGTGTTGCAATTAATGTTTGGCTTGAATCACCAATAACTCACAAATTAAAGCAGTTAGGTACAGGGAATGCTTAAGAAATTAAAAAGTACCATAAAATAGCATTTCATTACAATACTAAAATACAGGGTGTTCTATTTAAGAAAACTCAGAAAATATTCATTCCGAGTTTCGACCAACCCTGTATACTAAAATGAAAAATTTAACTATACCGATAACTCTTAACAATAGTAGACTGTATTAAAAATCATTTGAACATTAATAGAGTTTATTATGTCAAACTACTACAATCCTACAGGGTGTGAATCTTGCTACGAAATTAATAAGAAAACGTTATTATCTTTTAAACTACCCTGTATAATATTAAAAACCTTATATTTTAAGAAAGAAGAAATCGAGGAGAATCCAAAAATGTAAAAATATATAGGGTGTCCCATTTAAAAAAACGAAGTTACAGTCACCTTCCGGTATAACCGGAAGTAGCAAAGAGACCAAAATATTTTCATTAAATGGTTTATACCTCAAGACCCTTGTATTCTAATTTTCATTATTATTTTAGCTTTAGTTCTCGAGATATTTCTAATAGGCCCTTTATCTGCCTCACCCTGTACATATATAACTAAAAATACACTGAGAACGCTTTCACACCAACCACACACTTTAGCACAAATATTATACATACACCAAATAATATTACGAATACATAAATCAATAACTAAACAAAACAACAATAAGTACATATACTAAAAAGTGAGAACTCTGGTATACTCCTTAAGAGTCACTAGTCAAACTACAAGGACAGGGGAGATTAGATTTTTCTGCGATCTGTCAATCATTTGTTATCCAAGGATCCTTCCAAGTTATCCTTGCTTTCGTGGCAAGTTTGGTACAGAATGGCAACGGATGAACAGGATCTAGGATATGGAGGTGTTGGAAATTCAAACTGATGAATTTGTTGATCTCACCCGCACATAATAACCCCCTATCTTTAAGAGGCGTATCGCCTAAGGGAGGGTTCATAGCTTTCAGGATTCGATTAGGTATTGCTTAGTGGGATGGGGAAAGTGAACTGGAAGTTGGAACTACCCAAGTAGCACAATAAAACATTTTAGTTTTATTTAGGTTTTGTAAAGGTTTTATTGTGGTAAATAAGAAGATAATGGTTTTAAAGTTACCTTGTAGATATACTGCAAGAACTTTAAAACTGTTAAGCATTTGTCACTAGTTTTAAAGTATCTAATAAGAGTATAAATTAAGACTAATTAATCTTAATAGATAATTTGCCTTATTGTAGTTTTAAAATGGTTTATTCTCAGTTCACTTTAAAACTAATCAGTTTTATGAAGAACTTTCGGACTTTACGGTTATATTAGATTCTAGTTTGTTACCATTTAGTTTTATTGCAGTTTTAAAGATTCTCCTAATATGACTAATAAAACCTACTGTTAAATTTACTTGATCTCAAGACTATTATGTCAGTAAAACATATGCCTTAAAACTATTTTTTTAGTTTTCTTTAAAGTTGCTTTCATAAAAGGAATTAGTAAGCTATATTAAAACCAAACGCTCTTAACTGAATCAATTTGGTTACCGTAAAGACTAAACTATGCTTGTTGTTAGAAACAATAAAACTAAACTCATCCCCTCTTCTTTTATATCCAAAATGGTCGGCAATTTGTTTTAGAGCGAAACAGTGATGTAGTGTGTTGTAAAAAGTGGAAGTACAGTTAGTATGGAAATAAGTGACAAGTACTTAAAATATAAACGAACTGGTCATTTAAAAAAATACAACACACACAGCATTACGATGCCTTGATTTTAGGTTAGATTCAAATTAAAATCGAGTGGCATTATTGACAGCAGCATTAAAACTAAACGGTTTTAATTCCAAGGCAACCTTGCTTTTATGTAGGATATATTCTCTTGGAAAGGTATAAAATAAAACCATTTGATCTTGACAATTCTCTGTTGATAGACCAAATAGTTGTATTTGGATTTTTGCCATATTGCTTTCTGGAGATGCTAAAAAAAATGATAGATTACAATTTAAGGCTTACATAAAAATTATAAACAAGCGTCTTAAAGATATAAATTTAATTTATTCTAACATTAAAACAGTAAAATTGTAAATAAAATTATTTTTCTTTCAAATTAATATTTTTCGGATTTAATTTTTTTATTTTTTAATCGCCAAAAGTCAGAAATTTTAGGGGGCGTGAGTTATGTAGACCTATTTCTGTTAACATTATCAATAAAGTTGGGTGCGCAAGTGTTTTTCTACCTTAACAGTCAGAAATAATCAAGTCCTTTTTATTATTTTATGGTTACAAATACGTATCTACCTATCTTAACACATGTAAAAATTTGTTGGCCTATATGGAATATATGGGTTTAAAGAATCATTTAAAATGATAAATTGTCTTTAAAAGACTCCATTTAAGAAACCTTTTTAAGTTTGCTATAAAACTGTCTGCACTTAGAGTGTCTTTTAACATAGTTTTAAAAACACTTTCACAGCAGCTTTAAAACCAGTTGCTTAAGAAAACAAAGTTTTAAGAAGGTTTTTATTTTTGGTTTTATTGACCTCTTTTAGAGTGGGCCCTTTTATGCTAAAAGCGGTTTTATTGCAACCTTAAGGTTTACTTAAAAACCAAATGGTTTTAATTTTAGTTTTATTCTACAATTTTAAAGCATCCTTAAAAGACTTAATAAACCTGTTCGGTGCTACTTGGGTAGTCAATTTGAATCGAAAGTAGAAATCAGTCATCACTGTTTTCAAATCGGTTTCGGTTTCGATTAGCTGAATTAATTATTTTTTAGACGGAACTTACCTGATTTTAACCGGATATTGCTTTAAAAAGAAATAAACGGTTATATTAACCTGGACAAAAATAACCAGAAAACCGATTATTGTGAAGTAAAAAAATCTGTTTTAGGTTATAAACGGTAGGTTTTTTCTGCCTCTAGATTTATAGAGTTACCAAGTGTTCACGTCAGATTTAAAATCAAATATTTTTAATTCGAAATAAAATAATTTGAGCATTTTACACCAGGTAATAGGGCTTGTCTACGAGTGTTCCCGCCGAGATCGATATGCAAGCGAGCGCCAGCTAGATACCCAGGGAATCTCCGGAAGGGCTCGTGCAACAAGTGAAGCACAATGTACCCAAAAAGGACAACTCCAACGCTGAATGCGTTCGCTATCAAACAAGATTTACTGCACGGTGTAAATCAGATCGTAAATCACCTTTGGAATGTGTTTTTCGCATTGTCGCACACTAAAGACGTAGAATACTTGTAGTTTTGGTTGTAAAAATATGTCAAGGAGAAATACTCGTATAATGTAGTATGCAAACCGTATCAAGTGATTTAGACTGCTGTGCTTTCAAAATAGAATTTTCTAAGAAAAATAAGTATGTGAGATGTTATGGTAGGGAAGCCCAAGAGGGGATTTTTGCAGTTATAGACATAGGGCCGGTTGTTCGAACGCTAATCAGCATTGATCACTATCAAATACTTAATTACTCTCACAACTGTCAATGTCAACTTTGGTTGGGTTGCCGAAAACATAATTATTGATGACAATTATGAAATTAGTTAATCAATTATGTTAATAATTGTTATGTAAATTGACTAACTAATCTCATAATTATAATTAACTATGTTTTCAGCAACCCAACCAAAGTTGACATTGACAGTTGTGACAGTAATTAAATATTTGATAGTGATTAATGTTGATTAGCGTTCGAACAACCGGCCCTAAGAGCCGCTATAGGTGAAATTTCTTAATCATTTTAGGCACGGTGGGACCCTATAACCTTAATAGTAGAACCTAAAAGAAAACGTTTGAACACTGTGCCGTCACTTTTCAGTGGCACATGCGTCGACAGTGGCGCATCAAACTTTCCACTTATGGACGGGATAAATAAATTAAAAATTAACAGAACTTACTAACAGAATTAATTTTTTTTTATTTTTTTAAGTTATATGTAATTAACACATAGGATTCATCGTGATTTTAACCCACCACCCCCTTCCCCCTGCCCCCACCATCAAAAACTTCATTTTTCGTTTTTATTTTTTTTGGTGGGATGCAATCAATTTTAAAATTTCAAAAAATTCACACGCATAGTGGAGGCTTTTATAAAGCATGCCTATTTTTTATAGACCCATAGGTGGAGTGTACATAACCTCAAAAAATTAAAAGAATTTTTTTTTTCAAAAAAGCGTATAACTTTTTTTGAGGAATAGCTGCCGGTCTAATTTTTTCTTAATCTTGTGTGTTTTATCAAACACTATATTTTAAATTTTTTTCAGATTTTTTCGTAAGTCTCCCCACCTTCAAAAATCCGAAAAACTGTTTTTTGGGGGGTTTTGGGGGATTTTCCCTATTTTATAGACTTCATAATATATCAAATCAATTTTGTTTTTATAGGTTATATGTAACTTGAAGTAACTGAGTTCTTTAGAATATTTAAAAATCAGAAAAACACGTTCAAACCCCCCAAAACCCCCTTAAAAAACAGTTTTTTTGGATTTTTGAAGGTGACCAACGTTACAGAAAAATCTGAAAAAAATTAAAAATATAGTGTTTGATCAAATACACAAGACTAGAAAAAATTAGTTCTGCAGCTATCCCCAAAAAAAATGTATATACTTTTTTTCAAAAAAAAAAAAATTTTTAAATTTTTTTGAGGTTATGTACACTCAACCTACAGTTCTATAAAAAATAGACGTGTTTTATAAAACCTTTAACTATGCGTGTAAATTTTTTGCAATTTTAAGATTGATTGCATCCCACCAAAAAAAAAAATAAAATCGAAAAATAAAGTTTTTGATGGTGGGGGCAGGGATAAGGGGGTGATGGGTTAAAATTACGATGAATCTTATGTCTTAATCACATAAAACTTAAAAAAATGAAAAAAATTAAATTCTGGTAATTAGGGAGGGTATTTTTTAATTTATGTGTCCCGTCCATAAGTAGAAAGTTTGATGCGCCACTGTAGACGCATGTGCCACTGAAAAGTGACGGCACAGTGTTCAAACGTTTTCTTTTAGATTCTACTATTTAAATTATAGGGTCCCGTCGTGCCTAAAATGATTAAGAATTTTCACCTATAGCGGCTCTTAGTCTATTACTCTCTCCTTAAAAATACTCGAAATTGTCAGATAAAGATAAGTTAAGTTATGTACACGCAAAAGAGTGTATATTTCAAAAATTTGACTATTTGAGGAAATGGGTGAGTCAAAAAGTTTCACAAAAAAAATCGAATATTTCGCGAAATGAACGTCAGATCGAAAACTAAAAAATACGTCTATAATATTTTTCAAAAATCTATCGAATGGTACTAAACATGACCCCACGGAAATGGGTGGGGGTAAATTTAAAATTTTAAATACAAATCCCTCGATATTCGATGAACATCAGATCGAAAAACTGCAAAATACACTTTCAAAATGTTTCTGATAAATCTATCGAATGGTACCAAACACGCCCTTCACGGAGGTGGGGTGGGGGTTACTTTAAAATCTTAAATGGGACCTCCAAATTTTTATTGCAGATTTGGATTATTTACTAAAAATAACCAACTTTTATTCAAGACATTTTTTCGATTTATGGACAGATGGCGCTATATCGCAAAAATCATTGTTGGAAATGGAAAATTAAATTAAAAAATGGAAAGTCCCCTCTAAAATGGAAAGTTTTACTTAACTTTTTTTGGTTTTTGGACCTAATAATCACAACCTAATAGGTCCCCATAACGCTCGAGTGAATGCAAATTTAGCATACTTTGCTCCTCTACCATTAACAACATAACATAAGCTATGGAAATATTAAAGGGAGTATTTTATAATTTTCATATTTATTTATTGAAAAACTAATTAGGACAATATAATGACACAAGTTTTGAATTTTTACAAAACATTTTTCATAAACGCTAGATGGCAAAACTCAAATTAATTTTAAATACTCCAATATATTTTGGGTAACTACAAGTCGACACTGCATGGCGATATTACATTTTTATCATGAGGAGATACGATACGATGATTATTATGAAATATTATTATACACTTTTTTTCCAGTATGAAGACGTCTGTTGCTTTTTGCCCATACGATGACCCCTATATTAACATATGAGAACATCATAAAGGGAGTGTAGTTATTTAGGTACCGTAAAATGGGCTTACTTTAACCGCTGGAGCGAATTTGACAGAAAACATTGAAAAATATCTATTGTGATATACTTCAGCCACCCTGTATAATTTTTAAAATTATTTTTAACGATTCAAATTTATAAATATCTAAGAATTCATTTTTAATTAAAAAAAAAAGAATTAATATTCCAAGGGTTGTTAAATCCACCGATATAACGAATTAAGAAAAAATGGTTTAAAAAACGGTCAAATTAACCCCACTTACAAGAAAATAGTTATTGTCCTAACAAGTGCAGAAAGTCATTCTTTTCCGCACGCGACTGCAGTTTGACGAACGACGCGAAGCGGGAGTTCGGCAAGCAGTCGAGTGCGGAAAAGAGACTTTCTGCAAGAGTTAGGAACAATATTTTTTCTAAGAGTCTTTAAAAAATTACCAAATCTTAATCAATTAATTTAATTAATATGAAAATACATACACAAATTAATTCTTTGACAAGGTTGTCAAAACCAAACTTTCAATGTAATTAGTTAGCATGACGACGATCTTGGTTTCCATGACGATGATTCAAAACGACTGTTATTGTCTACCGATTTGACTTTCGAATATTATGTCAAAACTAGTTAGGCCGTACTAAATCCATAGAATACTATAATTTTATAATATACTATACTCTAATATACTATACTATACTATACTACGGCACTTTCGTTTAGAACTTTTTAACCAGAAATTATTTTCTAAGGCACGTCGAATAATATATCGCTTATACTATTTTAGTGATTTTAAAACGGTACTTCCATTTACTACTCAAAAACCTTATTTTTGAAGTCGAAATTCTCACGTTTTCCGTACAAACTCGCACCCTTAAACAAATACGAAAGTACGCCACTGACAAGAGTCGAAATCGGCAAAATCAAATCGCAAAAAATTCATAAAGATTAAGTCCAAAAGTGCAAACCTTATATTGCCCTCCCACGCGTATCCAAAACTCGCACCCCTTAAAAAATCCGAAATCACGCCACTGTCAAGGTTAAAATCGACACAAAAAACACAAAAAATTCAAAATGTTTCAGGCCAAAAGTACAACCTCATATTGCCATCCCCACAGCTATTCAAAACTCGCACCCCTTAAAAAATACGAAAGTACGCCCATGAAAGGGCTAAAATCGACACAAATAATTCTCAAAAAATTTTAAAAGCCTAAGTCCAGAAGCACCGACCTCATATTGCTACTTACACACCTATACAAAACCCGCACCCCTTAAAAAATCCGAAACAACGCCACTGACAAAGTTAAAACGGGCATGAAAAATATTCGCAAAAAAATAATAAAAAAATTTAAATCCAAAAGCACAAACCTCATATGTATTACCATCCCCATATCTATTCAAAACTCGCACCCCTTAAAAAATACGAAAGTACGCCCATGAAAGGGCTAAAACCGAGACAAATAATTCTCAAAAAATTTTAAAAGCCTAAGTCCAGAAGCACCGACCTCATATTGCTACTTACACACCTATACAATACCCGCACCCCTTAAAAAATCCGAAACAACGCCACTGACAGAGTTAAAACGGGCACGAAAAATTCCCAAAAAAAAAATAAAGTTTAAGTCCAAAAGCACAAACCTCATAATATTACCATCCCCATATCTATTCAAAACTCGCACCCCTTAAAAAAACGAAAGTACGCCCATGACAAGGTTGAAATCGTCACAAAAAATTCTTAAAATTTTTTAAAAGCTTAATTCCTGAAGCACATGCCTTATATTGCTACTTACACACTATACAAAAGTCGCCCCCCTTAAAAAATCCAAAACGACGCCACTGGAACGGTTAAAACCGCCACGAAAAAATCTTAAAAAATTCAAAAAACTTAAGTCTAAAAGCAAAAACCTCATTTTGTTTTTTTTTTAATATATCAGCCCTATGCAAAACTTACGCCCCTTAAAAAATTAGAAACCACGCCACTGACACGGTTAAAATCGACACGAAAAATTCGAAAAAAATTCAAAAATCTTAAGTCCAAAAGTACCAATCTCATTTTGAGGTTTTGTTGAAAATATCGCCACTTTCCCCCCTTTTTTCTCCCCATGGATGCGCCACTGATTGAAACTTAGTTTTTCGGATCCGCCACATTAAACTATTTACAACTATAAAAGTTTGACCAAAATCGCAGCCATAGGGGCGGAGCTATGTCATTTTTTCTGTTTTCTTTATTTTTTTTAATTTTTAATTTTTTTTGACATTTCCTGTCAAATATTGAAAATTTCGAAAATCACACATTTTTCGCCTCGTCGACGCGCAAATTTTGATGCCTCGCCCGATTCGATACGTTTTGCCATCAGGGCGCTACTGGAGCTTGAAGTTTAAAAAATGACCCCTCTTTGGTAGCCACCCCCACCCTTACCGTAGGGGGTAGAACGTCATTCGCAGTTGCCTGGTACGTAAGAACTGTGGAATATTTTGGTCATTTCGAAAATTTTGCAAACACTTAAAAACTCCGGGTACTTCGAGGGATGAGTTTGTCATTTTTGATCATTTCATCAAAATTTCCCCTTTGGGAATTTTTTGTGCCGCCCCTGTTCGATCTAGCGGCTCCAGTCAAAAATCATATTTATTTCTAACGCTTAGCATCAAAACGCGCTAAAATGATATCGCATACGACCAAACCACCCCCCACCCCTATAAAAAACTCGCTCCCCTTAAAAAAAAGGAAAGTGCGCTCCTGGGAAGGATAAACATTCCACTAAAAAATTGCAAAAAATTAAGAATGGTTAAGTCCAAAAGCACAACGTTCTTCTTTTAAAAGCACCCGATTTACGTCCATCTGAATTTTTTTTTCAACTTTTTTTCTTCAACCCTCAAGTTCGCGATTTTTTTGTGACGCCCCTGTTCGAGCTAGCCTGTCCGGGTCAAAAGTGACACTTATTCCTAATCCTTAGCTTTAAAACCCGATGAATTTTTTTCGCCTTCGACAATCTCACCCCCCTACCCTAAGCAAAACTCGTACCCCTTAAAAAATCCGAAAGCACGCCCCTGACCGATTCGAAATCCCCACCAAAAACCATCAAAGAATTCAAAAAGCTTAACTCGAAAAGCACAAATCTCCCCACCTCGTACTTCCGGAGCTACAAAATCGCCCCAATTTGAATTAGTATATACTATACTCCAATATACTATACGATACCATACTACGGCGCTTTTGTTTAAAACTTTTTAATCAGAAATGATTTTCTAAGTCACGTCGAATAATATATCGCTTATACTATTTTAGTGAGTTTAAAACGGTACTTCTATATACTACTCGAAAACCTTATTTTTGAGATCAAAATTCTCACGTTTTCAGTAAAAACTCGTACCTTTAAACAAATACGAAAGTAGGCCACTGACAGAGTCGAAATCGGCAAAAAAAAATCGCAAAAAATTCAAAAAACTCCAACCTCATATTGCCCTCCCACGCCTATACCAAACTCGCTCCCCTTAAAAATACGAAAATACGCCACTGACAGGGTCGAGATCAGCAAAATTAAATCGCAAAAAATTCATAAAGATTAAGTCCAAAAGTGCAAACCTCATATTGCCCTCCCAGGCGTATCCATAACTCGCACCCCTTAAAAAATCCGATACCACGCCACTGTCAAGGTTAAAATCGACACAAAAAATTCGCAAAAAAATCAAAAAGCCTAAGACCAAAAGTACAAACCTCATATTACCATCCCACACCTATTCAAAACTCGCACCCCTTAAAAATACGAAAGTACGCCAATGAAAGGGCTAAAATCGGCATAAAAAATTCTCAAAAATTTTTAAATGCCAAAGTCCAGAAGCACCGACCTCATATTGCTACTTACACACCTATACAAAACCCGCGCCCCTTAAAAAATTCGAAACGACGTCACTGACAGAGTTAAAACGGTCACGAAAAATTCGCAAAGAATTGAAAAAGTTTAAGTCCAAAAGCACAAATCTCATATTACCATCCCCATATATATTCAAAACTACGCACCCCTTAAAAAACGATAGTACGCCCATAACATGGCTAAAATCGGCACAAAAAAATTTCGAATAATTTTAAAAGCCTAATAGTCCTGTCGCCAGGGGGGGTACAACGGCCTCGTTAATTCAGATGGACTTACCCAAGTTTTTTTTATGTATTTTGACCCGTAGAACACGAATTTTTTGGGTAACAGTTGATCCGGATGTCGATAAGATTGTTATAGACCAAGAACTTGAGGAATCAAATAACAGCGATTTTTGGCAAAACAAAACAATATTTTGTATTTTTTGGGTCATTTTAAGCAAAAAATATTTCTACAAGTTTTTTAGTAGGATGCACAGTTTTCGAGATAAACGCGGTTGAACTTTCAAAAAATCGAAAAACTGCAATTTTTAAACCCGAATAACTTTTGATTAAAAAATAAAATAGCAATTCTGCTTAGCGCCTTTGAAAGTTCAAGTCAAATTATGTCGGTTTTGATTATTTGCATTGCTAAAAATTTATTGTGTTATTGTTAAACAAAGCTACAAACAACTAGTGCGTGAGTGATGTTTCTATGATTTCTCATTTAAAATCGAACGAGTAGGTAGAATAGGTACTAGTGCAATCAAGACTATTTCTACGTTACATGCGTTAAAACGCATGTAAAAGCACGGGAAACCCTACGTGTTTATAGCTTTGTTAAACAATAAAAAAATAAATTTTTACCAATGGAAATAATCAAAACCGATATAATTTGACTTAAACTTTTAAATGCGGTAAGCAGACTTCCTATTTTATTTTTTAATCAAAAGTTATTCGGGTTCAAAAATTGCAATTTTTCGATTTTTTTAAAGTTCAACCGCGTTTATCTCGAAAACTGTGCATCCTACGAAAAAACTTGTAGAAATATTTTTTACTTAAAATGGCCCAAAAAATACAAAATAGTGTTTTGTTTTGCCAAAAATCGCTGTTATTTGATTCCTCAAGTTCTTGGTCTATAACAATCTTATCGACATCCGGATCAACTGTTACCCAAAAAATTCGTGTTCTACGGGTCAAAATACATAAAAAAAACTTGAGTAAGTCCATCTGAATTAACGAGGCCGTTGTACCCCCCCTGGCGACAGGACTATAAGTCCAGAAGCACAAACCTCATATTGCTACTTACACATCTATACAAAACTCGCACCCCTTAAAAATCCGAAACGACGCCACTGACAGGGTTAAACCAGGCACGAAAAATTCGCAAAAAATCAAAAAGCTTTTCCACAAGCACAAATACCATTTTTTATTTTGTTTTTAATCTCAAGCCTATGCAAAACTCGCACCTCTAAAAAAATCCGTAACCACGCCACTGACAGAGTTAAAATTGACATGAAAAATTCTCAAAAAATTCAAAAAGCTTAAGTTCAGGAGCACATACCTCATATTGCTACTAACACACCTATACAAAAGTAGCTCCCCTAAAAAAATCCGAAACGACGCCACTGACAGGGTTTAAACGAGCACGAAAAATTCGCAAAAAATTCAAAAAGCTTGTCCAAAAGCACAAATCTCATTTTGTGATTTTTTTTCTAAATTTCAGGCCTATGCAAAATTCGCACCCCTAAAAAATCCGCAACCACGCCACTGACCGAGTTAAAATCGACACGAAAAATTCGCAAAAAATTCAATTTGCTTAAGTCCAAAAGCACCAATCTCATTTTGCATTTTTGTTGAAAATATCGCCATTTCCTCCCCTTCTTTCTCCCCATGGATGCGCCACTGATTGAAACTTGATTTTTCGAATCCGCCACATCAAACCATTTACAACAATAAAAGTTTGGCAAAAATCGAAGCCATAGGAGCGGAGGTATGTCATTTTTTCTGTTTTTTTTTTATTTTTTTTAATTTTCAATTTTTTTTGACATTTCCTGTCAAAAATCGAAAATTTCGAAAAAACACACGTTTTTCGCCTCGTTGATGGGCAAATTTTGATGCCTCGCGCGACTCGATGCGTTTTGCCATAAGGGCGCTACTGGGGCGTGAAGTCAAAAAAATGACCCCCCTTTGGTAGCCACCCCCACCCTTACCGTAGGGGTGGGAAAAAAAATAGAAGTTTTCGTAAGTATGGGAACTGTGAAATATTTGGGCTATGGTGGAAATCTTACAAAAGTTTGAAAACTCTGGGCACACGAGAGACGACATCGTGATTTTTGGCCATTTCATCAAAATTTCCCCTTTACGAATTTTTTGTGCCGCCACTGTTCGATCTAGCGGCTCATTTATTCCTAACGCTTAGCATCAAAACGCACTAAAATTATATCACATACGACCAACCCACCCCGCACCCCTATAAAAAACAAGCTCCCTTTAGAAAAAAAGAAAGTACGCCCCTGGGAGAGATAAACATTCCACCAAAAAATCGCAAAAAATTTAGAAAGCTTAAGTCTAAACACACAAACCTCCCCGGTCAAAACACCCGATTTACGTCCATCTGAATTTTTTTTTCAACTTTTTTACCCTTTTTTTCTCCAACCCGCAAGTTTGATAATTTTGTGTGACGCCCCTGTTCGAGCTAGCGCCACCGGGTCAAAAGTGACACTTATTCCCAACCCTTGGCTTTAAAACCCAATGAAATTTTTTCGCCTTAGACAATCTCACACCCAACCCCTAATCAAAACTCGTACCCCTTAAAAAATCCGAAAGCACGCCCCTGACCAAATCCAAATCCCCACCAAAAATCATCGAAAAATTCAAAAAGCTTAACCCGAAAAGCTCAAATCTTCTCACCTCGTACTTCCGGAGCTACAAAATCGCCCCAATTTGAATTAGCATATACTATACTCCAATATACTATACGATACCATACTACGGCGCTTTTGTTTAAAACTTTTTAATCAGAAATGATTTTCTAAGTCACGTCGAATAATATATCGCTTATACTATTTTAGTGAGTTTAAAACGGTACTTCTATATACTACTCGAAAACCTTATTTTTGAGATCAAAATTCTCACGTTTTCAGTAAAAACTCGTACCTTTAAACAAATACGAAAGTAGGCCACTGACAGAGTCGAAATCGGCAAAAAAAATCGCAAAAAATTCAAAAAACTCCAACCTCATATTGCCCTCCCACGCCTGTACCAAACTCGCTCCCCTTAAAAATACGAAAATACGCCACTGACAGGGTCGAGATCAGCAAAATTAAATCGCAAAAAATTCATAAAGATTAAGTCCAAAAGTGCAAACCTCATATTGCCCTCCCAGGCGTATCCATAACTCGCACCCCTTAAAAAATCCGATACCACGCCACTGTCAAGGTTAAAATCGACACAAAAAATTCGCAAAAAAATCAAAAAGCCTAAGACCAAAAGTACAAACCTCATATTACCATCCCACACCTATTCAAAACTCGCACCCCTTAAAAAATACGAAAGTACGCCAATGAAAGGGCTAAAATCGGCATAAAAAATTCTCAAAAATTTTTAAAAGCCTAAGTCCAGAAGCACCGACCTCATATTGCTACTTACACACCTATACAAAACCCGCGCCCCTTAAAAAATTCGAAACGACGTCACTGACAGAGTTAAAACGGTCACGAAAAATTCGCAAAAAATTGAAAAAGTTTAAGTCCAAAAGCACAAATCTCATATTACCATCCCCATATTTATTCAAAACTACGTACCCCTTAAAAAAACGATAGTACGCCCATAACATGGCTAAAATCGGCACAAAAAAATTTCGAATAATTTTAAAAGCCTAAGTCCAGAAGCACAAACCTCATATTGCTACTTACACATCTATACAAAACTCGCACCCCTTAAAAATCCGAAACGACGCCACTGACAGGGTTAAACCAGGCACGAAAAATTCGCAAAAAATCAAAAAGCTTTTCCACAAGCACAAATACCATTTTTTATTTTGTTTTTAATCTCAAGCCTATGCAAAACTCGCACCCCTAAAAAAATCCGTAACCACGCCACTGACAGAGTTAAAATTGACATGAAAAATTCTCAAAAAATTCAAAAAGCTTAAGTTCAGGAGCACATACCTCATATTGCTACTAACACACCTATACAAAAGTAGCTCCCCTAAAAAAATCCGAAACGACGCCACTGACAGGGTTTAAACGAGCACGAAAAATTCGCAAAAAATTCAAAAAGCTTGTCCAAAAGCACAAATCTCATTTTGTGATTTTTTTTCTAAATTTCAGGCCTATGCAAAATTCGCACCCCTAAAAAATCCGCAACCACGCCACTGACCGAGTTAAAATCGACAGGAAAAAGTCGCAAAAAATTCAATTTGCTTAAGTCCAAAAGCACCAATCTCATTTTGCATTTTTGTTGAAAATATCGCCATTTCCTCCCCTTCTTTCTCCCCATGGATGCGCCACTGATTGAAACTTGATTTTTCGAATCCGCCACATCAAACCATTTACAACAATAAAAGTTTGGCAAAAATCGAAGCCATAGGAGCGGAGCTATGTCATTTTTTCTGTTTTTTTTTTATTTTTTTTAATTTTCAATTTTTTTTGACATTTCCTGTCAAAAATCGAAAATTTCGAAAAACACACGTTTTTCGTCTCGTTGATGGGCAAATTTTGATGACTCGCGCGACTCTATGCGTTTTGCCATAAGGGCGCTACTGGGGCGTGAAGTCAAAAAAATGACCCCCCTTTGGTAGCCACCCCCACCCTTACCGTAGGGGTGGGAAAAAAAATAGAAGTTTTCGTAAGTATGGGAACTGTGAAATATTTGGGCTATGGTGGAAATCTTACAAAAGTTTGAAAACTCTGGGCACACGAGGGACGACATCGTGATTTTTGGCCATTTCATCAAAATTTCCCCTTTACGAATTTTTTGTGCCGCCACTGTTCGATCTAGCGGCACCAGTCGAAAATCACATTTATTCCTAACGCTTAGCATTAAAACGCACTAAAATTATATCACATACGACCAACCCACCCCGCACCCCTATAAAAAACTCGCTCCCTTTAGAAAAAAAGAAAGTACGCCCCTGGGAGCGATAAACATTCCACCAAAAAATCGCAAAAAATTTAGAAAGCTTAAGTCTAAACACACAAACCTCCCCGGTCAAAAACACCCGATTTACGTCCATCTGAATTTTTTTTTCAACTTTTTTACCCTTTTTTTCTCCAACCCTCAAGTTTGATAATTTTGTGTGACGCCCCTGTTCGAGCTAGCGCCACCGGGTCAAAAGTGACACTTATTCCCAACCCTTGGCTTTAAAACCCAATGAAATTTTTTCGCCTTAGACAATCTCACCCCCAACCCCTAATCAAAACTCGTACCCCTTAAAAAATCCGAAAGCACGCCCCTGACCAAATCCAAATCCCCACCAAAAATCATCGAAAAATTCAAAAAGCTTAACCCGAAAAGCTCAAATCTTCTCACCTCGTACTTCCGGAGCTACAAAAACGCCCACTTGTGAATTATGTATATAGATAATTTTATTTCATCGAATTGTCGCGTTAATTTCATTAAAACAGGAACACAATAAGATAAATTTGAAATAAATTAGTAAATAATATCTAAATATTGGTTTATTGCATGTATTATAATTACTTTAAGGCCATATTAACATATCTAAATTAACACGCGTGCGGAAAAGTAAAATCCGCGTGCGGAAAAGTAGCACGCGTGCGGAAAAGTAACACGCTTGCGGAAAAGTGAAACTTTCTAAACTAAAATGCGTGCGCGAAAGTAGACATTTTTGCAAGCTCGTAGAAAAATAATTTTACAGGCAAAATGCATATACGGTCAACTTCCCCCCAGATTGGGTGAACTTGACCAAAGGCATTTTTTATTGTTTTTTTCTAAGTCATGATTATTTTCTAAGCTACTGAAAGTAGACGGCTAAACCCATAACATATTTGCATATAGAAAAATGTAGCAAAATTTAAAATATGATTTTTATAGGATTAAAATACAACATCGGTCAAAGTCACCCCATTTTACGGTACACTCTAGAATACACCTGGTGCCTCGGACACTATCGTCGTCATGATATTCGTGTTCAGCAGACCCAAAGACTTCCGAGTAATTAGAATTTTGGCCCCTAGTGTAGTTAAGATAAAATAATTGATACAAATTTTGAATTTTTTACAAAAATAGTTTGTAATTAATTTGAATAAAAAATTTTTGCAAATTTTTCTCAAATTACCTGAAAAATATGATAACTCTTCCGTTCCAACAACAAAGAATACACATATTTTCACAAAACAAAGTTCATTTAAAATTTAATGAACATTTAAAAGTAAATTAACATCTAATTAGTAGTAATATCTGCTGTCTTATAACATTTTAGCGATACATTTAAGTATTCATTATGTAACAAAGCATTAGGATACTTCTCGCAGATAATTATTTGGATCAAAAACATCCATAGGGAAGTAAAGTTTTAAGTATATAAAACTATCACACGACTAAGTACGGATATATATACCGTAGAAACACGGATCATGATAGAAAAGACAATAAATTTTATTTATACTTTTGAAAGATATTGAGAAGGATATTGGGACCCATCTGCGACAATGGTATAATAAGGAAAATAAGGTTTAACCACGAGTGGTATCAATATTACAAGGAAACCTCTACAGCAAATTATGCAAAAATCCAATGATTGCGCTGGGCAGGTCGCCTTATCACAATGGATAATAACAAAATACGTAGTAGAACGCGTAGTAGAACTATAATGGGATGTGGACCAGGAAAAGGATAAGAAGACGAAGGAAAAGGTAAATAGACGAAGTGAGAAACTATACTAAAAAGATATTGAGGATGGCTAATTGGAGGAGAGCATCCAGGGACAGAGATACCTGGAGGTGGATGCTGGGGAGGCCAGGGCCCGACCTAAGCTCTAGTGCCGTATGAGAGAGATGTAAAACAAGGTTAGATGTAAGGAAATATGTACCTTAAAAATCGGTTTAATATAAGATTTCTCTCTCTGTCTCTCTCTCTCTCTGTCTCTCTCTCTGTCTCTCTCTCTCTCTCTCTCTCTCCCTCTCTCTCTCTCTCTCTCTCTCTCTCTCTCTCTCTCTCTCTCTCTCTCTCTCTCTCGCGCGCGCGTGCCCTGTTAGAAGACCTATTGTCGTTAATTTGTAAGGGTGGCCTCTTGATTTTCTTGTTGATTTAAATTAGTTAAAGTAAATATAATATGGTGTTTAGGTTTCCCAAATTTTAATTTAAAATACGGAAGGGCAGACTTAGGTCACCTCGAAGATATTGATACTCGAATGTTGTTAGATGAACCATGGAGAGTGTAACTTCATGGTTAAGTCTTACACGGCCAAATGCCAAACTTGTGGCTTTTTAACATTTTTAAGTAACATTTAATCGCAACTTAGATATGGACTAATCTGGACTCCACACTGGCCTGCAAACTCCAGAATACGTCTGACGTATATTGATTAAAGTATACTACCCGAGATTAGAGATCACCGGCACTATGTGATCAGGCCAATTTAAGTCACTACTAATTATCACCCCAAGACCGTTGTAGGAGCTTACTGATTTTATGATATGTCCATTAATAAAATAGACGGAGTCTACGGTAGTCATGGCTTATTTTTGCCGAATGGACTACAACCCATTTTTTAATCTTGAGCAGAAGTAGCCATTCTGAGGATCATTTGAATAATGCGTCAAGGTCTTGTTGAAGAACATGTTGGTTAATAATTGGATTCACACATAATTTGGTATCTTCAGCGTAAATTGAAATCTTAGTGGATACAATGAGTGGAAGATCACTAGTGCAGATACAGAAGAGTAGTGGTCCAAGTACTGATCCTTGTGGGACTACACTCTTGCCTGGTTTATCTAATTAATAGGTATCCTAACACGAACCCGAAAGTATCTGTGATTTATTAAATTTTGAATCCAAATGTTTCCGTGGATACCGTTGTGATCCAATTTATCTAGTAATCGACATTTGGGAACACGATTGAAAGCATTGGAGAGGGGTAAGTAGGCTAAATCAACAGGATGCCGATTGTTTAAAGCTGACGACTAATTGTTTACACAATAAAGTAAGTTTGTGATCGTTGAACGACCCTTGATAAATTCATGTTGTTGGTGAGGGATGACATTATCTTGAAGAAGATTCTCAGACATAGCTTACGAAATAATGGATTTCATCACCTTGCCTACAATAGGGAACAGACTGATTGGACGGTAAGTATTGCAATCAAGTTTATTTTCTTTCTTGAATACAGGAGTAGCCAAAGAATATTGAGTCATAAGTATGTCCTCAGGATTATGTTTATAATTTATACTATTATATGCAAAGAGCAAAAGTACGTGTTGACGATTAGCTGTCAGAGGAAATTCAAATCAGACGTGGTACTTTTGACAGGGATGCATGTTGTCGCCAATTATTTTTAATGCCTACCCGGAAAAGATCTTTAAATAAAACTCTTGAGGGTGAAACAACTGGAATAAAGGTAAATGGAGTTCCCATTAACAACATTAGATATTCGGATGACACTGTCATCTTGGCTGAAAATATTGGGGATCTTCAGAGGAGGCTGAACCAGAATAGCGGTCCAAAATTCTGTCCTGGACCATATCTACTAATCAGAATAGCGGAGTTTGGACAAGAATACGGACTAACAATAAACTTCAAGAAGATAAAGTTTATGAGAATATTGAAAACTCAAAGAAATAACGAGAATCTCTTCATAAACAAATCCAATGTCCAACGAGTCGACCAATCTGCATATTCTGGAACAATGATCAACTGGAAGTGATTACTTCCAGGAAATCAAAATC
This sequence comes from Diabrotica virgifera virgifera, assembly GCF_917563875.1. Classification (NCBI taxonomy): domain Eukaryota; kingdom Metazoa; phylum Arthropoda; class Insecta; order Coleoptera; family Chrysomelidae; genus Diabrotica; species Diabrotica virgifera. The sequence continues at coordinate 216,132,211 of NC_065445.1, forward strand.
AGAATATAAAAGGCTAGAGAGAATTTTAACAAAATGAGAAAAGTGCTGTGCACAAGAGATTTAAAGTTGGAGCTAAGAGTTAGGTTGGCTAGGCGCTAGGTTTTTTTGAATTTGTTTTATGGAATGGAAGCTTAGACTTGAATGCGGCATCAATGAAAAAACTAGAATCATTCAGGCTGTGTGTGTACAGAAGAATTCTGAAAATATGGTGGACACAACACGTTACAAACAAAGAGGTTCTAAGAAAGATGAATATAAAGAAATGGAAATACCATCAAAACAAGAAAATTAGAATACCTCGGACATATTACACGTGGAGAGAGATGCAAGAAAAAAGAAGCATAGGGAGACGCAGTATATCGTGGCCTTGCAACCTAAGATAATGGTACGGATGTACACTTCGCGTCAATAAAAACTGGTACACTTTTTTTTTCAATGTAAACCTGTGTTCAGACTGGACACAATGGCTCGGGAATCACGGCGTTGTTGCCAGCACAGATAATGGAATTGCACTAAATCTAAATACAGAAAAATAACGCTCAAAAATATACATGGTGGTGAATCGTAAAACAGGCCATAGGACACTCAATGTAAAATTCTACACTGTTAAATTCCTGCTTCCCTAATCATTTTACAACAAAAGTCATGAGAAGCTATTTGTAGAGGATTAGAATCTGTATTAAAAACAAAAGCTAAAATTGTTCTAGGATTTAAACACATTCCAAAATTTTGAAAAATACCTACATTTGCAACAGTAGGTATGTGTGTAAAAGTTAGGCCTACGTTATTATTTACCTGATTGTTCGCACGCTATTGACAGAATAGAACATCTTTATTATTATTACTTTCTCCTCAACTGAGGCTATCTTATCAGTAGTAATTGCACAAGAGCTCTAAAATTATTGAATTTTTCCCGAGTGTCACTTTGGTAGTTTTAATTTCACGAGCCGAAGGCGAGTGAAATTATGTCAAAATGTCACGAGGGCAAAAATTCTATACGCTATGAGCTTGTACGTAGAGGGGATATTTATAAAATCGCGAGCGCCAGTAGTGACAAGTCTGTAAACGTTTACCGCACAAACCATACATACTCATAGACGTTTCACGACCATGTTAATCTTTCGGATCGAATTAACGCCATCTCTTGATTGGAATGGGAACTAAATTGACAAATTTTAGTTACGTGGGAATTTCAAATTATAAATTTTGCGGGATCTTTGATGAAATTTCGCAGGAAATCAAAACAACAGAAAGACAATTCAATGTTTTATTCCATGTTTTACTGAAAACTTCAAATGTTCCAATTTGTTTTCAAAATGCTAAACACTACTGCCATGTGTCACGGGAAAGCAATGATGTCTAATTTTGAGTTAAATGAAAATTTTTGAAAGAATCTTGTAGGATGATTATTTAGATAAATACCTTATAATCGTTTAAAAACTTCCAAAAATATATAGGCCCGAAATGTTGATGACACACTTGTCTATTGGAATAAACTGTTTCAGGATCTATTATATTGTTTTTTTAAATGTGGAGAAACACAACACGGGATGATCAATGTAAACTAAAAATTCTACTCACAAAAACGGAGAGGAGGTTAATACAATTGATTAAATCTAATTAAAAACGTAACACCACTATAATAAAATATTTAAGCCACAAACTGTAAAATAAAAAGTAAATAATAAATTAATTTAATTGTCAACTATCAGTTGTTAAATTATGACAAGAGAACTGACTGACAGCGACATCTCTGGATTGGAATGGTAACTAATTTGCTGTCTTGACCTTGACAATTTACGTGAAACGTCTATGAGTATGTATGGTTTGTGGTTTACCGGAAATTTGACACAAATGTCAAAGTGATTAATTTAAAATTAAAATTAAAAACATTAATTATAAAAAATATTAGTTTGCCAAAGCTGTGGTATATATTTTTACCTTAAATATACTTACGTTTTAAATACTGAATTTACGTTTTTTAATGTTCCGTAATATGTAATTATAAATTAATATTAGCGCCATCTACACGATATATGTGAAAGTAGCCGAAGTAAGAAATTAATATTTCATCAATAGAACGTCAAAATGATTAGCAAAATCTTTAAAAAATCTATTACAATTTAATTACTTTTTAGCGTTGTAAATATTAAGCGATAACAATTAAATAATAAGTTTAAAAATTACCGGTGAAAGTTGAATAGTAATCCACTAGGATCGACACCAGCGAAGCTCAGAGCGTATATTATTAATTTTAGGGCCAGTTGTTCGAACGCTAATCAACAATGATCATTATCAAATAATTAATTACTGTCAATGTCAATTGTTAAAACATAATTAATTACAATTCTGAGACTATAATCAATTAATATAACAATAATTATTAACATAATTAATAATAAATCTCATAATTGTAATTAATTATGTTTTCAGCAACCCAAACAAAGTTGACATTGACAGTTTTGGTGACAGTAATTAAATATTTAATAATGATCATTGTTGATTAGCGTTCGAACAACCGGCCCTTAGAGTTCGAGTGCAATTTGTTGCGATTATTTCATGAATAAAACTGTTCAAAACCAAAATTTTATTGTAATTTATATATGTAAGTACCAATTAGTGAAATTAAACACACAGTTGTTGTTATAAATATGTATTTGACGGTTGAAAGTCATCACTTTTATAATTTTTAAAACATTTGTCATTAATGTCACTGAATTTATTTTTTCGTAGGAATGAAGGGCATCTGACGTAATATGCTTAACGACGGGAGATTATCAAAAATTATCACCTTAATTTGCATGTCTGTAGCTTTCTATTGGTCAGAATCTCCTATGAATGAAATAATCAGTAGTAATTGCACAAGAGCTCTAAAATTCTATATTAATTTTAGAGTTCGAGTGCAATTTGTTGCGATTATTTCATGAATAAACCTGTTCAAAACCAAAATTTTATTATAATTTATATATGTAAGTACCAATTACTGAAATTAAACACACAGTTGTTATAAATATGTATTTGACGGTTGAAAGTCATCACTTTTATAATTTTTAAAACATTTGTCATTAATGCCACTGAATGTATTTTTTCGTAGCAACGAAGGGCATCTGACGTAATATGCTTAACGACGGGAGATTATCAAAAATTATCACCTTAATTTGCATATCTGTAGCTTTCTATTGGTCAGAATCTCCTATGAATGAAATAATCAATTTTATTATTCTTTAAACAAGAAATGATAAAATAAAAATTTTGACAGTTCAAATTGTCAATATTTATAATAACTTCACTGTGACCGAACGCAACCGATACACATTATGGTAATGTGTGTGGCCTAACTTTGGCATATTTCTGTAAAAATTTTTATATTTTTACAAAATTTTGAAATATGTTTAATTCGTAGAACAATTTTAACAGTTGTTGTCAATACAGGTTTCAATCCTATAGAAATAGTTGTTTGTGTGTTTTGATATAAAATAATTAGAGAAGCAGGAATTCAACAGTTTAAAATTTTACATTGAATATTGCCCGTTTTCAAATTCACCATTCGGTATAAAATTTTTAGACATGTATTATTTTTATCATTAACAACAAAAAACCGTATCTAATAAATTTAATATTCAGAGAGTCGGTTGAGTTATTATTAAAAAATCCACATAACTGAAAAAGTAAACGGATAAACACATTATATAAAAAGGACTAGGTCCAGTCCTCGATGACTTATTTAATTACTTGACATCAGTCAAATTTGACAAATTCGTCAAAGTAAATTTTTAACGATGCCAAGTTATATGTTGCTATTTGTCATTTAATTTATGTTTTAATTTTTAATCATACTTAATCTGACCCAATTAATCTCATAAATTTTTAACAATGCCAAGTTATATGTTGCTATTTGTCATTTAATTTATGTTTTAATTGTTAATCATACTTAACCTGACCCAATTAATCTCATTTAATTATAATCACCACACCTCATCAAAAGCTTCCTTACAAAAACATAGTCAGCGATTTTGGTATGGCTTAGAGCCAGACACGTCAAGGTCGCCTATAAATCGTGCTGGTAATCGCCTTGCAGCGAAACCAAAAACAAAAAGAAGAAGAACAATGCCAAGTCAATTAAGTAAGTGTGATAAAACTAGAATAATTTCGAAAATAGAAGATGGTTGGTCTGTCCGACAACTGGCTCAAGAGTTCAATAGAAGCAAAACCACAATTCTCAACATTAAAAAAAGATGGGAAAACGAGCAGACTTTGGATAGAAGGAGAGGGAGCGGAAGACCAGCTATTACTACAGCCCAACAAGATCAAACATTATCTAATTATTTAAGAGTGAATCCCTTTCTTACGGCAAGGCAAGCAAAAGTGAATAAAAACTTTTAATGGATCTATAACTACAGCATTAAGGAGGATTAAAACAACTGGTTTAAAAAATTGTGCAGCCGCCCGAAAATACAAGTATAACGAGGAATATAAGCAAAGTAGACTCATATTTGCTCTGAATTATCTCTTAAATGATCCTGTTAATTTTTGGAACCATGTAATCTTTTCTGATGAAAAAGTATTCCAGTCTCGTGATGATGGCCGCATTAGGGTTTATAGACCGCCTGGAAATAGGTTTAACGAAAACTATATTTCGTCAAGTGATAAATCCGGGTGGTTCTCTATAAATGTTTGGGCTTGGATGTATAGAGGAGGTTTAGGAATGTGTTGGAAAATTGAAAACGACTCAATGTTGGAAATTGTTTACATATTTTAGATAATGTGATGTTGCCATCGGTTAGGCAAATTTTCCCCAACAATAATTTTATTTTCCAGCATGACAACTGTTCAATCCACAAAGCTCACCGTGTACGGGATTGCCTTATGGAAAATAACATTGAAACTCTTCCATGGCCATCTAAAAGTCCAGATATTAATCCAATAGAGAACGTTTGGGGACTTGGGTCCCCAAGTTTGGGTCAAAAAAATACAAAAATTGAATGTAATTCCCCAAAACAGTGATCATTTGTGGACCATCATTGAATAAACCTGGGACAGCTTGGCTGAAGATGAAAATTTAGCAGTAAATCTAGCTAACTCAGTGCCCAGAAGATTACAGGCAGTTATTAATAATAATGGAGCTATGACAAAATATTAAGGGGAAAGGAGCAAAATGTCGCCTCTCAAAATTTTCTATGTGTTTTAAATGTATTTATTTATTTTTTCGAATCCTGGTAAAACTAATAAGTATTTTTGAAAAATTTAAACGCAAAATGAAATATATTACATTATCGAGGGCCGAAAGTCCCTTAGAAAAAATAAAAAGTTTTTTTTTAATGAAATATTTGCAATTAAACATCACTAAATTTTCTCTTTTATTTTCCCCCTGTAACTTATTAAAATAAACATAGAAGTTTTCAGGGACTTTTGGCCCTCAGTAATAATGTAATCTTTAATTCTGCGTTTAAACTTTTCAAAAATATTCATTATATTTCTCATGATTCGAAAAAAATGACTACATTTAATAAAACACTTTGTTATTTAAGTTCCACACTTGTTCACTGTAAAAGTTATTCATTTTGTATTAATTTCAAATTTTAATTTTTCCAGTGTGTTTTATTTATTAGTATCCCACAACTCTAAAAGAGTTTCGTGCTACCCTTTACAAGAAACCCTTCACACTTCTCGATTTTAAATTAAACATAATAATTTAATGTCATGTCACGTCATGTCTAGAGTTATTATCTGTCATTCATGTCATATGTGTCATAAATTATAATACAGTGTGTCCACGGATGAAGTGCCCAAGAGGAAAAACATTTTTATTTTCAATTTTAGCGAAAAATGTCATTCTTGATAAAAAGTTTTGCTTTTTCTTAAACCCCATAAAACGAAATAAAATTAAAATTTTTCAAATCCTGCTTAATTTTTCAGCCAATTTTATGTAAATTCCTGTAAATTTTTGCACTAAGTTCGAAAATGTAACAATAATCTAGTGTTGTCAAGCCACAATGTAGCTTAGTAACTGTCAACTCCGATAAATATTTTGCGAATTATCATTTTTTTCGACAATGCTAAGCGTTCAATGAAGAATTTATCTTGTGATAAATCTCATTATTAAAATTATTGGGATAATAATTATTTAATTATTAAATAATTGGATGCTTCAAGGAGAACGACAATGTCTGACTTCAGAAGCGAAAGGGTTTTTATCCCAAGTTATTATTGTTATAATTTCGAACTGATTGCAAAAATTTATAGGGATTTACATAACATTGGCTACAAAATTAAGCAGGATTTGAAGAACTTGAATTTTATTTGTTTTATGGAGTTTTAGAACAAGCAAAACTTTTTATCTAGAATTAAATTTTTCGCTAAAATTGAAAATAAAAAAGTTTTCCCTCTTGAGCACCCCATCCGTGGACACACTGTAGAACACGAATTAATTTATGAGTCCTCAATTGAGATGATGGAACATTACAAAATTAATAAGAGACTTTTTAGGATGCATGTTTAAATAAATGTGACTGACTAATCGAGAATGATCGATGTTGTTTTAAATTTTAGTAAACCTACTAAAAACTTGCGGCCTGCCGCACAGCCCTGCTTTTAGCTGGTTTGATATCATATTTTAGTTGAACTGGCAACGTTGTCTAGAAATCTACTTCTTCTTCTTTAGTTTATTGGCCTCCACCTACTTGGGTATTTGGCCAGCTCATGGTCTCGGAACAAGGGAAAAATCCCTTATTCACTTACAATTTGGAGTTGGTACATTGTACAATTTGTTTCTTCTTCTTCTTCATCTTTTTCTTCTTCTTCTTTAGTTAACTAGAAATTTTGGTTGGTGTGGGACAAACATGACAAGATAAAAAAAATTTCACGCTAGGGGCAACCTCTCTTTCCTTGTCTAAGGGGGCAACTGTCTATCAATACACAATCTTCTTTTTCTTCTTTGATTTAGGAGAAATTTTGAGTTGGCATGGGACAAATACAAAAACTTAACTTTTTTTTTCAACGACATTAAACTTTTTTCTCTCTAGGGCAACTGCCGACTATTACACAATCTTATTCTTCCACTTCTTTTTTAGTTTACTGGCAATTTTGAGTTGGCATGGGACAAATTCAACAAAGACACAAACTTTGCTCTCAGGAGCAACTGCCGACCATTACACAATCTTCAAATTCAACAAAGACACAAACTTTGCTATCAGAAGAAACTGCCGACCATTACACAATCTTATTCTTCTACTTTTTTTTTGAGTTTACTGGCAATTTTGAGTTGGCATGGGACAAATATAACAAGACACAAACTTTTTTCTCTCGGGGTAACTGCCAACCATTACACAATCTTATTCTTCTTTAACTTATTTACAGGCAATTTTGAGTTGGCATGGAATAAATACAACAAAGGCACAAACTTCTCTTATACAGGGCAACACCTGACCATTACACAATCCCATGTTGTTGCCTCAGATAGGTATAGTGAAAGACCCAGGTGATTACAGAATGTTTATATAGAAACAAAAGATTATATTATTCGGTTATACGAATTATATTTTCACGTGTACTTTTGACATATTTTTCAAATTATTTATAATATATTCATTTATGGTATTAATTTATTTTCAATATTTTACTTTCCTCATAACTTAATTTTGTGTATATTCAAAAAATGTATTAAAAGTTTAAAAGAACCAACTGCGGTTTATAAAGAAGGGTTGTAAGGGATATGGGTGTTGGGCGTTGTCTAGAAATCAGAATGACATATGTGACAAGACCAATTTACACAACTAGAAAAACACGAATTTCGGTTATAAGACTTGTACCAGTTTTTTTGACGCGAAGTGTACATCGAACTTTTCAGAGCAGCCGTCTCTAAAGTCCGAATAGCTATGATGATTGCCGACCACCGTCGCGCACATGGCACTTAAAGAAGAAGAAAGAATATTATTAAAATAATATTATTAAGGGTAACAAATTTTGGAAATATCAAGGCAATCATCTTTATTAATGCACATAAGCTGCGTGTCTTATTAATCGCTACTTCACCTTTTAAACCATTTTACCAAAATAATTAAATGATACTTCGTGTATATTTAAATATAATTAATTAATATCTTGCTGGTTCTTATGAAAGTAAACATTGGATCCCTGATCTACATAGGAAGGAATCGCGGAAAGCTCACTTAATTCCATATACATTTTAATTAATCTTCTGATTTCCCGTTTTCCAATCATTTACGTTTGAGTTCACAAATATAAATTGAAATTGAGTTTGCTTATCGCCATACCAGGTTGTTCGATTAGGGCATAACAGGATATATCAAACCGATACCTATAATGTTTATAAGCAATAAATACAAAATTGAAGAGGATGAAACTATGAGAAAATAATAGGTGCACTAAACACACTACCAACGGCGTAACCAGGATGGCCCTAAGGAGGGGGGTTACAAGGCCCTAAGGGGGGATTTAGAACTACTGGAAGGTCTCTAGCGGGTATGGTGTTAAGCGTATAGAGCTTAAAGTACATCCCAATGGGGGGGTTATAACCCCCAAAACCCCCTCCCTGGTTACGCCTATGCTCACCATATAGTCAAAACCATATAATAGCTATTTATATAACAAGAGAGCAAAGTGCTAGTTTTCCTCCCGAGAATGAAGTTTACTGCCCGACGCGTAGCGGAGGGCAGTAATAATTCAAGAGAGGAAAAGGCACTTTACTCCCATGTTATATATATGATATTTCCACCTTCCTCAAAAAACAAGTAATTTTTTCATTTTTAAATAATTTATTTATGTAACTAACTTTATTAACAAAAATTATTTCCACCTTTATGGAAGTTTGCTTTACCGGTGTACTTACCTGTAACACTACATATTGACGGCAGAGTTTTTAAAGTTATGGAATATAGCTTTTATATCCTAGTATTGATGTAAACCTATACGAGTATAGGCGAGCGGTAGCAACCCCTAAAATTACTTTATACCGACCAAAAAATCAACTTTAAGATGAATGACCAATTTTTGTGATTTATTATGTTGTCGAGGTAGCTGAATCTGAAAATGTAGTTTCTTTTTTTTTTTCTAGAATTGGTAGAACACATTTATTCAAAACCCAAATTTTATGCAAAAATGCGAAATTTCCAAATTTAACTCTCTGTTTCTTTGGTCGCTGTACATACTTGCTTTTGAAAATTTTACTGTGTCATCTATGAAGTATTTAGATGAAAATGAGATTCATCCAAAATATGTGAACAAATTAAAATAGGAGTTGTTAATTTTTAAATATTTTGTCGTAAAATTTTGTTAGTTTCATGTTTATTTAACAAATTTGAGTGACAAGCTTTTTAGTTTATAATTTTTGCTACAGCCGTGTTAAAAATGAAATTTTTAGCCAAAGGCGGATCCAGCAACCTTGCAAGGTGGGGGCAATGAAATAAAAAATTTCTCGTGTCTGGCGTACCCAGGATTCTTTTTCGGGATGGGCTGTTATTTTCTTATTTTTCATGTACCATGTCCTTCGAGAACGTTGGTTACCATCATAGGTATCTTAATTTTATTTATTGCCACCCTAAATCAACCATGAAGTTCTTCTTCGTCCTGGACTACGTTTTCCTGCTATTTTCACTTGAATAATATATATTTTGTAGCAACCTATATTATGGACATCTCACTAAATGTCAGAAATAATTCAGCTATGTCTTATTTATGCTTTTTATAATCGCAGTAATATTGCTGAGATATTCTAGTATTGTGGTGTTTCGATTCTTCTCCATCCAATAAACTCTTAAAATTCTCCTATAGCACCACATTTCGAGAGCCTCAAGACGATTTAGATCGATTTTGTTCACAGTCTGTCCAAAACCATACAGTAAGACCAAGATTCACCATACAGTAAGACCGAGAACACGTAGGAGCGAAGTTGTCCGGATCCTTAATGCCAATTTTAGGTCTCTGTTACATAATACTTTGGGCATCCTTCTAAAAGCGCCTCTTATTCGGGAGGTTTTATTAAATGATCAAATTACGATAACAGCACCGCCAATTACATACTATTTTTATCTAGTCTCTGGCATTAAATTGAATAGATGGAAATAAACAGATTTATTGTGGAACTTTTTCATTTACATATTATGTTCTAAAGACTTTTAAATGATTTTCTATTCCAAGGAATTCTGCCATATTTATGTTTCAGTTATTCAGTTATCAACAGGACACAAAATTCACTATTTATGTTAGATCGTAATCTCTTTCTTAAAAACCGTGTGAGTAGACACCGGTCGAGGTCTCAAGGAGGGGGCAATTGACCCCATTGACCCCCCCTTGGATCTGCGCCTGTTTTTAGCACTCCATAAGAGCGTTAAAAATGCTACTTTAAGGCACTAGTGCTTTAAAATATTTTTAAGGCACTGCAGTTCGTATTGACCATATAGGCAATTCTGATGTAATGTCAAAAAAATATAAAAATGGAATGTCAGTCAAGCTCAAGTAAAAGTTTTTGTAGATATTGTCCTGTAATTACGTTTGTAGAAAAAATATTGTATGATATGCGTGTTAAAAAGTACATTTTTAAGGCACTCATGTGAATTACAGAATGAGCGATAGCGAGTTTCACATGCGTGCCTTAAACGTGTACTTTTAACACTTATATCATACATAACTATTAACTAACACAGTAATAAAACAAAATTCATGAAAAAGACTTATGGACAATTTTAAGTCAAAATATGCAATAGGAAAAAAGTTATGTGACTTTATAGATGAGCGGCACACGCCAAAAAACGCATATTTTTCGAGATACTGACCATGGTGTGGTGAATGGCTAATTTTGGTCATACTTTATGTTTTGTCGTCCGCACATCAAAGAAACATAAAATGTAAATCACGTTTCATGGAAATAAAACAGTGCCAAATAAATAAACGTCCGGTCATTTATGAAACTCTACGAAAATACAAATGTTTAATGAGCATGAAACACACTCCTTTCATTGGTAGGCGGACTTCAAGATTTGTTTAGCCGTGTTTTATTTTCATGAAACGTGTTTTACGTTTCATGTTTCATGTTTTACGTTTTATGTTTCGTTGGTGTGCGGCTTGTCTTAGGGAGCTAAAAACAAAAATTAGGTTTGTTTTGAATTTTACGTGGGGGAACATTGTCAAAATCGCAATTTTACCCTAAAAATAAAAAAAAAATAATATCACGTTTTTCGCCTTTAACTCACCACAACTCTGTTTCTTACCTTCTTCTTAATTTCTTACCTTTCTGAAGGAAAGGGGACAATTATTTTAATCTTTCTCTCTTATTATAATAAAAGTTACGAGTTGTTTAAAGTAAAAGGTGAAGATTTCTGAATTGTAAAGTTTAATCACAAAAGTTGAGTGGCAAAATTTAAAATTTAGCTTTTTGGTTTATGTTAAAATATAGGGTACAAAGAACAAAAGGTTTTATAGAAAAAAAATGGTGCAAATTTTAGTTTTAAGAAAAACGTGATTTTTTTTTACTTTTAGGGTAAAATTGCAATTTCGACAATGCTTCTCCATCTATTGGTGTTCTGTTGGTGTTCTCTGTGACAAGTTGTAAAGCTTTAATTGACATTAATGTCACTGATTGTCCATTTTTGCATAGTAACGAAGGGCATTTGACGTTATGCTTGACGACAGGATATTTTCAGTAGTACTTAATTGCACAAGAGCTCTAAAATTATCAAATTTTTCCCGAGTGACACTTTGACAGTTTTAATTTCACGATCCGAAGGGGAGTGAAATTATGTCAAAGTGTCACGAGGGTAAAAATTCGATA